>NC_041388.1:614170008-614197789 GCF_002162155.2 Triticum dicoccoides | reverse complement strand
GGTGAGCTCCTCCTCCCTCCACTCCTCCCCTCCCCTCACAGTTTCTCCTCCCTCCTCTCCGGTGAACTCCTCTCCAGCGACCTCCTCCTCCTTTCTGGCGATGTAGGTGAGCTCCTCTCCGGTGACCTCCTCCTCCTCCTGCTCTCCGACAATGTAGGCGAACTCCTCTCCGATGACCTCCTCCTCCTCCCTCCTCTCCTCCTCATGGTCTCTGCTCGGCCCTCCTCTCCGGCGAACTCCTCTCTAGCAAAAGAACGTACAAGATCCAAAAACGAGAACAAAATTTGAAAAAATATCGTGCAAAAAAACGAGCAAAAAAACGAGCAAAAAAAGGGCAAAAAAGTCGCAATCCAGATCCAAATTCAAAATTCAAAAATAGCAATGGCGCACGATGGGGGTTAGACGGTGCGCCACTACTATTTTCCTGCCTTCAAAATTCAGAAAAAGAATCAAAAAATTCAAAAAAATTACCAGTGGTGCACGTGTAGCAATAGTAATGGCGCACTACAAGGTGCGCCACTATTACCTGCAATACTAATGGCGCACCAGAGGTGCGCCATTAGTATTTGTTACTAGTGGCATGGTAATAGTGGTGCACCTATAGTGCGCCATTAATAGCCAAAATAGGTGCGCCACTAACAGCCTTTTTTCTAGTAGTGCTCCCCTTGCTAGCTGGGACCCAATATAGTGGCAGGCTGACTTGTGGGCCTACTAAGTTGACGGGGAGGAGGGCTTTGTCAACTTAGTCAATATGCATGATTCTAGCTCCAGTGACCGTACGATGTCCATCCAACAGCCGTAGTGCTTCTTCAACCTTTGGTCTTCTTGCTCCAAACGCCCAAACCAACGCCAGTCGTGCCTCGTGCTCCTGCCTCCCGTGGCTGGCTGCGATGCGGTGGAGGCCTCACCGCCCCCTACTACTCCCACCGCTGGCTAGGCCATCCCTGTACTCAACCACACCCCCTGTTATTCTGTGGCGATGGCAGCCTCACACCGCAGCGAACGAGTGAACCCTCATACTCCTCTGCGTGTGGGCATCCACTATCGCATCTTCCCCGGCTCCGCGTCATCACCTCCCTAGGCCTCGCCATCGTCCACCACCCTGGTGCTCTCGGCGCGGCGTGGTCAAGGAACGACTTCCATCGAAAGAGTACTCTACGTGGAGAAGCTGACAGCTGGGTCCACGGCAGCCGCAAGGAAGTGCCTCCTTATCATGCGGAAAATAATTATTCCTCCACCTGAGAGCAGCGACCCACCGGACGGACCATCGTATTTGGTGAAAAACGGTTTCCCCCTGACTGCTGGGACCCACCGGATGGGCCACCGTATTTCGCAAAAAAATGTTCCCCCCACTGCCAGCTCGGACCCACCGGAAGTGTCATCTTATTACGCACAAAAAATGAATACTCCCCCTGCTAGTTGGGACCCACCTTGGTTGGTAGCTGACTTGTGGGCCTACTAAGTTGACGGGGAGGAGTGCTTTGTCAACTTAGTCAATATGAACGATTCTAGCTCCAGTGACTGTATGATGTCCATCCAACGGCCGTTGTGCTTCTTCAACCTCTGGTCTTCTTGCTCCAGCCGCCCAAAGCAGCGCCGGTCATGCCGCCTGCTCCTGCCTCCCGTGGTCGGCTATGCTGCCGCGGAGGCCTCACCGCCCCCTACTATTCCCACCGCTGGTCAGGCCCTGCGGCGATGGCAGCCTCACACCGTAACCGAACCAGTGAACCCTCGTACTCCTCTCCGCGCGGGCTTCCACTGTCGCGTCTTCCCCGGCTCTGCGTCGTCCCCTTCCTAGGCCTCGCCGTCGACCACCGCCTGGTGCTCTCAACGCGGCGTGGTCAACATGGTCCAAGGAACGGCTTCCATCGGACGTGGACTGTACGTGGAGAGGTTGACAGCTGGGTCCACGGCCGTAGCAAGGAAGTGCCTCCTTATTACACGCAAAATAATTATTCCTCCACCTAACAATAGGGACCCACTGGACGGGACACCGTATTTCATGAAAAAACGTTTCCCCCTGACTGCTGGGACCCACCAGCTACATCTTCGCACGCAAGGAAGTGCGTCCGGGCAAAAAAATATTCGCCCCCCTGACTGCTGGGACCCACCAGCTACATCTTCACACGCAAGTGCCTGACAGTCGGGACCCACCTGGTTGAAGTGTACGTAGCGTTATCATTCTGGTCGCGAACGTGTACGTACATACTGGTCGATGTAGAGGCGCACACGTGTCGTCGTAGAGGCGCGCACGTGTCGTAGTAGAGGCGCGCACGTAGCATGTACACGTACGTGCAACGGCCAGTGTGCAAGAAAGAAAATACGGCCAGTGTCTCGAACGCCTACTCACGCATACATACGGCCAGGGCACATGTACATGGCTGGGTCGGAACGAAGAAATAGCGTCGTCGTCGTGTTCATGGGGAGCCAACCGGCTGGGTCGGAACGGAATGCACCGCCGTGTTCATCGGGAGGGCTTGGACGGAACAGCCGATGGAAACGAGGCCTGGTGTACCGCAGAACGGAGGAAACGGCCTTATGTTCGACCGGCCACGTTTGAAACGGGATCTTGTTCATCAGGAGGGGTATCGCGTACCGCAAAACAGAGGAAACGAACCTCCTACGGTCGAAACGGGGGTCCTATTGATCAGGAGGGGTGTGGCGCACCACAAAACGTAGGAAACGGACTTGTGTTGGAGCTCTATGGTCGAAATGAGGGTCCTGTTCATCGGGAGGGGTGTGGCATACCGCAAAATGGGACTCCATGGGATATTGTTCATCTCCACCATCGACCCCCCTCCAACCTCCACGGGCTCCTGTTCATCCAGCCTCCACCGCGCGCTACTCCACCGGCTACTGTTCAACCAGCCCTCTCCACGAGCTCCTGTTCAACCACCCCTCCACGGGCTACTGTTCATCCAGCCCTCCACCGTCTACTGTTCATCCTGCCCACCACGGGGTGGTCCTATTCATCCTGCCCTCCACGGGGTCCTGTTCATCCAGCCCCAACCGGCTCGATCGATCGGGGTCCTGTTCATCCAGAGGCAACACCACGGGGTCCTGTTCATCCACCCCCACCGGGAACTGTTCATCCATCCCACCCCCCCCTCCCGCAAAGCTCACTGTTCATCCAGAGGCAGCATCGATCAGCTTCAGTTAGCAGCAGTAGCGAAGGAATCGCTCGATCGGGTTCAATTAATAGCCATCAATCGATCGCTCGGGTTTAGTAATGCGTAGCCTGCAGTGCAATCGCTCGGGTTCAGTTAGAGCCCAACACCTCGCTCGGGTTCAGTTAGAGCCCAACGCCTCGCACCCATGCGCGTGCGTGTACGAGAGAAACGCACATCGCTCGGCCCCAACCACCCACCGTAACCGGGAACACCCCAATATTTTCCTCGCCCTCGCTTCTAGCACGGTTTTTTTCTGTCATGGACGGCCCAAAGAATGTCATGCAGCTGCGTCTCCGGCCCGCCCAGGACGAAAAGCCCATTTTCTGTCATGATTTTTTGTCATAGAAGTAGGATCCCACCACATCTATGATGATACCGGGTTTTGTCACAATTATCGTCATAAAAGTGTCATAGGTATGACAGAAAAAAAATTGTTCGGCCCAAAATGTCACAGATGTGTCCTTTTTTGTAGTGATATGACATGCTAAAAAGTTGATGTTGGACAAGGAAGACAACTTAATGGGTTATGTTTTTCTATATTCGAAATGTTATATTGTCTTGGATCATCCAACATGTTGAGCTCGCCTTTCCCTCTCATGTTAGCCAAATTCTTTGCACCAAGTAGAAATACTACTTATGCTCCCAAACATCCCTTAAACCAGTTTTGCCATGAGAGTCCACCATACCTACCTATGGATTGAGTAAGATCCTTCAAGTAAGTTGTCATCGGTGCATGCAATAAAAATTGCTCTCTAAATATGTATGATCTATTAGTGCGAAGAAAATAAGCTTTATATGAACTTGTTATAGGGAAGTAATAAAAGCGACGGACTGCATAATAAAGGTCTTTATCACAAGCGGCAATACAACGTACGTTTTTTTTTTTTGCATTAAGATTTTGTGCATCCAACCATAAAAGCGCATGACAACCTCTGGTTCCCTCTACGACGGGCCTATCTTTTACTTTTATCTTCTACCCTTATACAAGAGTCATGGTGGTCATCACCTTTCCTTTTTACACTTTTCCTTTGGCAAGCTATTTGTGTTGGAGCGATCCAGATATATATATCCACTTGGATGTAGGTTTTCATAAATTATTATTGTTGACATTACCCTTGAGGTAAAAGGTTGGGAGGCAAAAACTATAAGCCCCTATCTTTCTCGGTGTCTGATTAAAACTTTGAACCCATAAATATCACATGAGTGTTAGCAATTGTGAAAGATTAAATGATAGTTGAGTATGTGGAGTTTGCTGAATCAAAGCTCTTACATAGACACTTCCCGGAAATAAGATGAATTGCAATTGTTTGATGACTAAGAGCACGGTTTGTTAGTTTTCAAGAAAGTTTATGATCTATACTTTAACTTGTCAATAGCGTGTTACTTGATCATGAGAAGTTTCATGAGTTGATATACTGTTATGTCATATAATGATGCTCGAAAAAGTGATTGGAACAATCATTGATCAAACTTATACACTTGCTAGCATTCACACTTCATAAATTATTTCTTTTATCATTTACCTACTCGAGGACGAGCAGGAATTAAGCTTGGGGATGCTGATACGTCTCCAACATATCTATAATTTATGAAGTATTCATGCCAAGTTTACAATAGTTTCATATGATTTTGGTGTGATTTGATTAGAACTAACCCGGACTGACGCTGTTTTCAGCAGAACTACCACGGTGTTGTTTTTGTGCAGAAATAAAAGTTCCCGGAATGCGATGAAAATCAAGGGAGAATTTTTCTGGAAAATATAAAAAATACTTGAACAAAAATCTACAGGACAGGAGTCCCATGGGCCCCACATGGGTGGGGGCGTGGCCCTGTGCCTCATAGACTTCCCGTGGGGCCCGCTGACTTGTTCTCAACGCCAACCTCCCCTATAAATGCCCAAACCTCCAGAAAATAATCTAGATCAGAAGTTCCGCCGCCGCAAGCCTCTGTAACCACGAGAAATCAATCTAGGCCCTCTCTGGCACCCTGCCGGAGGGGGCCATCATCACCGGAGGCTATGGAGGAGGATCTCGGAGGGGCCATCATCACCATGAAGGCCAAGGACTAGAGGGAGAACCTCTCCCCATCCAGGGGGAGGCCATGGAGGAGGAAGCACAAGGGGGAGAACCTCTCCTCCTCTCTCTCGGTGGCACCGGAGTGCCATCGGGAGGGGAATCATCGCAGCGATGATCGTCTTCATCAACATCACCATCATCATCTCTTTTACGCAGTCCACTCTCCCGCACCCCGCTGTAATCCCTACTTGAACATGGTGCTTTATGCCACATATTATGATCCAATGATGTGTTGCCATCCTATTATGTTTTGAGTAGATATCCTTTGTCTTTGGGTTGATTGATGATCTAGATTGGTATGAGTTGTATGTTTTATTTTGGTGTTGTCCTATTGTGCCCTCCATGTCATGCAAGCATGAGGTATTCCCACTGTAGGGTGTTGCAATATGTTTATTATTCGCTTATATTGGGTTGCTTGAGTGACAGAAGCAGAAACCCGAGTAAGGGGGTTGTTGCGTATGGGATAAAGGGGACTTGATGCTTTAATGTTATGGTTGGGTTTTATATTAATGATCTTTAGTAGTTGCGGATGCTTGCCAGAGTTCCAATCATAAGTGCATATGATCCAAGAAGAGAAAGTATGTTAGCTTATGCCTCTCCCTCATATGAAATTAAAATGATGACTATCGGTCTTGTTAACAATTGCCTATGACAATTCCGCACACCGATCCATCATTATTCCACACTCGCTATTTATAATACTTAAGTAATATATTCTAACTTTATGATAACAGCACCTACCTTTATATTTTAGCTCACCGATACCATGCAAAGTTATCCTCTTCATACCCACAACATAGTTTTATTTCTCATTTCTAGTTGGAAGCAAACGTTCGGTGTACGTAGAGTCGTATCAGTGGTAGATAGGACTTGAGAGAATATTGATCTTACCTTTAGCTCCATGTGGGTTCGACACTCCATATTTATCACTTCCACCTTTGGGAATTGCTACGATGATTCCCTGCACTTGGGGATTATCAAGATATCATGTCTGTGTCAAGTAGATCAAAACGATTCTGCATCTACTACTATTACTCCACACATCGACCGCTATCCAGCATGCATCTAGAGTATTAAGTTCATAAGAACGGAGTAACGCATTAAGCAAGATGACATGATGTAGAGGGATAAACTCAAGCAATATGATATAAACCCCATCTTTTTATCCTCGATGGCAACAATACAATACGTGCCTTGCTGCCCCTACTGTCACTGGGAAAGGACACTGCAAGATTGAACCCAAAGCTAAGCACTTCTCCTATTGCAAGAAAGATCAATCTAGTAGGCCAAACTAAACCGATAATTCGAAGAGACTTGCAAAGATATCAAATCATGCATATAAGAATTCAGAGAAGAACCAAATAATATTCATAGATAATCTTGTTCATAAATCCACAATTCATCGGATCTTGACAAACATACCGCAAAAGAGTATTACATCGAATAGATCTCGAAGAACATCGAGGAGAAATTTGTATTGAGAATTAAAGAGAGAGAGAAGAAGCCATCTAGCTAATAACTATGGACCCGAAGGTCTATGGTAAACTACTCACGCTTCATCGGAGAGGCAATGGTGTTGATGTAGAAGCCCTCCGTGAACGATTCGCCCTCCGGCAGATTGCCGGAAAAGGCCCCAAGATGGGATCTCATGGGTACAGAAGGTTGCGGCGGTGGAAAAGTGGTTTCGTGGCTCTCCCTGATGTTTCTAGGGTATAAGAGTATATATAGGTGAAAGAAGTACGTCGGTGGAGCTACGAGGGGCCCACGAGGGTGGGGGCGCGCCTACCCCCCTGGGCGCGCCCTCCTGCCTTGTGGCTTCCTCGTGGAGTTCCAGACTTCGACTCCAAGTCTTCTGGATTGCTTTCGGTCCAAGAAAGATCATCATGAAGGTTTCATTTCGTTTGGACTCTGTTTGGTATTCCTTTTCTGCAAAACTCTAAAATAAGCAAAAAAACAGAAACTGGCACTGGGCCTCCGGTTAATAGGTTAGTCCCAAAAATAATATAAAAGACCATATTAAATCCCATTAAACATCCAAAACAGATAATATAATAGCATGGAACAATAAAAAATAGATACGTTGGAGACGTATCAAGCATCCCCAAGCTTAATTCCTTCTCGTCCTCGAGTAGGTAAATGATAAAAACAGAATTTTTGATGCGGAATGCTACCTATCATAATTATCAATGTAATTTTCTTTATTGTGGCATGAATGTTCAGATCCGAAAGATTCAAGAAAAAAGTTTAATATTGACAAAAAAACAATAATAGTTCAAGCATACTAACAAAGCAATCATGTCTTCCTAAAATAACATGGCCAAAGAAAGCTATCCCTACAAAATCATATAGTCTGGCTATGCTCTATCTTCATCACACAGAATATTTAATCATGCACAACCCTGATGACAAGCCAAGCAATTGTTTCATACTTGTGATGTTCTCAAACTTTTTCAAACTTCACGCAATACATGAGCGTAAGCCATGGATATAGCACTATAGGTGGAATAGAGGGGTGGTTGTGGAGAAGTCAAAATGGAGAAGATAGTCTCACATCAACTAGGCGTATGAACAGGCTATGGAGATGCCCATCAATAGATATCAATGTGAGTGAGTAGGGATTGCCATGCAACGGATGCACTAGAGTTATAAGTGTATGAAAGCTCAACAAAAGAAACTAAGTGGGTGTGCATCCAACTTTCTTGCTCACGAAGACCAAGGGCATTTTTGAGGAAGCCCAACATTGGAATATACAAGCCAAGTTCTATAATGAAAAATTCCCACTAGTATATGAAAGTGACAAAATAAGAGACTCTCTATCATGAAGATCATGGCGCTACTTTGAAGAACAAGTGTGGAAAAAGGATAGTAGCATTGCCCCTTCTCTCTTTTTCTCTCATTTTTTTGGGCCCTCTCTTTTTTGGCCTCTTTTTTATTTTATTTTTTATCTTTTTCGTCCGGAGTCTCATCCCGACTTGTGGGGGAATCATAGTCTCCATCATCCTTTCCTCACTAGGACAATGATCAAATAATGATGATCATCTACTACGTCTTGAGCTTGTGTTGGTTTTCCCTGAAGAGGAAGGGATGATGCAGCAGAGGAGCGTAAGTATTTCCCTCAGTTTTTGAGAACCAAGTTATCAATCCAGTAGGAGGCCACGCTCAAGTCCCTCATACCTGCACAAAGCGATAGCTACTCGCAACCAACGCGATTAGGGGTTGTCAATCCCTTCACGGTCACTTACGAGAGTGAGATCTGATAGATATAATATTTTTGGTATTTTTTGGTATAAAGATGCAAAGTAAAAAGTAAAAGCAAAGTAAAAAAGCAAAGAAAGATTAAAGTAATGGAGATTGATATGATGAGAATAGACCCGGGGGCATAGGTTTTACTAGTGGCTTCTCTCAAGAGCATAAGTATTCTACGGTGGGTGAACAAATTACTGTTGAGCAATTGACAGAATTGAGCATAGTTATGAGAATATCTAGGCATGATCATGTATATAGGCATCACGTCCGTGACAAGTAGATCGGAACGATTCTGCATCTACTACTATTACTCCACTCATCGACCGCTATCCAGCATGCATCTAGAGTATTAAGTTAAAAATAGAGTAACGCCTTAAGCAAGATGACATGATGTAGAGAGATAAATTCATGCAATATGAAATAAACCCCATCTTGTTATCCTCGATGGCAATGATGCAATACGTGCCTTGCTGCCCTTTTTGTCACTGGGTAAGGACACCACAAGATCGAACCCAAAGCTAAGCACTTCTCCCATGGCAAGAACTACCAATCTAGTTGGCCAAACCAAACGGATAATTCGAAGAGACTTGCAAAGATAACCAATCATACATAAAAGAATTCAGAGAAGATTCAAATATTATTCATAGATAGACTTGATCATAAACCCACAATTCATCGGTCTCAACAAACACACCGCAAAAAGAAGATTACATCAAATAGATTTCCACAAGAGAGGGGGAGAACTTTGTATTGAGATTCAAAGAGAGAGAAGAAGCCATCTAGCTACTAACTATGGACCCAAAGGTCTGAGGTAAACTACTCACACTTCATCGGAGAGGCTATGATGATGTAGAAGCCCTCCGTGATGACGGCCCTCTTCCGGTGGAGCTCCGGAACAGGCCCCAAGATAGGATCTCGTGGATACAGAAAGTTGTGGCGGTGGAATTAGGTTTTTGGCTCCTGTTCTGATCGTTTGGGGGTACGTGTGTGTATATATAGGAGGAAGAAGTACGCCGGAGGAGCAACGAAGGGCCCATGAGGCAGGGCGCGCCCTAGGGGGCGCCCCCCACCCCCGTGACCGCCTCTTTTGTTCCTTGGAGCAGGGTCCAAGTCTCCTAGATCACGTTCGGCGAGAAAATCACGTTCCCGAAGATTTTATTACGTTTGGACTCTGTTTGATATTCCGTTTATCCGAAACACTGAAATAGGCAAAAAAAATAGCAATTCTGGGCTGGGCCTCCGGTTAATAGGTTAGTCCCAAAAATAATATAAAAGTGGAAAATAAAGCCCAATATAGTCCAAAACAGTAGATAATATAGCATGGAGCAATCAAAAATTATAGATACGTTGGAGACGTATCATCATCACACTTTTATTTACTTACAACTCAAGAATTACAACTCGATACATAGAACAAAATATGACTCTATCTGAATGCCTCTGGTGGTGTACCGGGATGTGCAATGAATCAAGAGTAACATGTATGAAAGAATTATGAATGGTGGCTTTGCCACAAATACGATGTCAACTACATGATCATGCAAGGCAATATGACAAAGATGGAGCGTGTCATAATAAACGGAACGGTGGAAAGTTGCATGGAAATATATGTTGGAATGGATATGGAAATGCCATAATATGTAGGTATGGTGGCTGTTTTGAGGAAGGTAAATGGTGGGTTTATGGTACCAGCGAAAGTTGCGCGATACTAGAGAGGCTAGCAATGGTGGAAGGGTGAGAGTGCGTATAATCCATGGACTGAACATTAGTCATAAAGAACTCACATACTTATTGCAAAAATATATTAGTTATCAAAACAAAGTACTACATGCATGCTCCTAGGGGGATAGATTGGTAGGAGAAGACCATCGCTCGTCCCCGACCGCCACTCATAAGGAAGACAATCAATAAATAGATCATGCTCCAACTTCATCACATAACGGTTCACCATACGTGCATGCTATGGGAATCACAAACTTTAACACAAGTATCTCTCAAATTCACAACTACTCTACTAGCATAACTCTAATATCACCATCTTCATATCTCAAAACAATCATAAAGAATCAAACTTCTCATAGTATTCAACGCACTTTATATGAAAGTTTTTATTATGCCCATCATATTAGGACTAGTTTTATAGACAAAGAAAATTACCATGTTGTTCTAAAAGACTCTCAAAATAATATAAGTGAAGCATGAGAGATCAATAATTTCTATAAAATTAAACCACCACCGTGCTCTAAAAAGATATAAGTGAAGCACTAGAGCAAAATTATCTAGCTCCAAAGATATAAGTGAAGCACATAGAGTATTCTAATAAATTCCGATTCATGTGTGTCTCTCCAAAAAGGTGTGTACAGCAAGGATGATTGTGGTAAACTAAAAAGAAAAGACTCAAATAATGCAAGACGCTCCAAGCAAAACACATATCATGTGGTGAATAAAAATATAGCCTCAAGTGAAGTTACCGATAGACGAAGACGAAAGAGGGGATACCTTCCGGGGCATCCCCAAGCTTAGGCTTTTGGTTGTCCTTGAATTTTACCTTGGGGTTCCTTGGGCATGCCCAAGCTTAGGCTCTTGCCACTCCTTATTCCAAAATCCATCAAATCTTTACCCAAAAACTTGAAAACTTCATAACACAAAACTTCAACAGAAAATCTCATGAGCTCCCTTAGTATAAGAAAATAAACCACCACTTTAAGGTACTGTAATGAACTCATTCTTTATTTATATTGGTGTTAAACCTACTATATTCCAACTTCTCTATGGTTTATACCCCCCCCCCCTCGATACTACTCATAGATTCATCAAAATAAGCAAACAACACACTAAAAACAGAATCTGTCAAAAACAGAACAGTCTGTAGCAATCTGTAAGTTTTGAACACTTCTGTAGCTCCAAATATTCTGAAAAAATAGGACAGCCTGAGAAATTTGTATATTGATCTACTGCAAGTGGAGTAGATATTTTATCGCTCTCTGGTAAAAAATGAAAATTAATTTTGTGAGCGTAAAAGTTTCTGTTTTTTAGCAAGATCAAACAACTAGCACCCAAGAAGATCATAAAGGCTTTACTTGGCACAAACACTAATTAAAACATTAAAACACGATTATAACAGAAGCTAGATGAATTATTTATTACTAAACAGGAGCAAAAAGCAAAGAACAAAAATAAAATTGGGTTGCCTCCCAACAAGCGTTATCGTTTAACGCCCCTAGCTAGGCATAAAAACAAGAATAGATCTAGGTATTGCCATCTTTGGTATGCAATCCATAAGTGGATCTCATAATAGATTCATAAGACAATTTAATTTTCTTCCTAGGAAAGTGTTCCATGCCTTTCCTTAACGGAAATTGGAATCTAATATTTCCTTCTTTCATGTCAATAATTGCACCAATCGTTCTAAGGAAAGGTCTACCAAGAATAATAGGACATGTAGGATTGCAATATATATCACTAGTGCGTGTCGGTCCTAAACAAACGGTTTTTAACCCCTTTCCACGACGGCATTTGGAACCATCACCAAGTGAGTGTGTGCGATAGGGTGTCCTTCCCACACGACCCAAAATCGTCGGAGATAGGCCCTCCTAGGACCCAGGCTGGGGCCATGTGCGATCGGGTGAGGCATCGAAACATAATCATTTCCGTAGGTATGTACATCCCACACGGTAATTCGAGAAAATAATTTCCGTAGGTATTTACATCCCACACGGTGAATCCCAGAAAAACATTTCCGTTCGTATGTATATCACACACAGTGAATCCAAGGAATATGTTTCCATTCTTATGTACATCCCACACAATCAATCCTGGGAACACGTTTTCGTTCGAACGTACATCCCACACAGTTTTATGTGTAGGCTCGTGTGTCAAAGGTGTAACTATCACACATGGTTTGCCATGGTTAACTGTTTGCTTTTATCAACTATATCACACACGATTTGATGAAGAAAAATGTGTGGCATTGGACTATCCATCGCAAGCGCTTTTACTGATAGAACTGTTTGCAAAGGTCCATAACTCGTTTAGCAGGTTTATTAGTTTACAATTAATAATTCCAGTATTATGCAAATTCATATTTCATATCGAACAGTTGTTTGCCAATTTCATATCAGGCACATAAATATATTATAACATCACGATACGGTAGCTACATGAAAACAGCATAGTACAACATATAGCTAGTTCAACTTCATAAGAACAATTTATTCATTTCCCTAACCGAGATCATCCGAGCTCGTCTTATCCACCTCTGCTTTCAGTTCAGTAAGAACCCGTTTTGCATGGGCCAACTGGGAAAGTGCCTCCTCCTTCGCCAACACCATATTAGCAAAGTCTGATTTAAAAAATATGAGCTCATTATCCACCTTCAACTTTTTATCCCGCATCTTGAAATATGCTTCAGCGTTGACAACACTTTCTCTAAGCCTACGTGTGTTCTCTTCCTCATACATGCTCCAGACCTTCTCTAGGAACATCTTCAAAGACTGTGGTCACTCTTGATCAACCCACTCCAAGTAAGAACACTTCCATTCATCCTATAATATTTAAAACTAGATCAGTAACAATTGTATGGGAAATGGGTTTATAGCAACATAGAAAATCACCAATGCTTATTTTGAAAAACTGAAGAAACATGTTAATTATGACATATCTTCTCAAAAAGATCAATGTGCAAATGAAATAAATGGTACTGAGACAACAACCAAATTCTGGAACATCAGAAGTTATAATTAACTACAACGACGCTACAAGTTCTTACTCATGTACAATAAATAAAAAATTGAAAATTTTATGAGGAAGGTAGATATAACTGCAACAGCATAACGACAGTGTTTGGATGACAGCAAATTGAGACTAATAGGTGTGTACATGCACGAATTTAGTAACATAGAACTAATAGCACTAAGGCCGTCCACTATGTATGCCAAAACTGGGGTAAAGACAACTGTTTCTACATCCCGCACCAGTGCCCTCTGATGCAGCGGAAAAAAATCAGGGACCTGGACTCCGGAGCACATAGTTGCTCTGATGCCCAGTTCCTTCGTGCCATAAAGATTTATTATTTTACTGCTTGGCTGCTCGGATGTGTGGACCAAAGTTGGCTGCACAAACTGCGTGCCAAATAATTTTCTAATGGCACCACTGATGAGATAGCAACAATTTAAGATACTAGGTACAAACTGTGACACTGCCTTAGGATGCGTTTGGTTGAAGGTGTGGTATGAATGGGTTGGGACCGTGACAGTGTCTGAATCACATCTAACAAATGATTTGTAACAACAAAAGAGGGTCTAACCTTCTCTGCACATGCCAGAAACTTCCTCCCACTGTCCACAGAATCAAACACAACTAGTTTCACTCATGGAGATTGATGGTGACAACAAGCAGATAGATCTTCAGCCACCCTGCTCCATTCGTTGCCACTGATGGTCTTAGGGAGCTACAAGAGGAAGAAATGACTCAAATGGACCACCAGGTAAAAATCCTTCATTCCAAGTCATAGCCCGAGAGAGAGAAGAGAGGCATACCTGGGTGGTGAAGGAGTAGTCGCCGGAGGAGGAACCACTGGAGAGGTCTTTGAAGAAGACCATGGTGACCCTGGCGGTAGGATGCGAGACGACGAGAGCGAGGAAGTGGCTATAGCTTAGTAAGGAAGGAAGGAAGGAGGAACCAGGGGAAATGTGACTTGTGGTCGGGGAGAAAAGGGGGTGCCGAAGGGGGGGAAGGGAGGCGGGGGTAGATATTTTGGCGGTAGGCCAAAATTTTGGAAATGTGGAGGGAAACTTTGCGTGCGGTGCCGCCGGACCATTCACTTTGAACGATTGTGTGCATCTTAAACGATTCTTCTGCTTTACGCGCATGGGATGAGTTTGATAATTCAAATTTTGGTGGGAATTTTTCCGGGTACGCCATTGCATAATTTAACATCGCTTGCTAATTTGGGCACACAAAAGAGCGTATAGCAGACAGGCCACACTTACTGAATCGAGCAATTTTAGTAATTAAACAGAGCCAGTTGACCTAAGCATTATTCTAACGAAAGACCAGCATTAAAAACAAAGCCTAAGTATGCATAATTTTAACAAATCTGCAGCTGCATCGGCCTATGCATCGCCGGTGTGAGATGAGACGTCGATGACTTGTCCTGGCGACATGCCGCCGTTGGTGGACTCCGCGTCGCCCCTGCTGAAATCGACTGCGTCCTCGTCCTCATCCTCGGCGCCTCCCTCAAGGTTGTAGTACTCATAGTAGTGGCTGCGCCAAAGCTCGCGTTGGTACTCCACCACTGATTCCTCGACGGACAGACTCTTCTCTACCTCGACATCGGCCACACGCAACTCCTCCTCCCCGCGCTCCTCGATCTCCGCCGCCTCCTGCATCTCCAGCTCCCGCTCGGTGACCTCATGAGGAAGCAGGTGTTCCATGGCCTTTTAAAGACATTTAAGTGATTTTCTAGCCATTTAATTCAAATTTCAACTACATCTACATGCAACGCCTAACCATAACGGTTTGACAAATCATATTTGTGTACTTGTGTGAGAGTTAATTCCATGTGTAGTAATTAGAAGGAATTTTCAAACATATTTGTCTCACGACATCGACACATGCATATGCATGCATGGAGTGACATGGCATTTTAATTCCAAAAAATTAAAAAAAATCAGAAACACATGAAACCTTGGTTGATGTAATGTCATGCCACCAAGATGATGTTGTAAAAAAATTGGTATGTTTGACGAAAGTTTGGACACACACCCCTCACAAACCGGAGCAACTCACTAGAAGGCTCGTGGTTCCGAGAGGGAACAATGCATGTTTGATGACGAACGGGAGATAACTTCCTCTTACGGCCTTCAATTTTTTTCTACGTCTAACGTGCACTACTAAAACTGTAATGTGAAATTTTTGAAAATACTAGGGGTCATTTCACCTTTTAAAGACATTTAAGTGATTTTCTAGCCATTTAATGACCGTAATTCAAATTTGAACTACATCTACATGCAATGCCTAACCAAAATGGTTTGAAAAATCATATATGTGTACTTGTGTGCAAGTTAATTTCATGTGCAGTAAATTAGAAGGAATTTTCAAACATATTGGTCTCACGAAATGGACACATGCATACGTATGCATGGAGTGACATGGCATTTTAATTACAAAAAATTTAAAAATGATAAGAAAAACATAAAACGTTGCTTGATTTAATGTCATGCCACCAAGATGATGTGGTAAAAAAATTGGTCTGTTTGACGAAAGTTTGGACACACACCCCTCACAAACCGGAGCAACTCACTAGATGGTTCATGGTTCCAAAAGGGAACAATGCATGTTTGATGACAAACGGGAGATAGCTGTTGGGGAACATAGCAGAATTTTAAAATTTTCTGCGCATCACCAAGATCAATCTATGGAGTCATCTAGCAACGAGGGAGAGAGGAGTGCATCTACATACCCTTGTAGATCACGAGCGGAAGCGTTCAAGAGAACGGGGTTGATGGAGTCGTACTCGACGTGATCCAAATCACGAAGATCCTAGCGCCGAACGGACGGCACCTCCGCATTCAACACACGTACGGAGCGAGGACGTCTCCCGCGCCTTGATCCAGCAAGGAGGAGGGAGAGGTTGAGGAAGAGGGCTCCAACAGCAGCACGACGGCGTGGTGGTGATGAAGCTGCAGTACTCCGGCAGGGCTTCGCCAAGCTCTTATGGAGGAGGAGAGGTGTTCAGGAGGGGAGGGGCTGCGCCTTGGATGTTGTTTGCAGCCCTCCCCTCACCCCTCTATTTATAGGGGAAGGGGGAAGGGGGCCGGCCCCCTCTAGATGAGATCTAGAGGGGGGCGGCGGCCAAGGGGAGGGGGGCTTGCCCCCCAGGCAAGGGGGCGCCCCCCTTAGGGTTTCCCCCAACCCTAGGCGCATGGGCCCTAGGGGGGTGTGGCGCCCCTGCCCACTTGGGCTGGTTCCCTTCTCCATACAGCCCATAAGGCCCTCCGGAAGAGGTGGCCCCTCCTAGTGGACCCCCAGAACCCCTCCGGTGGCCCCGGTACAATACAAACATGCCCCCGAACCTTTCCGGCGACCGTATGACAACTTCCCATATATAAATCTTTACCCCCAGACCATTCCGGAACACCTCATGATGTCCGGGATCTCATCCGGGACTCCGAACAACATTAGGTAATCACATACAAGTCTTCCTAACAACCCTAGCGTCACCGAACCTTAAGTGTGTAGACCCTACGGGTTCAGGAGACATGCAGACATGACCAAGACGACTCACCGGTTAATAACCAACAGCGGGATCTGGATACCCATGTTGTCTCCCACATGCTCCACGATGATCTCATCGGATGAACCACGATGTCGAGGATTCAATCAATCCATATACAATTCCCTTTGTCAATCGGTAAGTTACTTGCCCGAGACTCGATCGTCGGTATCCCAATACCTTGTTCACTCTCGTTGCCGGCAAGTCACTTTACTCGTACCATAATGCATGATCCCGTGATCAACCACTTGATCACATTGAGCTCATTATGATGATGCATTACTGAGTGGGCCCAGAGATACCTCTCCGTCATACGGAGTGACAAATCCCAGTCTCGATTCGTGCCAACCTAATAGACACTTTCGGAGATACCTGTAATGTACCTTTATAGTCACCCGGTTACGTTGTGACATTTGGCACACCCAAGGCACTCCTACGGTATCCGGGAGTTGCACATTCTCATGGTCTAAGGAAATGATACTTGACATTCAGAAAAGCTATAGCAAATGAACTACACTTTCTTTGAGCTAAGCTTAGGATTGGGTCTTGTCCATCACATCATTCTCCTAATGATGTGATCCCGTTATCAATGACATCCAATGTCCATAGTCAGGAAACCATGACTATCTTTTGATCAACGAGCTAGTCAAATAGAGGCTCACTAGGGACGTGTTGTGGTCTATGTATTGACACATGTATTACGATTTCTGGATAACACAATTATAACATGAACAATAGACAATTATCATGAACAAAGAAATATAATAATAACCATTTTATTATTGCCTCTAGGGCATATTTCCAACAGTCTCCCACTTGCACTAGAGTCAATATTCTAGTTACATTGTGATGAATCGAACACCCATGCAGTTTTGGTGTTGATCATGTTTTGCTCTAGGGAGAGGTTTAGTCAACGGATCTGCTACATTCAGGTCCGTATGTACTTTACAAATCTCTATGTCTCCATTTTGAACACTTTCACGAATGGAGTTAAAGTGACGCTTGATATGCCTGGTCTTCCTATGAAACCTTGGCTCCTTGGCAAGGGCAATAGCTCCAGTGTTGTCACAGAAGAGAGTCATCGGGCCCGACGCATTGGGTATGACTCCTAGGTCGGTAATGAACTCCTTCACCCAGACTGCTTCTTGTGCTGCCTCCGAGGCTGCCATGTACTCCGCTTCACATGTAGATCCCGCCACAACGCTTTGCTTGCAACTGCACCAGCTTACTGCCCCACCATTCAAAATATACACATATTCGGTTTGTGACTTAGAGTCATCCAGATCTGTGTCGAAGCTAGCATCGATGTAACCCTTTATGACGAGCTCTTCGTCACCTCCATAAACGAGAAACATTTCCTTGGTCCTTTTCAGGTACTTCAGGATATTCTTGACCGCTGTCCAGTGTTCCATGACGGGATTACTTTGGTACCTTCCTACCAAACTTACGGCAAGGTTTACATCAGGTCTGGTACACAGCATAGCATACATGATAGACCCTATGGCCGAGGCATAGGGGACGACACTCATCTTTTCTCTATCTTCTGCCATGGTCGGGCATTGAGCCACGCTCAATCTCGTACCTTGCAATACAGGCAAGAACCCCTTCTTTGACTGATCCATTTTGAACTTCTTCAATATCTTGTCAAGGTACGTACTCTGTGAAAGACCAATGAGGCGTCTCGATCTATCTCTATAGATCTTGATGCCTAATATATAAGAAGCTTCTCCAAGGTCCTTCATTGAAAAACACTTGTTCAAGTAGGCCTTTATGCTTTCCAAGAATTCTACATCATTTCCCATCAACAGTATGTCATCCACATACAATATGAGAAATGCTACAGAGCTCCCACTCACTTTCTTGTAAATGCAGGCTTCTCCATAAGTCTGCATACACCCAAACGCTTTGATCATCTCATCAAAACGAATGTTCCAACTCCGAGATGCTTGCACCAGCCCATAAATCGAGCGTTGGAGCTTGCACACCTTGTCAGCATTCTTAGGATCGACAAAACCTTCCGGCTGCATCATATACAATTCTTCCTTAAGGAAACCATTAAGGAATGCCGTTTTGACGTCCATTTGCCATATCTCATAATCATAGAATGCGGCAATTGCTAACATGATTCGGACGGACTTCAGCTTCGCTACGGGTGAGAAAGTCTCATCGTAGTCAACCCCTTGAACTTGTCGATAACCCTTAGTGACAAGCCGAGCTTTATAGATGGTCACATTACCATCCGCGTCTGTCTTCTTCTTAAAGATCCATTTATTTTCTATGGCTCGCCGATCAACGGGCAAGTCAGTCAAAGTCCATACTTCATTTTCATACATGGATCCTATCTCGGATTTCATGGCTTCCAGCCATTTGTCGGAATCCGGGCCCGCCATCGCTTCTTCATAGTTCGAAGGTTCACCGTTGTCTAACAACATGATTTCCAAGACAGGGTTGCCGTACCACTCTGGTGCGGAACGTGTCCTTGTGGACCTACGAAGTTTAGTAGCAACTTGATCTGAAGTTTCATGATCATCATCATCAACTTCCTCTTTAGTCGGTGTGGGCACCTCAGGAACATTTTCTTGAGCTGCGCCACTTACCGGTTCAAGAGGTAATACTTCATCAAGTTCTACCTTCCTCCCACTTATTTCTTTCGAGAGAAACTCTTTCTCTAGAAAGGACCCATTCTTGGCAACAAAGATCTTGCCTTCGGATCTGAGGTAGAAGGTATACCCAACAGTTTCTTTAGGGTATCCTATGAAGACGCATTTTTCCGATTTGGGCTCGAGCTTTTTAGGTTGAAGTTTCTTGACATAAGCATCGCATCCCCAAACTTTTAGAAACGAGAGCTTAGGTTTCTTCCCAAACCATAATTCATACAGTGTCGTCTCAACGGATTTTGACGGAGCCCTATTTAAAGTGAATGCAGCTGTCTCTAAAGCATAGCCCCAAAATGATAGCGGTAAATCGGTAAGAGACATCATAGATCGCACCATATCTAATAGAGTGCGATTACGATGTTCGGACACACCATTACGCTGAGGTGTTCCAGGCGGCGTGAGTTGTGAAACTATTCCACATTTTCTTAAGTGTGTGCCAAATTCGTGACTCAAGTATTCTCCCCCATGATCTGATCACAAGAACTTGATGTTCCTGTCACGTTGATTCTCAACCTCACTCTGAAATTCCTTGAACTTTTCAAAGGTCTCAGACTTGTGTTTCATTAAGTAGACATACCCATATCTACTCAAGTCATCAGTGAGGTGAGAACATAACGATAGCCATCGCGAGCCTCAACACTCATTGGACCGCACACATCAATATGTATGATTTCCAATAAGTTGGTTGCTCGCTCCATTGTTCCTGAGAACGGAGTCTTGGTCATTTTACCCATGAGGCATGGTTTGCACGTGTCAAATGATTCGTAATCAAGAGACTCTAAAAGTCCATCTACATGGAGCTTCTTCATGCGTTTGACACCTATGTGACCAAGGCGGTAGTGCCACAAGTATGTGGGACTATCATTATCAACCTTACATCTTTTGGTATTCACACTATGAATATGTGTAGCATTACACTCGAGATTCATTAAGAATAAACCATTCACCATCGGAGCATGACCATAAAACATATCTCTCATATAAATAGAACAACCATTATTCTCGGATTTAAATGAGTAGCCATCTCGTATTAAATGAGATCCTGATACAATGTTCATGCTCAAAGCTGGAACTAAATAACAATTATTGAGGTTTAAAACTAATCCCGTAGGTAAATGTAGAGGTAGTGTGCCGACGGTGATCACATCGACCTTGGAACCATTCCCGACGCGCATCGTCACCTCGTCCTTCGCCAGTCTCCGCTTATTTTGCAGCTCCTGCTTTGAGTTACAAATGTGAGCAACCGCACCGGTATCAAATACCCAGGAGCTACTACGAGTACTGGTAAGGTACACATCAATTACATGTATATCACATATACCTTTCGTGATGCTGGCCTTCTTGTCCGCTAAGTATTTGGGGCAGTTCCGCTTCTAGTGACCACTTCCCTTGCAATAAAAGCACTCAGTCTTGGGCTTGGGTCCATTCTTTGGCTTCTTCCCAGTAGCTTGCTTACGGGGCGCGGCAACTCCCTTGCCGTCCTTCTTGAAGTTCTTCCTACCCTTGCCTTTCTTGAACTTAGTGGTTTTATTCACCATCAACACTTGATGTTCCTTTTTGACTTCTACCTCTACTGATTTCAGCATTGAATATACCTCAAGAATGGTCTTTTCCATCCCCTTCATATTGAAGTTCATCACAAAGCTCTTGTAGCTCGGTGGAAGCGACTGAAGGATTCTGTCAATGACCGCGTCATCCGGGAGATTAACTCCCAGCTGAGTCAAGCAGTTATGCAACCCAGACATTTTGAGTATGTGCTCACTGACAGAACTATTTTCCTCCATCTTACAGCTGAAGAACTTGTCAGAGACTTCATATCTCACGACCCGGGCATGAGCTTGAAAAACCATTTTCAGCTCTTCGAACATCTCATATGCTCCGTGTCTCTCAAAACGCTTTTGGAGCCCCAGTTCTAAGCTGTAAAGCATGCCGCACTGAACGAGGGAGTAATCATCAGCACGTGTCTGCCAAACGTTCATAACGTCTTGGTTCTGTGGGACGGGTGCGTCACCTAGCGGTGCTTCTAGGACATAATCTTTCTTGGCAGCTATGAGGATGATCCTCAGGTTCCGGACCCAGTCTGTATAGTTGCTAGCATCGTCTTTCAGCTTGGTTTTCTCTAGGAACGCGTTGAAGTTGAGGACAACGTGGGCCATTTGATCTACAAGACATATTGTAAAGATTTTAGACTAAGTTCATGATAATTAAGTTCATCTAATCAAATTATTCAATGAACTCCCACTCAGATAGACATCCCTCCAGTCATCTAAGTATAACATGATCCGAGTTAACTAGGCCGTGTCCGATCATCACATGAGACGGACTAGTCAACATCGGTGAACATCTTCATGTTGATCGTATCTTCTATACGACTCATGCTCGACCTTTCGGTCTTCTGTGTTCCGAGGCCATGTCTGTACATGCTAGGGTCATCAAGTCAACCTAAGTGTATTGCATGTGTAGATCTGGTTTACACCCGTTGTATTCGAACGTTAGAATCTATCACACCCGATCATCATGTGGTGCTTCGAAACAACGAACCTTCGCAATGGTGCACAGTTAGGGGGGACACTTTCTTGAAATTATTACGAAGGATCATATTATTTAAGCTACCGTCGTTCTAAGCAAATAAGATGTAAGACATGATAAACATCACATGCAATCAAATAGTGACATGATATGGCCAATATCATATGCTCCTTTGATCTCCATCTTCGGGGCTCCATGATCATCGTTGTCACCGGCATGACACCATGATCTCCATCATCATGATCTCCATCATCATGTCTTATTGAAGTTGTCTCATCATCTATTACTTCTACTACTATGGCTAACGCTTTAGCAATAAAGTAAAGTAATTACATGACATTTATGTTGACACACAGGTCATAAATAAATAAAGATAACTCCTATGGCTCCTGCCGGTTGTCATACTCATCGACATGCAAGTCGTGATTCCTATTACAAGAACATGATCATCTCATACATCACATATATCATTCATCACATCCTTTGGCCATATCACGTCACAAAACACTTGCTGCAAAAACAAGTTAGACGTCCTCTAATTGTTGTTGCAAGTTTTTACGTGGTTGCTATAGGTTTCTAGCAAGAACGTTTCTTACCTACGCTAAAACCACAACATGAGTTGCCAATTTCTATTTACCCTTCATAAGGACCCTGTTCATCGAATCCGATCCGACTAAAGTGGGAGAGACAGACACCCGCCAGCCACCTTATGCAACTAGTGCATGTCAGTCGGTGGAACTGGTCTCACGTAAGCGTACGTGTAAGGTTGGTCTGGGCCGCTTCATCCCACGATGTCGCCGAATCAAGATAAGACTAGTAACGGCAAGCAAATTCACAATATCGATGCCCACAACTACTTTGTGTTCTACTCGTGCATAGTAACTATGCATAGACCTAGCTCTGATACCACTATTGGGGAACGTAGCAGAATTTTAAATTTTTCTACGCATCACCAAGATCAATCTATGGAGTCATCTAGCAACGAGGGAGAGAGGAGTGCATCTACATACCCTTGTAGATCACGAGCGGAAGCGTTCAAGAGAACGGGGTTGATGGAGTCGTACTCGACGTGATTCAAATCACCGAAGATCCTAGCACCGAACGGACGGCACCTCCGCGTTCAACACACGTACGGAGCGAGGACGTCTCGCGCGCCTTGGTCCAGCAAGGAGGAGGGAGAGGTTGAGGAAGAGGGCTCCAACAGCAGCACGATGGCGTGGTGGTGATGAAGCTGCAGTACTCCGGCAGGGCTTCGCCAAGCTCTTATGGAGGAGGAGAGGTGTTGGGGAGGGGAGGGGTTGCGCCTTGGATGTTGTTTGCAGCCCTTCCCTCACCCCTCTATTTATAGGGGAAGGGGGAAGGGGGTCGGCCCCCTCTAGATGAGATCTAGAGGGGGGGCGGCGGCCAAGGGGAGGGGGGCTTGCCCCCCAAGCAAGGGGGCACCCCCCTTAGGGTTTCCCCCAACCCTAGGTGCATGGGCCCTAGGAGGGTGTGGCGCCCCAGCCCACTTGGGCTGGTTCCCTTCTCCATACAGCCCATAAGGCCCTCCGGAAGAGGTGGCCCCTCCCGGTGGACCCCCGGAACCCCTGCGGTGGCCCCGGTACAATACCGACATGCCCCCGAACCTTTCCGGCGATCGTATGACAACTTCCCATATATAAATCTTTACCTCCGGACCATTCTGGAACTCCTCGTGACATCCGGGATCTCATCCGGGACTCCGAACAACATGCGGTAATCACATACAAGTCTTCCTAACAACCCTAGCGTCATCGAACCTTAAGTGTGTAGACCCTACGGGTTTGGGAGACATGCAGACATGACCGAGACGACTCTTCGGTCAATAACCAACAGCGGGATCTGGATACCCATGTTGGCTCCCACATGCTCCATGATGATCTCATCGGATGAACCACGATGTCGACGATTCAATCAATCCGTATACAATTCCCTTTGTCAATTGGTACGTTACTTGCCCGAGACTCGATCGTCGGTATCCCAATACCTTGTTCAGTTTCGTTACCGGCAAGTCACTTTACTCGTACCGTAATGCATGATCCCGTGATCAACCACTTGATCACATTGAGCTCATTATGATGATGCATTACTGAGTGGGCCCAGAGATACCTCTCCGTCATACGGAGTGACAAATCCCAGTCTCGATTCGTGCCAACCAAACAGACACTTTTGGAGATACCTGTAATGTACCTTTATAGTCACCCAGTTATGTTGTGACGTTTGGCACACCCAAGGGACTCCTACGGTATCCGGGAGTTGCACAATCTCATGGTCTAAGGAAATGATACTTGACATTCAGAAAAGCTACAGCAAACGAACTACACGATCTTTGAGCTAAGCTTAGGATTGGGTCTTGTCCATCACATCATTCTCCTAATGATGTGATCCCGTAATCAATGACATCCAATGTCCATAGTCAGGAAACAATGACTATCTTTTGATCAACGAGCTAGTCAACTAGAGGCTCACTAGGGACGTGTTGTGGTCTATGTATTCACACATGTATTACGATTTCCGGATAACACAATTATAGCATGAACAATAGACAATTATCATGAACAAAGAAATATAATAATAACCATTTTATTATTGCCTCTAGGGCATATTTCCAACAATAGCTTCCTCTTACGGCCTTCAATTTTTTTTTCTACATCTAACTTGCACTAATACAATTGTTATGTGAAATTTTTGAATATTTCAGGGGTCATTTGACCTTTTAAAGACATTTAAGTGATTTTCTAGCCATTTAATGACCGTAATTCAAATTTAAACTACATCTACATGCAACGCCTAACCATAATGGTTTGAAAATCATATTTTTGTGTACTTGTGTGCAAGTTAATTCCATGTGTAGTAAATTAGAAAGAATTTTCAAACATATTGGTCTCAAGGCATGGGCACACATGCATGGAGTGCCATGGCATTTTAATTCCAAAAAAAATAAAAAATGATCAGAAAAACATGAAACCTTGCTTGATTTAATGTCAGGCCACCAAGATGATGTGGTAAAAAATTGGCATGTTTGAAAAAAGTTTGGACACACACCCCTCACAAACCGGAGCAACTCACTAGAAGGTTCGTGTTTCCGAGAGGGAACAATGCATGTTTGATGACGAACGGGAGATAGCTTCCTCTTATGGCCTTCAATTTTTTTTCTGCGTTTAACGTGCACTAATACAACTGTCTTGTGAAAATTTGGAAAATTTCAGGGGTCATTTGACCTTTTAAAGACATTTAAGTGACTTTCTTACTATTTAATGACCATAATTCAAATTTGAACTACATCTATATGCAACGCCTAACCATAACGGTTTGAAAAATCTTGTTTTTGTGTACTCTTGTGCAAGTTAATTCCATGTGCAGTAAATTAGAAGGAATTTTCAAACATATTGGTCTCAAGGCATGGGCACACATGCATGGAGTGCCATGGCATTTTAATTCCAAAAAATTAAAAAATGATCAAAAAAACATGAAACCTTGCTTGATTTAATGTCATGCCACCAAGATGATGTGGTAAAAATATTGTCATGTTTGACGAAAGTTTGGACACACGTCCCTCACAAACCGGAGCAATTCACTAGAAGGTTCGTGGTTCCGAGAGGGAACAATGCATGTTTGATGACGAACGGGAGATAGCTTCCTCTTATGGCCTTCAAAAAAATATGTTTAACGTGCACTAATACAACTATCTTGTGAAAAATTGGAAAATTTCAGGGGTCATTTGACCTTTTAAAGACATTTAAGTGATTTTCTAACCATTTAATGACCGTAATTCAAATTTGAACTACATCTACATGCAACGCCTAACCATAACGGTTTGAAAAGTCATAATTTTGTGTACTTGTGTGCGAGTTAATTCCATGTGCAGTAAATTAGAAGGAATTTTCAAATATATTGGTCTCAAGGCATGGGCACACATGCATGGAGTGCCATGGCATTTTAATTCTAAAAAAATAAAAAATGATCAGAAAAACATGAAACCTTGTTTGATTTAATATCATGCCACCAAGATGATGTGGTAAAAAATTGGCATGTTTGACGAAAGTTTGGACACACACCCCTCACAAATCGGAGCAACTCACTAGAAGGTTCATGGTTCCAAGAGGGAACAATGCATGTTTGATGACGAACGGGAGATAGCTTCCTCTTACGGCCTTCAAAAAAATTTCTACGTTTAACATGCACTAATGCAACTGTCTTGTGAAAATTTGGAAAATTTCAAGGGTCATTTGACCTTTTAAATTCATTTAAGTGCTTTTCTAACCATTTAATGACCTTAATTCAAATTTGAACTACATCTACCTGCAACGCCTAACCATAACGGTTTGAAAAATCATATTTTTGCGTACTTGTGTGCGAGTTAAAAAAATCATCACACGATTTAAATATCTGGTGTCCAAAAAAGAAACCGTAAAGATCTGGCAAGACAACCGGCCCCCACACGATTGGCACTCTATCTCGCGGCTCGAGGTTTGGTAGGTGAGTGGCGGGGATCATTAATTAGACACGGTTCTGCATTGGAAAGCGTCGGCTATTATGTTCACACATGGATTTTGTTGCGGGAATCGTGTGTAATTCAAACTACAGTACTCGTAAATTCCAGCGACCGGCGTGTGTACTGTCCCCGTCGATCTAGATTCCGGCCGCCAATAAATACTACCATGCTCATGTCGTCCCGCCTGCATTCTCATCTACATCCTCCCCTCTCTCGCCCTCTCTCTCTCTCTCTCAAATCTCTGCCATGGCGCCGCCAGTCTGCCCACACGCCAACGAGGAGTCGCCGCCCCCCGAGGACGCTCACTTGATTAGTAGCGACGAGGACCCCTACACGCCGCCTGACGAGGTTGCGCCGGACCCCCCAACTTTGGATTGGTTTTGGGGCTAGTACGATCTTTGTCTGTGGAATTCGCTGCCGTCGGCTGAGAAGGCTAGGCAAGTGGCATTCAAGAAGGAGATGGTGGAGGAGGAAGCTAGGTACCAGGCGGCCTATGAAGCCCGTGATGCCGCCTGGAAAAAGGAAGCGATGGAGATTTGGGGGCGGGCGCGTCGTCGTGCCAAGGAGGTGTACGAAGACGAGTACTTCGCGAGGAACGTCATAGGCGCTGGGCGCCTCGTTGCTGCATGGAGGTGGGCCGATAAGCTCCAGCGTGCCACCGACGAGGAGCTCCGGTGGGCGCCCAACGAAATGGCAAGATCGGCCGCGTGTGTCCGCCAGCAAGAGGTTGATCGGTACGTCAAGCGCTGCGAGGCGGAGGAGGCGGATTACTGTCTCTGCACCGGGAAGACCCCGCGCACCAGGGAGCTGCTGACGAGGGGCTGCTGGAATACTGGCCCCAGGAGGGATTATTAGTTTTAGTATTGTTCGTTTTCAATTTTATGCATTGTACCAGTAGTTAAGTATCGTCACGTATATGTGATGATATTATATATATATAGGAAAATGGTTGTGTACTCCTGGGAGTACGTACTCTCGCTCCTCATATACCACATAGATGAATCTTTTATAGCTTATTATTATTTTTAATATACTTCATTAATAATTACTAGATACCCTAAAATGGATTTCATGAAAAAAATCATGTGTGCCTCATATTTTCAAAGGTTTACGTATATACTGATTTGTTTGTATGTGAAAAAGGTATATTGCAAAAAGTAGGTCGTAAATGATATTTTTTTTCAACAAAACTTGTATTGAGGTATCTTAGAATATTTAATGAAGTATATTGAGAATGATAAGGGGTATAATCAATGCATATACGAGGTATATTGAAGATGGGAGTACATACTCCCAAGAGTACAGAAAATGAGTCA
>NC_041388.1:614106634-614169651 GCF_002162155.2 Triticum dicoccoides | reverse complement strand
TATATATTATGAATTCTATTTTCTATCTATTTTTGTATACTAATTTGAATCTAGCTGTTATCATACACATATACAGAATGGAAAGCGTACATACACACATTGAAACAAAACATATAAGAATGGAAAAGAGAGTACACACATTGAAACAGAGCAATACTATGATTGCTGTGAATACATAGCTATCCACGTCGAAATGATTTTTCAAAGTAAAACGCGTCCATGAGACCAAGACAAGCAGCCCTTGCCTATGGTACCTCTTGGCTCTGCCTGAACTCGTGCAGGCATTCGTCCAAGCGGTCGACACGCTCACGGTACATCTGGGGCGCGATCTCGAGCTCCAAGTTGGCTATTTCATTGAAGATCACCAGTTTGAGGATGCGACGGCCATGTTCCTCTACTGCGCCCAGGTGGACACCTGGGCCAAGGAGGCGGTCGAGCCTACGGACCAGCGCGTTGGCATCTAGCGGGCCACGGACAAGGCGAACGGCGGCACCCATGCGAACAGCACGGCGGGCGTCCGGTGCAAGTACGGCGCGGCTGGCCTCTGGTGCAAGTACGGCGCTGAGGGCCTTTGCCCACTCCTGGCGAGGAATGGGGGTACTGACCGGGCGTGTACCCAGCTGCGACACCGTGTCGACAGCAGGCAAGCGCCGATGGATCCGCTCTTGTTGTGCGGCGCACTGCGCCTCTCGCTCTGCGCGCTCCAACGGTCTCGCTGTGCGGCGAGCCGCAGCCTATCAGCACGGACGCGCCTAGCTTGCTCTGCGGCATGCCATCGATCATGTTGTGCAGCGAGCTGCAACATGTTGGCGCTGACATGCATATCTTGATCCGCGGCGCTCAAGCACCATGCAACAATGGTCTGCTCAACCCTAGCGATGACGCGCATCACGGCGTCGTCCATCGCGTTGCCGGGGAGCTCCTCAGCCTCGACGGGCCGTGGCGCCTGCTCGTTTTCCTCGTCGACGAGGTTGATGGCAGAGGCAGCGCTTTGCTGGGTTGGCATGCTTGGAAAAGGTGGATGTGCTACAGGCTGCGCTTGTCGCCTCCATGCGTAACGCGCTGCCTATGCGCAATATCGTTGGGTGGCAGGAAACAGGTGAGGAAATGGCGGGAGACGGTGGCGTGTGCATAAAACGCCATCAATTAATGGAAACTTAGCATAGAAGGAACATGGAGCTAGCACAAGAAGGAGATGATGATCAGATGAACATGGACCACACTATGGAACCGTTTATGTTATTATCGGTATTCACACACATTTCAGATTACAAACTTGTTTACTGCGTATCACAAACATCTTGTTATATTGAACCGTTTCTACTCTCATGTCTCAACGCAAACAGTTCATCCGAGTGAACCGCATGCCGAAGATCGCACACACCTTTGATCTAGCTGGCCGTTTCTTTTGTGTTGCCTAATCACAAACAGTTCATCCGAGTGAACCGTATGTTCTACATCGCACACACCTTCATCTGGCTGCCCGTTTTTTTTGTTCCTCCTCATCGCAAACAGTTAATCGAGCTGAACCGTATGCCCTGCATCGCACATGCAACTAAAATCTGAACCGTGTTTGATGCATCCTCCATCGTAAACGTTTTGCATCTTTTTTGACTGGTTTTTTACACCACCGTTTGCGATTATGGCATCGCACACAGTTTCGTCGAACGGTCTCTGGTCGTAGTGTTGCGTTAGCAGCATCCTGCAGTAGTGTATCAAGAACTATGAAATCTACGGGTGCATAATTCCTATTTGCAACAATAAGAACATCATTAATCCTTCCCATAGGTTTCTTAATGGTGGAATCCGTAAGAGGCAAATTTAAAGAACGATCATCAAATTCACAGAAACCTAGCACATCACACAAGATTTTTGGAATCGTGGAAACACTAACACCCAAATCACACAAAGCATAGCATTCATAATCTTTAATCTTAATTTCAATAGTAGGTTACCACTCATCATAAAGTTTTCTAGGGATAGAAACTTCTAGTTCAAGCTTTTCTTCATAGGATTGCATTAAAGCATCAACATATGTTTAGTAAAAGCTTTATTTCGATAATAAGCATGAGCAGAATTTAACACGGATCACAACAAGGAAATACAATCTATAAAAAAGCAATTATCATAATTAAATTCCTTGAAATCCAAAATAGTGGGTTCATTGCTATGTAAAGTTTTGACCTCTTCAATCCCGCTTTTATTAATTTTTGCATCAAGATCTAAAAACTTTGAATCAATGGGATGCCTTTTAACTAAAGTTGACTCATCGCCAGTCCCATCTTTATCAAGATTCATATTGGAAAACAAAGATTTAATAGGAGTCACATCAATCACTTTTAGATCTTCATCATTATTATCATCTGGATCTTCCGGTTTAGCGACCATCTTATTAACTAAGGTGGCTTGCTTATCCGAAATTTGGCATACTAAATTTTCAAGATGAGCAAACTGAGATTTGAAACCATAAAATTCTTTAGACATATCATTGAGCTCTTTATTCATGTACTCCATAAAACTGTTCTTTAAGCTCGTTTCTGAAGAAATTGTTATGCTCAAATTGCAAAGACATAAAGCTTCTAACGTTGTTTTCAATTTCTTCCAACCTTCTAAGGTGAGGATCAACGCTTTTTGGCAGAGCCATCAAAGCAAATAGGCACACTAACACCCAAGAACACAAGAAGCAAGCGAAAAGAGACAAATGGAAGAGGGGCGAAGAAAAGGCAAAGGTTTTCGAAAATCGTTTTAGAAGTGGGGGAGAGGAAAACGAGAGGAGAATGGCCAATAATGTAATGCGAGCGAGAATAGTTTGTGGTGGGTACTTGGTATGTCTTGACTTGGCATATATCTCCCCGACAACGGCACCAGAAATCCTTCTTGCTACCTATTGAGCATGCGTTGGTTTTCCCTTGAAGAGGAAAGGGTGATGCAGCAAAGTAGCGTAAGTATTTCCCTTGGTTTTGAGAAACAAGGTATCAATCCAGTAGGAGACAACACACAAGTCACCTAGTACCTACACACAATCAAAAACCTTGCAACCAACGCGATAAAGGGGTTGCCAATCCCTTCATGGTCACTCGCAAAAGTGAGATCTCATAGAGATAGTAAAGTAAATATTTTTGGTATTTTTGTTGTATAGATTGGAAAGTAAAGATTGCAAAATAGTAAACGAGATGCGATGTAAATAAAAGAGATGTAATATCACAGGAAAGAGACCCGGGGGGCATAGGTTTCATTAGTGGCTTCTCTCAAGATAGCACGTATTACGGTGGGTGAACAAATTACTGCCGAGCAATTGATAGAAAAGCGCATAGTTATGAAGATATCTAAGGCCATGATCATGAATATAGGCATCACGTCCGTGTCAAGTAGATCGAAACGATTCTGCATCTACTACTATTACTCCACACATCGACCGCTATCCAGCATGCATCTAGAGTATTAAGTTCATAAGAACGGAGTAACACATTAAGCAAGATGACATGATGTAGAGGGATAAACTCAAGCAATATGATATAAACCCCATCTTTTTATCCTCAATGGAAACAATACAATACGTGCCTTGCTTCCCCTACTGTCACTGGGAAAGGACACCGCAAGATTGAACCCAAAGCTAAGCACTTCTCCCATTGCAAGAAAGATCAATCTAGTAGGCCAAACTAAACCGATAATTTGAAGAGACTTGCAAAGATATCAAATCATGCATATAAGAATTCAGATAAGAACCAAATAATATTCATAGATAATCTTGTTCATAAATCCATAATTCATCGTATCTTGACAAATAGACCGCAAAAGAGTATTACATCGAATAGATCTCCAAGAACATCAAGGAGAACTTTGTATTGAGAATCAAAGAGAGAGAGAAGAAGCCATCTAGCTAATAACTATGGCCCCAAAGGTCTGTGGTAAACTACTCACGCTTTATCGGAGAGGCAATGGTGTTGATGTAGAAGCCCTCCGTGATCGATTCCCCCTCCGGCAGATTGCCGGAAAAGGCCCCAAGATGGGATCTCACGGGTACAGAAGGTTGCGGCGGTGGAAAAGTGGTTTCGTGGCTCTCCCTGATGTTTCTAGGGTATAAGAGTATATATAGGTGAAAGAAGTGCGTCGGTGGAGCTACGAGGGGCCCACGAGGGTGGGGGCGCGCCTACCCCCCTGGGCGGGCCCTCCTGCCTCGTGGCTTTCTCGTGGAGTTCCAGACTTCGACTCCAAGTCTTCTGGATTGCTTTTGGTCCAAGAAAGATCATCGCGAAGGTTTCATTCCGTTTGGACTCCGTTTGGTATTCCTTTTTTGCAAAACTCTAAAATAGGCACACAAAAAACAGAAACTGGCACTGGGCCTCCGGTTAATAGGTTAGTCCTAAAAATAATATAAACTAGTATACTAAAGCTCATTAAACATCCAAAACAGATAATATAATAGCATGGAACAATAAAAAATTATAGATACGTTGGAGACGTATCATTTGCCGCATGTGGCTTTTTTTAATTATGTTCCTATTTATGTAAGACAATTATTATCCACTGTCATCGTCCTTATATTCACCATGCTTGCTATAAGTCGCAGTCGATGCTATATAGGTCCATCGGATCTTACATCCAGATCCGTGCAAAACTTTCATTTCAGATTTTCATCTTTCTCTCTGAAATCTCAGTCCAGTGAGACATATAGCCATGCCGTAGAATAGTGGCTCGGGTGCCATTAATGGAGACGTTGGGAGGGAGGTGCGCGGATGGTAGTGGTCAAAGAGATCTCCTCCCGATGAGCATGCGCAGGGTCTGATCGCACGCCTCTCGTACTCAAATAGCTACCCCGCACGGCACCTCCAAGCCAATAAAAAAAGGGAACGCACAGCGGCACATAATTGATAAGCAGAACGCCCACGGTTTCAATAATACTTGTGTTTCCGATTTGTAACGTGACAGCACTTGTTCCAAAATGACTTTGTTGATTGTTAATATGTGCGCCTTCGCAAATCGGACAGAAAAATTACCACAATATGTTGGTGCCATGTCATGACACCATGCCAAGTTTCATGATTTTCAGGTGTGTTTTGGATTTCTAGGAATTAAAAAACCAAGTTTCTTATTCTTTCCGCCCGAGCCACGACGCCCAGATGTTTGAATTTCGTTCCCATTTCTTGCATGGGACCTAGAAATTCACCCAAGGACGCACAGGTGATTTTTCAACCAACTTTGGTGCACTGGAGCATGTGCATAGTTCAAATTTTAATTATGCACATTAAATTCCCAAAAACTCAATTAATGTATAAAAAAGGCCAAACGAACCCGGAATAATTCCAAAATTTAGCACGACACTTCTATTTGGTCTAATTTGCCTGTGTAAAAAAATTAAGGCGGGAGAAGGCACTGTACATATGTCGTTTTGCACACGGAGGTGACAAGTTCCCTCTCGGAACCACAAGCCTTCTTAAGGGAAGCTCCGGTTCGCAAGAAGCTTACACCAAAGCTTGTCCCAATTCGGCTAAAAAATTTACCGCAGCATGTTGCTGCCATGTGATGTCTACTACGCAACTTTATTCTTGTAGACACGTGTTGAGCCTCCAAGCGCAGAGTTTTGTAGGACAGTAGCAATTTTCCCTCAAGTGGATGACCTAAGGTTTATCAATCTGTGATGGGTGTAGGATGAATATGGTCTCCCTCAAACGACCCTGTAACCAAATACAAGAAATCTCTTGTGTCCCCAACACACCCAATACAATGGAAAATTGTATATGTGCACTAGTTCGGCGAAGAGATGGTGATAAAAGTATAATATTGATCATAGATATATATTTTTATAATCTGAATAAATAAAAACAGCAAGGTAGCAACTAGTAAATGGGCACAAAAACAGTATTGCAATGCTTAAAAAACAAGGCCTAGGGTCCGTACTTTCGCTAGTGCAATCTCTCAACAATGCTAACATAGTTGGATCATATGATTATCCCTCAAAGTACAACAAAGAATCACTCCCGAGTTCCTATTAGCGGAGAACAAAAGGTAGAAATTGTTTGTAGGGTGTGAAGCCACCTCAAAGCTATTCTTTCCGATCAATCTATTCAAGAGTTAGTACTAAAATAACACAAAGCTATTGTTTCCGTTTGATCTATCCTAGAGTTCGTACTAGAATAACACCAAAGCATATTCATATTCATAATACTCAATCCACACAAAGAACTATAAAGAGACCATGAAGTTTACGTCAAAGAAAAACGTGCATCAACCCCTATGCATAGATTACCCAAATATCACCGCGGGAATCCGCGAGTTGAATGCCATAGCATATATCAAGTGAATCAATTAGATACCCCAATTGTCACCTCAAGTATTCATACCGCAAGACATATATCATGTGTTCTCATCTCTGAATATTCAATCCGACAAGACAAAACTTCAAAGGGTAAAGATTCAATTCATCACAACGAGAGTATAGAGGAGAGAAACATCATATGATCCGACTATATTAACAAATCCCATGATATATATCATGAGAGAGAGAGAGATTAAACACATAGCTACTGGTACAAACACTTAGCCCGAGGGTGGACTACTCCCTCCTCAGCGTGGTGGCCGCCGGGGTGATGAAGATGGCCACCAGAGATGATTCCCCCCTCCGGCAGGGTGCCAGAACGGGTCTAGATTGGTTTTTGGTGGCTACGGGGCCCTGCGGTGGCGGAACTTCTGATATAGGTTAACCCCGAAGGGTTTTGGAATATTTGGCAATTTATAGTGCAAAGAGGGGGTGTCGGAGGCCACCGAGGTGGGTACAACCCACCTGGGCGCACCAAGGGGGCCTGGCACACCCTAGTGGGTTGTGCCCCCCTCGGGGCACCCGCCAGGTGCTGCTCTAGCCCATCGGGAGTCTTCTGGCCCATAAAAAATCCACAAAAAGTTTCGTGGTGTTTGGACTCCGTTTGATATTGATTTTCTGCGATGTAAAAAACAAGCAAAAAATAGCAACTGGCACTGGGCACTGGGTCAATAGGTTAGTCTCAAAAAATGATATAAAGTTGCTATAAAATGATTGTAAAACATCCAAGAATGATAATATATTGGCATGAATACTTCATAAATTATAGATACGTTGGAGACGTATCACCATGTCATGACACCATGCCAAGTTTCATGATTATCAGGCATGTTTTGGATTTATAGGAATTAAAAAAACAAGTTTCTCAATCTTTCCGGCCGAGCCACAGTGTCCAGATGTTTGAATTTCATTCCCATTCCTTGCATGGAACCTAGAAATTCACCCAAGGACACACATGTGATTTTTCAACCAACTTTGGTGCACTGGAGCATGTGCTTGTAGTTCAAATTTGAATTATGCACATTAAATGCCCATAAACTCAATTAATGTATAAAAAAGGCCAAACAAACCCGGAATAATTCCAAAAATTTAGCACAATACTTCTGTTTGGTCTAATCTGCCTGTGTAAAAAAATTAATGCGGGAGAAGGTAGTGTACGTATGTCGTTTCGCACACGGAGGTGACACGTTCCCTCTCGGAACCACGAGCCTTCTTGAGGGAAGCTCCGGTTTGCAAGAAGCTTACACCAAAGCTTGTCCCAATTCGGCCAAAAAAATTACTGCATCATGTTGGTGCCATGTCATGACACAGTGCCAAGTTTCATGATTTTCAGGAGTGTTTTGGATTTACAGGAATTAAAAAACCAAGTTTATCAATCTTTCCGGCCGAGCCACAACGCCCACATGTTTGACTTTCATTCCCATTTCTTGCATGGGACCTATTAATTCACCCAAAGACACACATGTGATTTTTCAACAAACTTTGGTGCATTGGAGCATGTGCTTGTAGTTCAAATTTGAATTATGCACATTAAATGCACGGAAACTCAATATGCATAAAAATGCCAAACGAACCCGGAATGATTCCAAATTTAAACACGACACTCATGTACTAGTTGCATGTTCGCTGTATGTAAATGTTCTAGCAATTCAAACACCATCCTTTCCCTCAGTAACACCATCTTGTCTTTCAAAACATAATGAAAAAATCAGGTATACCACAAACAGTTTACTAGAAAGAATCGTGTAGGATGCGATATAAAATATCTTGGCGTGCCGTCTTGCCTGGCTTACACAGGAAGCTTCATCGTCTATAGTCCACCGCCCCCGCTTGAACCACACTTGTCTGCCAGTTTATTGCGGCACCGAGCGAAAAAATTTTGCCACCGCGGAAATATCTATCTCCCCGCCCCCTCCCTCCCACCAAAAGCCACATTTCCACTGTTCCTCCTTGCTTTCCAAGTTCAAACCTTCATTGATGCTTTATTGGCAGCTCAGCCTCCTCGCCGGCGACCCTTCTACTTGTAGCTCCGGCTCCTCGCTGGCTACCCTTCTTCTTGCAGCGCCGCTCCTCACTGGCGATCCTTCTTCTTGCAGCGCTGCCTCCTTGCTGGTGACCCTTCTTCTTGCTGCGCGGCCTCCTCGCCGCCGACCCTTCTTCTTGTTGTGCGGCCTCGTTGATATGGTCAGGTAATCCACACCCACACCATCCTCCTCCTTTCCCGTCCCACATGCCCCGACCGATGGCGCGACACCTTCCACCGAAAACACTGCCCCCCTCCTCCAATTAAGCACCACCCACAACCATTTTGCACGCAGTATAACATGGAGCTCAGTAGCATGCGGCCGCACGCGCACACGAGGTTGCAATGGCTGCCATGCATCTCGACCGCCAGATCTTGGAGGAGCACCTCGTCTTCGAGGCCACCATCGACACCGCCACGCGGTTGTTGTTGGATATATGCCCTAGAGGCAATAATAAAATGGTTATTATTATATTTCTTTGTTCATGATAATTGTCTATTATTCATGCTATAATTGTGTTATCTGGAAATCGTAATACATGTGTGAATACATAGACCACAACACGTCCCTAGTGATCCTCTAGTTCACTAGCTCGTTGATCAAAGGATAGTCATGGTTTCCTGACTATGGACATTAGATGTCATTGATAACGGGATCACATCATTAGGAGAATGATGTGATGGACAAGACCCAGTCCTAAGCTTAGCTCAAAGATCGTGTAGTTCGTTTGCTGTAGCTTTACTGAATGTCAAGTATCATTTCCTTAGACCATGAGATTGTGCAACTCCCGGATACCGTAGGAGTACCTTGGGTGTGCCAAACGTCAAAACGTAACTGGGTGACTATAAAGGTACATTACAGGTATCTCCGAAAGTGTCTGTTTGGTTGGCACGAATCGAGACTGGGATTTGTCACTCCGTATGATGGAGAGGTATCTCTGGGCCCACTCGGTAATGCATCATCATAATGAGCTCAATATGATCAAGTGGTTGATCATGGGATCATGCATTACGGTACGAGTAAAGTGACTTGACGGTAACGAGACTGAACAAGGTATTGGGATACCGACGATCGAATCTCGGGCAAGTAACGTACCCATTGACAAAGGGAATTGTATAAGGATTGATTGAATCCTCGACATCATGGTTCATCCGATGAGATCATCGTGGAGCATGTGGGAGCCAACATGGGTATTCAGATCCCGCTGTTGGTTATTGACCGGAGAGGCTTCTCGGTCATGTCTGCATGTCTCCCAAACCCGTAGGGTCTACACACTTAAGGTTCGGTGACGCTAGGGTTGTAGAGATATTAGCGCACGGTAACCCGAAAGTTGTTCGGAGTCCCGGATGAGATCCCGGACGTCACGAGGAGTTCCGGAATGGTCCGGAGGTAAAGATTCATATATATATGAAGTCCAGTTTCGGCCATCGGGAAGGTTTCGGGGGTCACCGGTATTGTACCGGGACCACCGGAAGGGTCCCGGGGGTCCACCGGGTGGGGCCACCTATCCCGGAGGGCCCCATGGGCTGAAGTGGGAGGGGAACCAGCCCCTAGTGGGCTGGTGCGCCCCGCCTTAGGCCTCCCTCTGCGCCTAGGGTTGGAAACCCTAGGCGTGGGGGCGCCACCCTTGCCTTGGGGGGCAAGGCACCCCCTTTGGCCACCGCCCCCCTAGGAGATTGGATCTCCTAGGGCCGGCGCCCCCCCTTAGGCACCCTATATATAGTGGGGGGGGGAAGGGAGGGCTGCGCACCCAAGCCCCTGGCCTCTCCCTCTCTCTCCCGTGACACTCCTCCGTCTCCTAGCGCTTGGCGAAGCCCTACCGAGATCACCGTTGCTTCCACCACCACGCCGTCGTGCTGCTGGATCTTCATCAACCTCTCCTTCCCCCTTGCTGGATCAAGTTGGAGGAGATGTCTTCCAACCGTACGTGTGTTGAACGCGGAGGTGCCGTCCGTTCGGCACTAGGTCATCGGTGATTTGAATCACGTCGAGTACGACTCCATCAACCCCGTTCTCTTGAACGCTTCCGCTCGTGATCTACAAGGGTATGTAGATGCACTCCTCTCTCCCTCGTTGCTAGATGACTCCATAGATTGATCTTGGTGATGCGTAGAAAATTTCAAAATTCTGCTACGTTCCCCAACAGTGGCATCATGAGCTAGGTCAATGCGTAGTTACTATGCACGAGTAGAACACAAAGTAGTTGTGGGCGTCGATATTGTCAATTTGCTTGCTGTTACTAGTCTTATCTTGATTCGGCGGCATCGTGGGATGAAGCGGCCCGGACCAACCTTACACGTACGCTTACGTGAGACCGGTTCCACCGACTGACATGCACTAGTTGCATAAGGTGGCTGGCGGGTGTCTGTCTCTCCCACTTTAGTCGGATCGGATTCGATGAACAGGTTCCTTATGAAGGGTAAATAGAAATTGGCAATTCACGTTGTGGTTTTGGCGTAGGTAAGAAACGTTCTTGCTAGAAACCTATAGGAGCCACATAAAAACTTGCAACAACAATTAGCGGACGTCTAACTTGTTTTTGCAGCAGGTGTTTTGTGATGTGATATGGCCAAAGGTTGTGATGAATGATGAATGATATATGTGATGTATGAGATTGATCATGTTCTTGTAATAGGAATCACGACTTGCATGTTGGTGAGTATGACAACCGGCAGGAGCCATAGGAGTTGTCTTTATTTATTTATGACCTGCATGTCAATATAAACGTCATGTAATTACTTTACTTTATTGCTAAAGCGTTAGCCATAGTAGTAGAAGTAATAGATGACGAGACAACTTCAAGAAGACACGATGATGGAGATCATGGTGTTGTAGATCATGGTGTCATGCCGGTGACAACGATGATCATGGAGCCCCGAAGATGGAGATCAAAGGAGCAAATGATATTGGCCATATCATGTCACTATTTGATTGCATGTGATGTTTATCATGTTTTACATCTTATTTTCTTAGAACGACGGTAGCTTAAATAAGATGATCCCTCGTAATAATTTCAAGAAAGTGTTCCCCTAACTGTGCACCGTTGCGAAGGTTCGTTGTTTCGAAGCACCACGTGATGATCGGGTGTGATAGATTCTAACGTTAGAATACAACGGGTGTAAGCCAGATTTACACACGCAATACACTTAGGTTGACTTGACGAGCCTAGCATGTACAGACATGGCCTCGGAACACAGAACACCGAAAGGTCGAGCATGAGTCGTATAGAAGATACGATCAACATGAAGATGTTCACCGATGTTGACTAGTCCGTCTCATGTGATGATCGGACACGGCCTAGTTAACTTGGATCATGTTATACATAGATGACTGGAGGGATGTCTATCTGAGTGGGAGTTCATTTAATAATTTGATTAGATGAACTTAATTATCATGAACTTAGTCTAAAATCTTTACAATGTGTCTTGTAGATCAAATGGCCCACATTGTCCTCAACTTCAACGCGTTCCTAGAGAAAACCAAGCTGAAAGACGATGGCAGCAACTATACGGACTGGGTCCGGAACCTGAGGATCATCCTCATAGCTGCCAAGAAAGATTATGTCCGAGAAGCACCGCTAGGTGACGCACCCGTCCCACAGAACCAAGACGTTATGAACGCTTGGCAGACACATGCTGATGATTACTCCCTCGTTCAGTGCGGCATGCTTTACAGCTTAGAACCGGGGCTCCAAAAGCGTTTTGAGAGACACGGAGCATATGAGATGTTCGAAGAGCTGAAAATGGTTTTTCAAGCTCATGCCCGGGTCGAGAGATATGAAGTCTCCGACAAGTTCTTCAGCTGTAAGATGGAGGAAAATAGTTCTGTCAGTGAGAACATACTCAAAATGTCTGGGTTGCATAACTTCTTGACTCAGCTGGGAGTTAAAGTTCCGGATGACACAGTCATTGACAAAATCCTTCAGTCGCTTCCATGGAGCTACAAGAGCTTTGTGATGAACTTCAATATGCAGGGGATGGAAAAGACCATTCCTGAAGTATTTGCAATGCTGAAATCAGCAGAGGTAGAAGTCAAAAAGGAACATCAAGTGTTGATGGTGAATAAAACCACTAAGTTCAAGAAAGGCAAGGGTAAGAAGTACTTCAAGAAGGACGGCAAGTGGTTGCCGCGCCCGGTAAGCAAGCTGCCGGGAAGAAGCCAAAGAATGGACCCAAACCCAAGACTGAGTGCTTTTATTGCAAGGGAAGTGGTCACTGGAAGTGGAACTGCCCCAAATACTTAGCGGACAAGAAGGCCGGCATCATGAAAGGTATATGTGATATACATGTAATTGATGTGTACCTTACCAGTACTCCTAGTAGCTCCTGGGTATTTGATACCGGTGCGGTTGCTCACATTTGTAACTCAAAGCAGGAGCTGCGGAATAAGCGGAGACTGACGAAGGACGAGGTGACGATGCGCGTCGGGAATGGTTCCAAGGTCGATGTGATCGCCGTCGGCACGCTACCTCTACATTTACCTACGGGATTAGTTTTAAACCTCAATAATTGTTATTTAGTGCCAGCTTTGAGCATGAACATTGTATCAGGATCTCGTTTAATACGAGATGGCTACTCATTTAAATCCGAGAATAATGGTTGTTCTATTTATATGAGAGATATGTTTTATGGTCATGCTCTGATGGTGAATGGTTTATTCTTAATGAATCTCGAGCGTAATGCTACACATATTCATAGTGTGAATACCAAAAGATGTAAGGTTGATAATGATAGTCCCACATACTTGTGGCACTGCCGCCTTGGTCACATAGGTGTCAAACGCATGAAGAAGCTCAATGTAGATGGACTTTTAGAGTCTCTTGATTACGAATCATTTCACACGTGCAAACCATGCCTCATGGGTAAAATGACCAAGACTTCGTTCTCAGGAACAATGGAGCGAGCAACCAACTTATTGGAAATCATACATACTGATGTGTGTGGTCCAATGAGTGTTGAGGCTCGCGGTGGCTATCGTTATGTTCTCACCCTCACTGATGACTTGAGTAGATATGGGTATGTCTACTTAATGAAACACAAGTCTGAGACCTTTGAAAAGTTCAAGGAATTTCAGAGTGAGGTTGAGAATCAACATGACAGGAAAATCAAGTTCTTGCGATCAGATCGTGGGGGAGAATACTTGAGTCACGAATTTGGCACACACTTAAGAAAATATGGAATACTTTAACAACTCACGCCGCCTGGAACACCTCAACGTAATGGTGTGTCCGAACGTCGTAATCGCACTCTATTAGATATGGTGCGATCTATGATGCCTCTTACTGATTTACCACTATCATTTTGGGGCTATGCTTTAGAGACTGCTGCATTCACTTTAAATAGGGTTCCGTCAAAATCCATTGAGATGACACCGTATGAATTATGGTTTGGGAAGAAACCTAAGCTGTCATTTCTAAAAGTTTGGGGATGCGATGCTTATGTCAAGAAACTTCAACCTGAAAAGCTCGAACCCAAGTCGGAAAAATGCGTGTTCATAGGATACCCTAAAGAAACTGTTGGGTATACCTTCTACCTCAGATCCGAAGGCAAGATCTTTGTTGCCAAGAATGGGTCCTTTCTAGAGAAAGAGTTTCTCTCGAAAGAAATAAGTGGGAGGAAGGTAGAACTTGATGAAGTATTACCTCTTGAACCGGTAAGTGGCGCAGCTCAAGAAAATGTTCCTAAGGTGCCTGCACCGACTAGAGAGGAAGTTGATGATGATCATGAAACTTCAGATCAAGTTGCTACTGAACTTCGTAGGTCCACAAGGACACGTTCCGCACCAGAGTGGTACGGCAACCCTGTCTTGGAAATCATGTTGTTAGACAACGGTGAACCTTCGAACTATGAAGAAGCGATGGCGGGCCCGGATTCCGACAAATGGCTGGAAGCCATGAAATCCGAGATAGGATCCATGTATGAAAATGAAGTATGGACTTTGACTGACTTGCCCGTTGATCGGCGAGCCATAGAAAATAAATGGATCTTTAAGAAGAAGACAGGCGCGGATGGTAATGTGACCATCTATAAAGCTCGGCTTGTCGCTAAGGGTTATCAACAAGTTCAAGGGGTTGACTACGATGAGACTTTCTCACCCGTAGCGAAGCTGAAGTCAGTCCGAATCATGTTAGCAATTGCCGCATTCTATGATTATGAGATATGGCAAATGGACGTCAAAACGGCATTCCTTAATGGTTTCCTTAAGGAAGAATTGTATATGATGCAGCCGGAAGGTTTTGTCGATCCTAAGAATGCTGACAAGGTGTGCAAGCTCCAACGCTCGATTTATGGGCTGGTGCAAGCATCTCGGAGTTGGAACATTTGCTTTGATGAGATGATCAAATCGTTTGGGTTTATGCAGACTTATGGAGAAGCCTGCATTTACAAGAAAGTGAGTGGGAGTTCTGTAGCATTTCTCATATTGTATGTGGATGACATACTGTTGATGGGAAATGATATAGAATTCTTGGAAAGCATAAAGGCCTACTTGAACAAGTGTTTTTCAATGAAGGACCTTGGAGAAGCTGCTTATATATTAGGCATCAAGATCTATAGAGATATATCGAGACGCCTCATTGGTCTTTCACATAGTATGTACCTTGAGATTGAAGAAGTTCAAAATGGATCAGTCAAAGAAGGGGTTCTTTCCTGTATTGCAAGGTACGAGATTGAGCATGGCTCAATTCCCGACCACGGCAGAAGATAGAGAAAAGATGAGTGTCGTCCCCTATGCCTCGGCCATAGGGTCTATCATGTATTCTATGCTGTGTACCAGACCTGATGTAAACCTTGCCGTAAGTTTGGTAGGAAGGTACCAAAGTAATCCTGGCATGGAACGTTGGACAGCGGTCAAGAATATCCTGAAGTACCTGAAAAGGACTAAGGAAATGTTTCTCGTTTATGGAGGTGACGAAGAGCTCGTCGTAAAGGGTTACGTCGATGCTAGCTTCTACACAGATCTGGATGACTCTAAGTCACAAACCGGATACGTGTATATTTTGAATGGTGGGGCAGTAAGCTGGTGTAGTTGCAAGCAAAGCATTGTGGCGGGATCTACATGTGAAGCGGAGTACATGGCAGCCTCGGAGGCAGCACAAGAAGCAGTCTGGGTGAAGGAGTTCATTACCGACCTAGGAGTCATACCCAATGCGTCGGGCCCGATGACTCTCTTCTGTGACAACACTGGAGCTATTGCCCTTGCCAAGGAGCCCAGGTTTCACAGGAAGACCAGGCATATCAAGCGTCGCTTCAACTCCATTCGTGAAAGTGTTCAAAATGGAGACATAGAGATTTGTAAAGTACATACGGACCTGAATGTAGCAGATCCATTGACTAAACCTCTCCCTAGAGCAAAACATGATCAACACCAGAACTGCATGGGTGTTCGATTCATCACAATGTAACTAGAATATTGACTCTAGTGCAAGTGGGAGACTGTTGGATATATGCCCTAGAGGCAATAATAAAATGGTTATTATTATATTTCTTTGTTCATGATAATTGTCTATTGTTCATGCTATAATTGTGTTATCCGAAAATCGTAATACATGTGTGAATACATAGACCACAACACGTCCCTAGTGAGCCTCTAGTTGACTAGCTCGTTGATCAAAGGATAGTCATAGTTTCCTGACTATGGACATTAGATGTCATTGATAACGGGATCACATCATTAGGAGAATGATGTGATGGACAAGACCCAATCCTAAGCTTAGCTCAAAGATCATGTAGTTCGTTTGCTGTAGCTTTTCTGAATGTCAAGTATCATTTCCTTAGACCATGAGATTGTGCAACTCCCGGATACCGTAGGAGTACCTTGGGTGTGCCAAACGTCACAACGTAACTGGGTGACTATAAAGGTACATTACAGGTATCTCCAAAAGTGTCTGTTGGGTTGGCACGAATCGAGACTGGGATTTGTCACTTCGTATGACGGAGAGGTATCTCTGGGCCCACTCGGTAATGCATCATCATAATGAGCTCAATGTGATCAAGTGGTTGATCACGGGATCATGCATTACGGTACAAGTAAAGTGACTTGCCGGTAACAAGACTGAACAAGGTATTGGGATACCGACGATCGAGTCTCGGGCAAGTAACGTACCGATTGACAAAGGGAATTGTATACGGATTGATTAAATCCTCGGCGTCATGGTTCATCTGATGAGATCATCATGGAGCATGTGGGAGCCAACATGGGTATCCAGATCCCGCTGTTGGTTATTGACCGGAGAGGCTTCTTGGTCATGTCTGCATGTCTCCCGAACCCGTAGGGTCTACACACTTAAGGTTCGGTGACGCTAGGGTTGTAGAGATATTAGCACACGGTAACCTGAAAGTTGTTCTGAGTCCCGGATGAGATCCCAGACGTCACGAGGAGTTCCGGAATGGTCCGGAGGTAAAGATTCATATATAGGAAGTCCAGTTTCGGCCATCGAGAAGGTTTCGGGGGTCACCGGTATTGTACCAGGACCACCGGAAGGGTCCCGGGGGTCCACCGGGTGGGGCCACCTATCCCGGAGGGCCCCATGGGCTGAAGTGGGAGGGGAACCAGCCCCTAGTGGGCTGGTGCGCCCCCCCCCCCTTGGGCCTCCCCCTGCGCCTAGGGTTGGAAACCCTAGGGGTGGGGGCGCCACCCTTGCCTTGGGGGGCAAGGCACCCCCTTTGGCCGCCGCCCCCCTAGGAGATTGGATCTCCTAGGGCCGGCTCCCCCCCTTAGGCACCCTATATATAGTGGGGGGAAGGGAGGGCTACGCACCCAAGCCCCTGGCCTCTCCCTCTCTCTCCCGTGACACTCCTCCGTCTCCCAGCGCTTGGCGAAGCCCTGCCGAGATCACCGTTGCTTCCACCACCACGCCGTCGTGCTGCTGGATCTTCATCAGACTCTCCTTCCCCCTTGCTGGATCAAGTTGGAGGAGACGTCTTCCAACCGTACATGTGTTGAACGCGGAGGTGCCGTCCGTTCGGCACTAGGTCATCGGTGATTTGAATCACGTCGAGTACGACTCCATCAACCCCGTTCTCTTAAACGCTTCCGCTCGTGATCTACAAGGGTATGTAGATGCACTCCTCTCTCCCTCGTTGCTAGATGACTCCATAGATTGATCTTGGTGATGCGTAGAAAATTTTAAAATTGTGCTACGTTCCCCAACAGTTGTCTACTTTAAAATACAGTTTGTGTTGTTTTCTCGAGGCCACCGCCAGTGCCTTCTAGTGATTTGTCCTATGTAATGTTAATATGCAATATGATCTTCAGTTAACTAAGTTTGGTCCTATGTAATGTTCAGTTAACACTTTGGTCCAACAATTGCTACATTTCGTAGTACTGTTCTCAAGCATTATTTGTTTTGTTAACTATCTTATCTTCTAGTAGATGTTTCTATTCTGCAATGTCGTCCTCAGTTTACTATTTTGGTTCATTTGGTCTGCTGTCCATTTAACTATTTGGTTCAGTTCTGCAATATGATTTTCATTTGTTGTGGGTACAATTTTGTATTGTTATGCATGTGACACCAATCGAATTTGGCTGTACTCAATACATATTCTACTGATAGTATGGCAACTCTCAGTTAACCTAATCAAGATCTTCCTTATGTGTGTTGCAGGGAAAAACTGGGAGACACCGCGGTTTACCATCGAGGTTTGTTCAAGCAGGGTCCTTTGGCTAAAGCACATTATTGTGCAGTTGCAGGAATCATTCTAATATTTCAGTTTCTTACAATTTGGTCTTGCACATGTAGGTCCTACTGTCAGAGGCTTAGACCCACTATTCGACCCATTTTGCATATGGGGAAATGAGATGTCCATGAATATCAGTCAGGTCAAGAAACTCAGAAAGATTGTTAGGATGAAGAAACTTGCGACGAATAACAACAAGATCTTTGTTTGCACAATGAAGAAGACATCAGTCAACTATAGGATGGTACTAACTCTTTTGCCTTGTTTTTACCCCTTGCGCCATTTCAAAATTTATAACAGCGATTTATGCATAGCTTTGTTTTCAATACTTTTCAAAGCAGTTCACCGATGATTACCTCTCGAACCACCTGCATGGTCAAGAGGCGAGGAAGGTATTCATTCAACACCCACTGTACAATATTGAAGTCTTGCTGAAGAGGACGAAGGTTGGGCAGGCAATTATCCATAGCCACTGGCCTAAAGTTGCAAGGACATTCAACATCACTGAAGGCTCAATATTTGCCTTCCGCTTCTGCAGTTTCCCAGATGAGATTCATCTATCTATTTATTGTGTATGATGCTACTTTCCAAAGGTTTTTTATGCTGCATGTGAAACTTGGTGCTGTTGTGTAATGGGGTAACTGAGTGCCGAAGCTATCTGATGTAATTTGATTATGAAATCCTGGTTGTTGTTATACGGATATGAAATATCTATTGTGTTTTATAAGAAATATTAGTTTGATTAGTACATGGGTTACCAATAATAGGCTAATTATCCTGCTTATTGGGGTTTTCTATTGCAGACGGTTACTCAGACAGCACCGTGGGCGATGACCTCAAACAACCCGCACAGTTTCTAGAAAGTAGGCGTGTTCGATCAACTAACAATCACACACGGCTTCCGGTAGCGAACTGTTTGCGTTAGGCCACCTTGCACAAACGTTTCCACACAAAGAACTGTGTGTGATATACATACCTGCGGACTTGACTCTGAGATAGTAGCTTCTTTTTGTGAATTATTTGCTTCATGTTGTTCTCCCTAAGGAGAAGTGGATCAAACATCGTCCTCCCAAAGCTGAAGAAGAAACTATTACTTATAATATTGATCCAATTGTCCTTACAACTTATATTGAGAAACCACCTTTTCCTGTTAGGATAAAAGAACATGCTAAAGCTTCAGCCGTGGTTCGTAAGAGTTATACTAGAACACCTACACCCCCTGAACAAATTAAAGTTGAACCTAGTATTGCTATGGTTAAAGATCTCTTGGTCGATAATATTGATGGACATGTTATTTATTTCTTTGGTGAAGCTGCTAGAATTGCTAGACCCGATAATAAAGATAAACATAGACCTATTGTTGGCATGCTTGTTGTTTCTGTTAAGATAGGAGATCATTGTTATCATGGCTTATGTGATTTGGGTGCTAGTGTGAGTGTAATTCCCTTTACTCTATATCAACAAATTATGAATGATATTGCACCTGCCGAGATAGAAGATATTGATGTTACTATTAAGCTTGCTAATAGAGATACTATCTCACCAATCAGGATTGTTAGAGATGTTGAAGTCTTGTGTGAGAAAATAAAATACCCTACTGATTATCTTGTTCTTGGTTCACCACAAGATGATTTTTGTCCCATTATATTTGGTAGACCTTTCTTGAACACTGTTAATGCCAAAATAGATTGTGAGAAAGAAAATGTTAGTGTAAGTTTCGGGGATGCGTCTCATGAGTTTAATTTCTCCAAATTTCGTAGACAACCCCATGATAAAGAATTGCATAGTAAAGATGAAATTCTTGGTCTTGCTTCTATTGTCGTGCCTCATCTGATCCTTTAGAACGATATTTGCTAGACAATGAAAATGATATGTTTATGAATAAAAGAAAGAAATTAGACGAGATTTTCTTTAAACAAATGCATGTCTTGAAACACAATTTGCTTGTTGAGACTCTCGGAGATCCTCTACCACCCAAGAGTGATCATGTGTTTGATCCTAAACAATTGCTTGATACTCTGAAATATGCTTATCTTGATGAAAAGAAGATATAGCATGGTGTTATTAGTGCTAACCTTTCAGAGCATGAAGAAAAGAGATTATTGAAAACTCTGAAGAAGCACTGTGCCGCTATTAGATATACTCTGGATGATCTTAAGGGAATTATCCCACTCTATGTCAACATAAAATTAATATGGAGCCTGATGCTAAACCAGTTGTTGATCACCAATGACGGTTAAATGCTAAGATGAAAGAAGTGGTAAGAAATGAAATATTAAAACTTCTGGAAGCATGTGTAATTTATCATATTGCTGATAGTAGATGGGTAAGTCATGTTCATTGTGTCCCTAAGAAGGGAGGTATTACTTTTGTTCCCAATGATATGAATAAAAGGTAGAAGATGTATGACTGCTATATTCTCTGACTTTTGTGAAAAGATTGTTGAGGTTTTCATGGATGACTTCTCTATTTATTGGAAGTCTTTTGATGATTGTTTAAGCAATCTTGATCAAGTTTTGCAGAGATGTGAAGAAACTAATCTTGTCTTGAATTGGGAGAAGTGCCACTTTATGGTTAATGAAGGTATTGTCTTGGGGCATAAAATCTCCGAAAGAGGTATTGAAGTGGATAAAGCTAAAGTTGATGCTATTGAAAAAGTGCCTTGTCCTAAAGATATCAAAGGTATAAGAAGTTTCCTAGGTCATGCTGGTTTCTATATGAGATTTATTAAAGACTTCTCTAAAATTTCTAGGCTGGAGACCTCTACAACAACACCGAGACCCGAGGACAACACAGACCAACGTACTCCGCCCATTACGCCAAGAGGAAGTCGGCAAGTGGACGACAGGGCTTGGACAGATCTAGAGAAGGCGTCAATGATGGTGTACATTGCGCCTTGGAGGCCCACGCCCAGTGCAGTAGCCGACACAGACTTGAGCCGCGCCACCGACACTTCTCGGGCAACAAGACAACGCCTCCAAGGAGGGAACAACGCCATGCCGCCACTGCCGCCTAGTCCGGGAGGTCGGACCATGGGTTTCTTTGAGCACGACGACATGAGTCAAATTGGGGCCAAAGCAACGTCTCTAGGGAGGGGACATCGCCCTTGGATGTCGCCGTTGCTAGCCTTGGCATCGCAAAGCGGGGGTTTCTCCCAACACAAGAACACAAAACCCAAAGTTTTGGAGCTGCGCCATTAGGCCGCCCACCACGACGAGAGGTGTCGCATCTCGCAGCACATCAGCCACCACCATCTCTGCCACCACCTCGCACACGGAGCCGAAGCCGCCCACCGCCAATACCACCACCAACCATCCAAGCCGCCTCGCTTGCCGGACCTAGGCCACCAGCGTCATGACCGCCTATAGCGGAGAAGAGGCAGTGTGCCTTCTTCCCCAGCATGCACTGGCCAGTGCCACCGGAGCAGGCCCGCCTGGCACCATGTCCCCACAGCCTAGGACAGCACCTCCACATCCACGGCGTGTCAAGCCTCACCAATGGGAAGGATACAACCAATTTCCACCATCCTCCGCCTCCAGAGCCGCACATCCACCCCACCACCATCCACCTTCTCCTCGGAGCGGCGACCACCTCTAACCTCCAGTAGCGGCCACAAAAAGTTGAGCCACCGCCCTTGCTGAGGCCAGATCCAGACGGGAGGGAAGTTCCCTCAAGTCGTTGACTCCACCAGGACCACCGCCGACATCACTCCTCCCGCCTGAGTGATCTGAAGCTCTCAACTGATGCTGGCATGCGCACATAGCCGCCCTGCGAGCCTACGTCGCTTCGTCTGATGCGAGAGGAAGAGAAAACAGTCCCCGTCACCGTGTGGGCTTTGCCCAGCGACGCCCTCCAGCTATGGCAGAGGAGGGGGCGAGGTGGGGGAGAGCTACAGCGGTCGGCTAGGGTTTCCTCCCGGGTCGCCTGCAGGGGCGACACGAGTGGGGAGAAGGGGGAAGGGAGCTCCCCTCTGGGGTTGCGACCCTGGCTGGCTCTGAATTGAACGTTTTTCATGGCAAATTATATTGACGCGAGGATGACAAATTTAGTTTGTAAGCACGGCAACTTTCTAGCAAAAAATAAATTGATACGGATTTGCCACGTTGGTCAACTAAACTTGTCATCCTCGGCATACACAACTTGCCATGAGAAAATGTTTGATCTGCCATGGCTAATTCAGGTCCCTTTGATTTTTATAATGTGAACAAGCTGCTGCTAAACCTGTATTACCCTTCTTCTTTACTAATAAGCTGAAACAAATATTTTGCCTTCGTTCCGAAAGATAATCTCTAAACTCCACGAGCTCACTCCAGTTTCGTCTAGAGGAACGGCGACACTTATTTTGGGACGGAGGAGGAAGTAGATGCTAATCATGCCACTGTGGTGCTGTGTAAGTGTGTGTCCGTCGTATCAAGTGTTTGTTAGCAAAGACTCATCGTGTAATGTATGCTGGCAGCAGCGCCGTCCTGTTACTTAGCCCGACAAGGACTAAGACGGGTCTGCTTGACAGGGCGAAACCCACATGACGGGCATTCTTAGCCGTCTCCCTCTCCTAATAATATATAAGCATGCGGCTCCCACCACCACCAGAGACAAGATGGACAACCTCCATTGGCCACACACACCTCACGCACACGGGCCCTAATAACCCGCAAGCGCATTATACAACCTGAAAGCCAATTATTCGGTTTAGACGACCGCGGGCAGCCTTTGTTGGGCGCCAGATCGGGCACCCCACTGTTGGCGCATGCAACGCAACGCAACGCAATGCGACCCTCTCGTCTCGACCAAGATCCTGCTGGGCACGCACTGTGGAGGGAGCTTGGCGGCTTCCCGTTGGATGGATGTCGCAGGAAGGGCCTGCCTGAGCAGGGCACTGTGGGAACCATTAACTAGAGCTTGGAGATGGCACGGGATGTCCGGGGGCCGGACGGTACGTATGTAGATCATCAATTCCTAGCAGAACTCGTACAACGACGCAAAGACTTGACCGGACGGCGTGTATCTGTGTATGTGGATCGGTCGTCGACATCAATTTCCACCAACTTCTGCACCACGGAGAGAATGGAGGCTGGGCCCGTACTACTGCGACACAGAGAACGTTGGTAACATTTCCGTAGGCTTCGTCGAACGGGCTAAAACAGCACAACGCAGCGTGAGCGAGAGAGAGCAACGCGATGCACTCCCGCGAACAAATTTGCAATGGTACGACACAGGTACAATGGGCTAGCACTCCTAATAAAAAGAAGATAGACGGCAATCTGAATAGCTAGCTACTTATCATCTAGCTCGCCAAGCTAGCAACAACGACACATCCAAACCAGAAGCAGAGCCAGAGGCCATGAATGGCTCTCAGAGGCGCCCAGCATCAGAGGAGGAAGGGCACCACACCAGTCCAGTACCAGTGCCGCTGGCCCCTACACGCATCATTTATCAGTTGCCAACACGTACGCGCACGGTGTGTCATCCATCCTGTGACTCGAGTAAAGGGCTGGTTCTCGGTCGCTCAGAAGCACTTCTTGTGGACGATGGACGGGCCAGTCTCGTCGTAGTCGCCCTTGGTCACATGCTGGTTCTGGGGGAAGACCACCTTGGCCAGGATCGCGCCGCCCAGCCACGCCGAGTGCCGCGCCAGGTCCTCCGGCATGTACTCCGGGGCCTGGACGGAGGAATGCAGGTTTGGGTTAGTAACTGGGAATGCCGGGAGCAAGAGCGCACCAGTTTAGGGGGTTTACCTTCACAAGAGTTGGGCGGATCGCGGAGGCAGACAGATTCGCTTCTCTCTGAAACCTGTCCTCGAAACCTTTGCGAACAGTGAAAAAAAAGGGTTAGTTATCCACTATGAACTTTGGTCATTATCAACATGAGCATAAGCAAGGAAGCAATGGAAAAAAAATGCAAGGCACCAGCCGTGCCATTAAACGAAGCTTGTTTGAAGAAGCCTGCGAGTAATGATCATCTGAACTGCTGAAATACGATACCTGCTTATTGATGTCGGTAAGGCATCCTAAGGCGACAACCCACTGCCTTGAAGCCTAAGCGACGACTAAGCGCCTAACGCGGGAAAAACTCGAAGGCGCTGCCTAGGCGCCTTGCTGCCTAAGCGTCCAAGGCAGGACACCTTAGAGCACGGTTCATAGTATAGCCAACTGTTGGCTATATGATGTTGCCATGTCATATGTAGTCATCACTTATAGTCACTCATACAACAAGGTTAGCTATAAGGTAGGCTATAAGAGTACTACATTTTTTTTTCCACCTTCTCTCTCTCTTTCTTCACATTTATTGCATTTGACTAGGAGTACGCATATAGCTAGGCTCTTGCATGAGCCCGCTCCCATTATTTTTTCATGTCTCTCTCCTTCATATAGGCAAAAATGCCATGTAAGCGGGCTATAAGCCCATTATTGTGCTTGCTCTTAAAAACAATGGCTATAACCAGCATTACTAGCCACAGCTCTTCCAAAATGCTCCACCACACGTTTCAGCATAATGTTGATTGTGTTATCTGCATATCCACACGGACACTAACAGGAGTACAAGATATTCCTGAGTCCTACATAAGATTCTGATTTCTTTCCAACAAAATGAAATCCCCAGGTCCCAACACCACGGGTACTCAAATGAGAGAACTTCCAAACTGGCCCCGTTTCCTCAGTTCTGGGACATGGATAGAAACAAACTAGACCGTTGCTGCATAGGTCATACGCCACTAGCATTCAGACAATCAATTCATACAGCATCTACTTTTCATAATTGTGTCATGCAGAATGTAGTTTTTTTTAATGATGCCGTGTGCCACAGGGAAGCATATATTATCATCCATAAACAGTAAGCCTAGCAGGTTACTAGTATTTATAGCTAATAGTAGTTGGCATGCATTTTCCATGTAGAATATAAGATAGAAACCCCAAGAGTTTTAACCAAGGAAAAGGCATCTTGCAGAGAAGAGCAATAACTAACCAGTCATAGATACAGTGCCACCACATAACATAGTGTTCTCCAGCAGTTGCTTTTGGTACTCTGATGCGACGTTTGAAACACTAGTAATTAGCTGGTGGACAATGCCATAATCTTCTAAGCCCAAGATGCTTGGTTGAAACAAAGCTTCGCCAACTATATAGCGCTCTTTTTCAATTGTTATAACCTGGAGGAAAAAGTGTTTAGTGAACAGCTATTCTATACATTCAGGGTGATAAATAAACATCAAAGCATTTGATCAACCTAAGGATGATAATTCACATAATTATCATGCATTTTATAATGAGAAAAAGTGCACGCTAAGTGCTCTCTATACATGTAAATGAACAGGTGGATGTTTGACAGAGCATTTACACCAAAGCAGTGTAACATAATTAATAACGAACCTGTCCATCTGGAAGAGTGTGAGTTTCTGGCTGGCATGTACTTGCTATAGCTTCAAAGGCTGACTGATCTTCTGTGCAGCATGCATACTGCTCTTTCAGCCTCTCAACGTCAGAAATATCAATGTTTACTGATGGGTTGGACTTCTTTAGTTCTTGTGCAAATAGGTTTGTCAAGTCAGTTCCTCCAATCTCAAATCTCTTCGACGCTACGTGCTGAACAGCACCTTCAAAAACTGGAGCAATATCTGGACAGCCAATACAAAAGAAGGGCACTTGTCAAAATTTGTCCCATGTAATTTAGTAAGCACACAGTGGACAACCAATGCTGAACAACTTTCTCTTTAAGGACTGGTCTTAATATATCTGTACAGTGGCTCGCTTGGTATTGCTGCATCGTGCTGCAGAATCTAGTTAGGCTTGGTTTTACTGTATCGTGCTGCAGAATCTAGTTAACTGAAAGAATCTATACTTGTCCAACTCAAATATTTATGTTCTGATTGTGACAAAGGGGTAGCCAAGTACCCCCAACTTATTAACATATCCAAAAATAGTAAAAAAAAAACTCCTGGGGAAGAAAAGCCACCACAATGCAAATTGTGAAGTAATACAAATGTAAAGCAGTTGCGAAGCACAATTACAACTTACATCTGAACTACTGAACAAATAAACTATAAATAGAATTTGTTCCCAGATTCAGACTCCTAGTATTCCTTCACAAGCCCATGAACAATATGTATTGATTTCTTGTGTTAATACAAAAAAATATATTACTGATGACAAAGCACACACAAAAAATGTTACATTCCCTTCACACCTTGTGATCAAGAGGGAGGAACCCTATTTGGGTTAAAAGTACAGAAGAAGATGAATAAACCATTCGAATAAACAAGGATTACTTAAAAAAATAAAGCTGCAGAGAGAAATGATCTTCGGATGAAGGAAATGCGACACAACATGTACAAATTACACATACCAGAAGACAAGAGAAGACAGAAACATTTGAAATACAAATGATGGTGTGTATACTATATTACTGACTGGAGAGGGTTAACATAAGCATCATTGCTACCATTTAGAAGAATTTCTGTCATCCCTGTATGATGTTCTTGCAATGTGCTTAAAGATCATCAATCACTGGGTGACAATTGTGTTGCACAAATTTGAGCTCAAAAGGGAATGCATATTTTCCCTGCAAGCCTTCGATATGTGCTAGTTTTCACCAAGGTTATTCTAGAGTGAGTAAATAAAAGATACTGAAAGAAGTATTAAACGTAAAATCACCAAACCAAGGAAACATAAAGTCAATAGCTTCAGAACAAATACCATATCATACAGACATTACACAAAGGCCACATATGGAATCAACAGTGTCGCAATTCAAGTTCAAGATACAGCTGGATTTGGTGATATTACCTATTTTCCCATGTCCAATGTCAACCGTACAACCCGAAATGCGACCAACAGCATAAAGGGACAATACAGCCTGTTCAGAATCATAAAATCCTGATACGTTGAATTTTTCGAACATAAGTTGCACTAATTGCTCCCGGAGAGCCTGCAGAGAACATGACATAATTGGAGAATTAGAACCAAATGCAAGACCAACACGATTGGTAAAACCAATTGATTAGCTGCACTAAAATATGGATAATGTCAAATGGAAAAGGCTTAGCAAACAAGCAAGAGAGAGATTGTATTACAGATTGAGAATCATGAAAACTTATTTAAGTGGCATTGCAAATGCTTTTGAAAAAGCATATGCATTTTCTGCTTTTTACTAACTATTTGAGAGCATTCCCTTTTTATAGAAGAAGTGGAACTGGTAAAGACTTCCACAAATAAGTGGATTATATAGCACAGCACAACAACCAAAAGCTGGCCCTTAAAAATGTATGAAGACCGTAAGACCAAAATCGAAACAAATCCACGACCTTAACGATTGAGGAAAAAGGGGTAGGTATTACTATGGCCCGAGTCTTTTCTTCTTTCGGCCTTATCTCATAGCGAGGAATGGTGCGTGCTAGCCTTCAGACTATAGTTTGAGTGCTACATCATGCAATATCTGCCACTGTTAGAACTTCATTCAATTCCAATGATATCAATATATGGAAAGCAATGTACCAGGAAGACTACTGGGCACCATATGTTGGTAATTTCCAAGTGATACAGCTGCAGATAACCTGTTCAAACTCTAGCCCAGGGGGGTGTCCTGTTTGATACCTAACCATGCCATGCCTAACTCTAGTCACGAAACAGTTGTTTAGGTATGAGTTTGCTTCATTGCCGCAAATCAGAATGTGACTCACTACCCTTTTCTTAGTTTCTTGGCCCACCTGTTAAAGACTCAGGTTCCATGGGTAACTTTACTGAACTTGCAGTGGCCATTTTGATAAAAAAAAAATTATGGCAAGGTTGGCCACAAACATAACATACAGTAGAATTTAAAATGCACATCAAAACCCAAAGCTAGAATTATGTAGTAAGATTCAAAAGTTAACCAAAATAGCACAAAGATTTTGAACTAAAAAGCACAAAATGGATATGTGGCTCACAGTAACCTTTTTGGGAGTCCATCATCTCTACTCGGATAAGAGAAAACTAACCATGCCCAATTGTGTAATGTGTGTAAACCACTACACAAACGCACTACCAAATAACAAAAGAACTTTACACATAATCAAATAAATCGGTAGAGAGATGGCATAAGGAGAATTATGGCATTGGACGACCAGTGAGAGCTTAATGTGGTTCTAAACCAAACCTTTCCATCAAATCAACATGAACTGAAGTGTTTGATGATGGGGCATCCACGTGGTCAAGAAACACATGTGAAACCACTTGAGGATGTAGCAGATGATTTTTTATTGAAGAAGTGGACTTTTCCAAGAGCTCAGTTGTTAAATGTGGACTGTTTTGTTTGGAATGTATATCACATGGACCTATAGTCCAGTGGAATTGAGCCCATCCACAAAAGGAAGAGCTAATGCCATTTTAGGCTGGTAGAAGTGCGGAATCGCATAAGCCAACATGCGGGTTAAGTTGGTGTGCCAACACCCAAGACCACATAACTCAGACCCAATTAATCCTGAAACCTAGTACGTAATAGCAAACCCTGAACTTTTACCTGGTCCAGTATTGTGTTAAATTGCAACAAGTCTATTAGGCACGAACACATTTAAACGAGCCTGAAGTCAAGCAGGGAGTGCAGTAGTAGCACCTTGGGCGTGAAGAGTGGCTCGGTGAAGAGGATCTGGCCCTCGTCCCCCATCTCCCAGCCGATGTTCCTGTAGAGGACGTAGGTGAGCAGGTCCTCCATGGCGTCCCAGTCCTTGACGAAACCGCGCACCACCGGATGCACCACCTCCTCCACCACCGCTGCCGCGCCGTCGGCCACCTCGTTCTCCTCCACCTCCGTCTTCATCTTGGAGGGCATCACCTGACCACACACGCGCGCATCGAACAGGGGGCTCCCGCGAAATCTCGAGCGAATCGACGGGGAGCAGAGGAGATCTGGCGACTCACCAGCCCCGGGGCCTGGTCGGGCAGCGCGATGCCGGCCTTCAGCAGCTTGGACCCCGCGTCGACGACCACCGCCTCCATGGCCGGCGGCGGGTGCAGGCGGGGAGCTCCGGCTCCGCGGCGGCGACGCAGGGAGGTGCGGGCGCTAGGGTTTGCGCCGAGGATTTTTGAAATTTTTGGGCCTCGCGGGAAAGGGATGGAGAGGTTTTGGAAGATTTAGCGGAAGCGTGGGGAGGAAGAAGAAGCTCTCGCGGCAGAGGAGATCTCGCTGCGGCCGCAGGGCGGAGCGAGTGGGTGACTGGCAAGCGGCGACCGGCGAGAGGCGGGTTACGTATTCCTGAATTACGCCTCAGAACAATGAAAGTGTTCTTCATTCTACGCCTTCGGTCGTTTAATGTGGATCCGTGAGGCACCCGCGCGGTTCGCGCCACCCGGCCGTCTCTGCCGGCATGGCCCCACCGTGGTCCGCCCCGCGCCAGCTCCTCCTCCACCGCCTCGCCGCCGCGCGCGCCATCTCCAGCCGGGCCTACCCGCCGCCCACCTCGACCCCGGAGGCCTTCCACGCGCACCTCGCGGCGCTCGCGGCGCCCTCCCGCGCGGGCCACCCGGCCACGCTCCCGTCCCTCCTCGCCGCGCTCTCCCGCGCCCGCGCCGCGCGGCTGCCGCTCCTCCCGGCCACCCGCGCGCTGGCGGCCTCCGCGCTCCTCCGCCACGGCCGCCTCCCCGACGCGCTCGCGCACTTCAGCCTCCTCCCGGACTCCGACGCGCCGCCCGCTCCGCTCGGCAACTCCCTGCTCGCCGCCCTCGCGTCGTCCGGGTCACTCGCCGCCGCGCTCAAGGTGTTCGGCAGAATGCTGTCCAGCGGCGCCGAGCTGGACACCGTCGGCTTCGGGGTGTTCGCGAAGAGTGTGGGCAGGAGGGACGGGCTGGACGAGGTCCTGCGGCTGGTGAACGCGGTGCATCATCGGGAGGGCTTGATCAACAAGTCTGTTGTCGCGGCGATGGTTGCCGACGGTCTGTGTCGGGAGCGCAGGATAGAGGATGCTTGGCGGGCTTTGGAGGATATGAGGTTACGTGGATGGAAGCCGGATTTTGTGGCGTACAGGATTGTGTCCGAGGGGTTCAGGTTAGCTGAAAGGGCAGAGGAGGAAGGGAGGATCTTGAAGCAGAAGAGGAAGCTCGGTGTTGCACCAAGGAAGGTGGACTACAGAGAGGTTTTGCTTGCGCTGGTGTCTGGCAGGCAGATTTCTGACGCGAAGGAGATGGCCGAGGCGATTGTATTAGGCGATTTCCCAATTGATGACGACGTGTTGAATCTCTTGGTGTGTTCGGTGTCCGAGGTTGATGCTGATGCTGCCATTATGTTCTGCAAGTTCATGATAGGGAAGGAGAGATTGCCAAGTATACAGATGCTCGTACAACTTTGCGAGAGCCTTTGCAAGAATGGCAAGGGCAATGAGATGTGGGAAATGTTTAGAGTGCTTTTGGATAAGGGCTATTGCACGAGTGAGAGGGAGTATCATTTGGTGGTGTCATTCTTGGGCAAGGCAGGGAAGGTCAGAGAGGCATATGATGTGATAAAGGAGATAAAAAGGAAGAGGCTCGATCCTGGCATTTCATCATACAATTCTCTCATGGTAGCACTCTGCAGAAATGACCTCCTTAGGCCTGCTAAGAAGTTGTGGGATGAGATGTTCACCAGTGGGTCTAGTCCAAATCTGCAGACCTACAATATACTTATAACAAAATTTGCAGAAATTGGTGAAAGTGAACAAGTCCAACAGCTGTTTGATCACATGGTCAAAGGAGTGACCCCAGATAGTACAACATACACATCAGTCATTACTATGTTGTGCCAAGAAAACAAATATGAACAGGCTGAGGAAATCTTCAGCAAATCTGTAGCGCAGGATCCTAAACTAGCTAGTTCAGTGTTAACTGTGTTTATCATTGCACTCTGTAAACAAGGTATTCCTGTCCTCGTTATTAGGTATTATTGCTGCTTTACTTTTTCTGTTGTCTCCTTGTAAATGTAATCCTTGGAATTTTTTCAGGTGGCTTCAAAACAGCATTGGGTGTTATGTCAAGTCTTCCATCCAATATTGAGAGCTCGAATTCACATGTTATTCTGTTGAAGTGCCTAACAGATGTTGAGGAAATTGAAATGGCTTCTGAACACATAAAGTGGATTAGACGCTACTGCAGCTCTGCTTTTCAGAATATAATGAATGAACTCGTGGCTTCTCTTTCCACTTCTGCTAGCCTTCAACCTGTCAGGAAATTGGTCTGTTATTTACATTCTCAGGGGCTTGTTAATGAAGTTGGCCCATGGATGAAGTTGATAGAAGATGATTATGCTTGAATCACAGGTTCAATGGTCATATCATATGATACCACTTGTCCATTTTGCCAAGAATGCACAAAGTGTCTTGAGACTATTGGAGGTCAGGCTTCAGTGCATTACTTCACAAAGCGATATTGATACTTCCCTCTGATGCATCGAGTTCTCAGAATTACCAATGAGAAAATGACCGAGATTTCTGTAAAGATCTGGTTTGTGCTGATCTATTCTGAGCAATCCTGAGGTATCATTTCTTTCACATCACCATTTACTGTAGATCGTTAGTATTTGTATTCTTATGATTATGTGACTTCTGTAATTTTGCACCTTTTCGCCCACAAATATCATCAAGACGAAGAGTCTAGTTGTCATTTGTGCACCATATTATATGGAAATTATTCATCTCAGCGACAATTTCTTCTGGTTGCAGGTTTGGGGCCACTGTTCTATTTTGCTCCTACTGCAAAATAAATCTGGTGTTTATTGGCCATATGCTTGGCTGGTATAATGTGGCGATGGTTTGGGATTACATTGAGCGAGCATAATGAAATTTACCTTTATCCAAGGAAGCACTTCATTATGATGGTTCTGCCGCTACTGTGGGTATGCCAATTGCGGTCATGGAGGATCAGAATGAGTTATATGGTGACTAGTGGATTCTGAAACTGACCAGGTTCGTTGTGTTATAGAAGGTCAAGGCAATTCTTGTCCATCTGATCTCCTCCCCCACAGAGACTGCTGAAAGTTCTGTGAGGGTTGGTGGCACTTTCACGATGGCATCCTACACTGTATCTAAGGTCCCTGTTGTGGATTCAGCTTGATTTATGTCATGGAAACAAGGGCGTAGGCTGCACTCCATTTTTGGAATTGTACATCGAGTTTCTGTGGTTCGGACAGATACTCTCTGATTAAGGGTGTTTTGTCGACATTTTAGATGCCTCGGTAGATTGTCCATAGATGCTCGTAGGTGTGGTTCTGGATTCGACCCCATCTGTTACTCAAGCATGTTGTATACTTCTGTCATCTTCATTGACTGAAGAACCAGTTAAAACCATTGTCGAAAAAGCATATGCATAGTTCTGTAGAGCGATCAAATAATAAGGAAGCAGGGTAAAATAAAAAAGACATGCATAGTTCCTACTTTCCCACTACCCTTCTCGCATTGCAAATGGCTAAAACTGCACATATCAGATATTCAGACCACGAGCATCACAAAATAGCACTCATGTGATATAACCACAAGAGGAAGCACATGAAGGAAACATGATTCATGTGGCCTGCAGCATATCCTGTGTATATACAGTTGTAACTCCCATCAGTTTCAGATGAACAAAGGGTTGTCTAACATTGTACTGCAGAGACGATATGCAATAAAAATGGCAGTGTATATATCTAAAGTCTAGTGTTCCAGAAAGAAACAGTGAATTCTTCATGAATTGTGCATCTTCAGCGCGGTGGTGATCAGGATGTAAGTACAGTAGGAAAGAAGTGGCAGAGACAACTAGGCAATTGCAACCGGGCTCCTCAACATCCTGTCCTAGCTAGTCTTAACTTGGAAGTTTGTTGGAATTTTGGCCTCGCGGGGCGTGGGGTTGAAAGTTTTGGATCTGGATCCCACGAGGATGTTGAGAAGAGTTCCGCGAACCCTCCATGTGGGAAAGCATTGTATGACTTGACAGCAGGCAGTGATGATGAGGTACGGAGTCTGTTGTAATTCTAATTCATGGCTACGTCCTATAACTTTCTGAAGTCCAATGTTTTCTTTTTGTCCTTGGTTTGATGGGGTATTGCTTATTGGAGAACACGTTTTCGTTTCCAGAGAGATAACTATCAGTTTCCTAAAGTGAATTTAGTTGGTGCATTCATCTGACGCTGTTATTGCACTTTTTAATTGGTTGAAAGTATTGTCTGCACATTCTTTATCATGCCAGTTTATTTTTAAAAAGCTCTGCACTAAATCTGAATGGCATATGACAAAAAAATCAAGCTGTCTCTTCATTCTTGTCTGGGGGTGCAAACAAGATAACACGCACTCCACTAATTTACGTACGTAATTGTTTTCAGCCGAGTTTAAAGTAACCATGGCGCCTCTTGTTTCTTGTCTTGGTGTGCATTTGAGCGGCAACTAATACGGATCGGACAAGTAACTGTCTTCAGCTGAGTATAAACTCTGGAGAGAATGTGGATATTGAATATGAGGTTGATGGTTACGTACTTCCTCCGTCCGAAATTACTTGTCGCTCAAGTGCTAGATACATTCATTTGAGCAACAAGTAATTACGACCTTACTATGAATTTTACTTGTTCCCTGGCTGTGAATGATGACATTTTAAATGGGCAACTGTTGCTATTAGCTCAGGTGAAGAAAAAGATATCAGGAAGGGATGGGACGATGGCAGGTCTGGTCTCTGTTTTGTACTCCCTCCGTCCCAAAATTCTTGTCTTAAATTTGTCTAGATACGGATGTATCAAGAATTTGTCTAGATACGGATGTATCAAGAATGTTGATACATCTGTATCTAGACAAATTTAAGACAAGAATTTTGGGACGGAGGGAGTATGTGAGCTCGTGAATGAACCTTGTGACACTCCCTCCTCTCAAGAGCAAGAGCTGGGTGGAGTACATGTGCCTAAGATGAAACGCGGAGAAGTTTCTATGCTAAAACAGGAACAACCTACACCCACAACAATTAACTAGGACAACTCACAACAAAAGAGAACCATAAGAACAAATGACATCATCTTTAGATGTCACTAATTATGTCACATCTAGATGTGTTCTAGACGGACGAGTGGGGTGTTTTGGTGATCGAGCTCCATGGAGCCCTTTATTTTTAAAAAATTCAAACTTTTTGGCTTCAAAAAAATCTGAAAAAATGCAAGTAAGTTGAAATGTATATGTGTGTAAAAATTTAGAATGAAATGCAACATGTACAAAAAAACAAATTCATGGACTTTCAGGTAGTATCATGTGCAGAAAAGCTCTAGATTTTATTTTTTTTGCACAACCCTCATTTCAACGTGTTTCGTCTTGAAAATTCACACACGTGTACATTATGCCTCCATGTATATCTGTAGTTTGTTTCAGAATTTTTTGAAACATAAAAATATGAATTTTGGTCAACTTTTGAAACATAATGTTTAAAACTTGCCTAATCCGTCTTAGGTCACAAACAGGCCACATCACCTAGGGGGAAATGATGCTTTCCTCATACACTGCGGCGTCCGTCGTGCTTGTGATGGAATCATAGACCATGCCGCTTCCACTAAACATGTCCTCAACATCACCCGTCATTGGGTCGTATGCCAACGAGCGGGGTCGTACGAGGAGGATGCGACTGCCATTGTTGATGGTGACGAGTGGGTTTGGCCATTTCACGAACCGGTTGGTCATATCTGGTGACACCTTGCTCATGTCGAGTCGACAATGCAAATTCCAGACGCGTTCTCCATGTTCGGGTAGCAGCCAGATGTCGTAAAATGAGTTTGAAACATTATGGGAAACGAAGCATAAGTGATCATCGACCTTCGTCAAATGGTGTTTGGGCAAACTACGTACATCCTTGTCCATACCAAGTGGTGGTGGCAGAGTCCCGAATGTATGATTAGAGAGAGAGAATGATACAATGACAATCTCACCAGGTTTGATGTTGATTTTCCAGTCGGCTAACCAATACACATGTCCTTGTGCAAAGACGCTCGCCATGTTAGGTCTTACCCAAGCGGGCGGCTTCCCTTGAATCGTTTGAATTGACAACATAGAGATCACATCCCGCGGACCTTGGGAGTCCCTCGCTATCACGTACGGGGCCTCGATAGTAGACACACACAACTTTATGTTTGTTTATATGTGCATCATAGCCGAGCCCTAGACTCACATAATGTCGACTCAAAACATCATTCACGTGCCCCCTCATCTTGTCGCGCTCTGGGAGTGCCGTCGTCTGACCAGTTGACGGGTTGCACAGATAGTTGATTTCTATACAGGGTGTTTGAAAGATGGCAAGGCCACGGCACACAAGTGTGGCGATGCGTAAGGCCCTTTTGGCATTGGCACCCTTTGGAACATACAAGGTCGATGGCGCACCGTTAGGGCTGTCCTGCTGCGACCAGGCGTGCATCAGTGGTCCGTCGCGACTTGAATGATGCAAGAAGAAGACCCTAGGGCTGTGGCGGTGGTTGGCGAGGCGACCGTGGCGATCGGCAAAGTCCTCCGAGGAGAGCATGGCGGCCCAGGCACGGGAGAGATAGCGGCACCGGCCCACAAACTTGGCCGGCAGCCGCGCAAAAATGTCCATGATGACATCGTCGGGGAGGGAGGGGCACGGAGGGGCACGGCAACGCCACCGTGTTTCCCAGGTCGGTCGGCGAAGCTGCCATCTGATCTCGAGTGTATGGGAAAGCGGCGGCGGCGTGTTGTTCGATCTCTCGCCTGCCTAAAATCCATCGTTGGGTCTATTTAAGGATGGCGATATGGCAAGTCCGAGCCGGATCCTGTTGGGAAAAAGACAATAACTCTCAAACAGACAAGGGCCGGAAGGAATCGGAAATTCGCATCTAACACGGCGAATTGAAGAGGAGAAGCACCAGGGACGATCGATGTCGTCAAAGCGCCACTCCGACGTGCTGGGCGGTGGCCGGAAGGCCAAGCGCCAGCGCCAGCGCCGCCACCTTTACTTCGTCGTCGACGACGGGGACGGGTACGCCATCCGAAAGACGGACCTGTCGCCAGACTACGACTCCGACGACGACGCAGCGCGGCACGAGGACGGGGAGATCGAGACGGTGGGCGGCGCGTGGTCGCCACTGCCGCGGGTCCTCCTCCGCCTGCCGGCTCAGACGACGGGCGAGTACTTCGTCGCCAGCGGCACCAAGATCCTGCTCACGGAGTCCGGCTGGCCCAAGCGCGCCGTCCCGGCCTTGGACGTCCGCACGCTCGTCGTCAGCACCGAGAGCTGCGGCGCCTGCGCCACTTTCACCTTCGACGCCGATGATGTCGTGTGGAGGAAACACGGAGACTGGAAGCTGCCGTTCAAAGGCCAGGCGATCTTTGACCCCGCGCTTAATGCCTGGGTTGGCCTTTCCGGGGACAAGCGCATCCTCGGCCATCTCTGCTCCTGCGACGTGGCGCCCGTCAGCTCCGACGCCAGCAGCAACGTGCAACCCTTGGCCAGTGACGACGCCGCGTCCGGCGATGCCGGCGCCAAGCCCACGGCCGGCGGTGTGGCGTCCACCGGCGATGCTGATCCCGGCAGGGGCAGCAACCCACAATTGGAGGTTCAATACTACAACCAGGGTTGTATATTGCTTGCCACGCCTCCTTTTGCAAAATGTGTGATCAGTTCCGGAAACTTTGTCTTTTAGACTCCTTTTTTTGAGCTTTGCTACACCCACGTGATGAGGCGCTTACGTAGAAGACGTGGCCGATTTTAACTGGTGATTAATGGGACACGGGCCCGCCTGAGAATCAGGGGGGTGTATTTTTTTTTGAGCATCAGTACAGACACAAGCGCTCATATACACGCGCATACACTCACCCCTATGAACACACACACGCACACCCTACCCCTATGAGCACCCCCGAGAGACTGAGCCGGCATATCATCTTGAGATTTACGAAGTCACCGTAGGCGCCTCGTCATCGACGGGAACGTCTCCTCCCACTGAAAGCGCATCGCCGGAAATCCTGAAATAAATCCAGAAATAATGCGAGCACCAGGATTTGAACCCTGATGGGTTGGGGATACCACTGTCCACCTAACCATCTCAACCACAAGTTGGTTCGCAAGGGGGAGGGGGGGGGCGTTTGATTAGTTAAGCAAGGAAGTTTACGTACAGAACGTAAACATATTACGTAGGTGTCACATTTTTGCCTTTTTTTACGAAGGCAATTAGCGCTACTGCGCTAGTGAAACAAAGTCAAGGCAATGTGACCTTACAACAAAAGAAAAGCACATGTCAAAAGGAAAATCGTAACTCATTCATACAGTCTAGTAGTACTCCACAAGCAAAACAATTCAAGAGACCTTTCTTTTTGTTAGATAAACCCGCAACCTTTTTCGTACTCATAACCATTACAGGTACAATGCTTTGGATTCAAAATCTAAGAAATTACAAAAGTAACTATTACTATTAAGAATTACAATAAAATCCCTTGAAGATATCTTCTATGTGGCATCAATCTTTGCAGGAGGAAATACATTTAAGACATGTCTAGTCCGTCATAGGTCACAACCGGACCATGTCAACCAAGGGAGATGATGGTTTCCACATACACTACGACATCCGTCAAACCCATGATCGAGTCATAGCCTCATAGGCCAAGCTGCTGCCATTAAAGATGTCATCAACATACGTAACTACAGGAGTAACTTTTATATAAAAGACAAAGAAAATTACAAGGGAAGTGGTAGTGGGAATGTATAGAGAGGGGAGAGGGGAGGAGGTTAGACTCAGCCTCGGTAGAAGCCATATGTCATAACACACGAATGAGAAATATTACGGAAATGAAGCATCAGTGTCCATCTTGCTTCTCTCGTGCTTTGGCAGACTCTCGATATCCCTGTTGTTAGAAGATGTTGTATAGGGAAAGGAAAGGTGTTTAACTTGTATCTTTTCTTATCTCTTCTTCTGATCTATCTCCTCAAACCTCCTGTACCGAACGTGATCTATCTCCTCTCGATCTATTCTTGTAAGCCATGGCACCCATCATATATATACAACCGCGGCCCGAGCAAAGGGTTCAACGCTTCCATCTAGTTTTACATGGTAACAGAGCCTCTTCCTTGACAGATCGAATAGAGATCGCATCTAGCTACCCCAGGCGACCGCAACTATGTCCACCACCTCCGCCGCCCTGACGCCGAGCACCATGGGTGCCCTCACCACCGACGCCTCCTCCTCCATCTTTGCATCTTCGTCCACTTCCACCCCCACCAATTCCTTCCTCGGATCGCCGCCGCAAGAGAAGCTGACGAGAGGCAACTTCCTCCTCTGGAATGCCGTCGTCCTACCCCAAATCAAGGGCGCGCAGATGGAGCACCATCTTGACGCGAAGAACCCAGCGCCGTCGCCCACCCTCACCGTTACCAAGGACGGCAAAGAGGAACAGGTGGTGAACTCTGCCAGATCCCTCTGGTACGCACAGCAGCAACAACTCCAAGGTTACTTGATGGGCTCCCTCTCCCGCGACATCCTTGCACAGGTGGCCACGCTCCAGACGCCGGCAGAAGTCTGGCGCGCCATCCACGACATGTTCGCCGCCCAGAGTCAAGTGCAAGCCATCAACACTCGCATCGAGCTTACGAACCTGCAAAAAGGTAACATGACTATGGCAGAGTATCTTGGCAAGATTAAGAGCCTCACCAACGAAGTTGCATGCACTGCCGCCGCGCTCTCCGATCCGGAGATTGTATCCAAGATCTTGGCCGGACTAGACATGGATTATAATCCAGTCGTCTCGGCCCTTGCTGCTCGGCTGGAGCCGATCACCGTCCAGGAGCTATATAGCCAGCTCCTGATCTTCGACGCCCGCCTTAGTCTCCTTCATGGCGCCGCTTTTCGCCAATCTTCTGACAACGCCGCCTCGCGCGGACGCGACCGTGGGCGCGGTCACCACGCGCAACGCAGCGGTGGGCGCGGGCGCGGCAACCCCCAGGGCGACAGCGGCTACACCAACAACTACGGCAACACATGAGGCGGCAGCTACAACAACTCCTCCAACAGAACAGGGGGTGGTGGCTTCAACAACAACACTAGCCGCCGCCCCTCCTCCTCCTCTCGCGGTCGCCCTCGCTGCCAACTCTGCAAGAAGGCCGGCCATGAGGTCATGGACTGCTGGCACCGCTATGATGAAGACTTTGTTCCAGATTCTCGTCAGGTTGCTGCAGCTATGCGTGATCAAGGAGGAGAAGGAGTGTGGTATGTTGACTCCGGCGCTACGGATCATGTCACAAGTGAGCTAGAGCAACTTGCTCTCCGTGAAAAATACCACGACAATGATCAGATTCACACAGCAAGCGGTGGAGGTATGGATATTAGACACATTGGTCAAGCTTTTATTAATTCCCCTATGCTTAAACGTGATCTAGTCTTAAAAGATGTTCTTCATGTTCCTCAAGCCGATAAAAACATTGCCTCTATGTCTCGTTTAGCCACTGATAATAATGTCTTTTTTGAAACTCACCCTCGTTACTTCTTTATCAAGGATCGGGCAACGAGGGAACTTCTACACCACGGTAGATGCGTTGGCGGCCTCTACCCCATCACATCCAGAGCACTTAGTCGCAAGCATCGTCAGGTCTACTCCGTCATCAAGCCCTCCTTGGCAAGGTGGCATCAACGTTTAGGACATCCTTCCTCGATCATAGTTAAGCAAGTAGTCAATAAAGGCAAACTTTCTTTGTCACACAGTCCTATTAGTGATTCGGTTTGTGAAGCTTGTCAATGTGCCAAGAGTCACCAACTTCCCTATCCTGAGTCTAGTAGTGTTTCTCATGCTCCTTTAGAACTTATTTTCAGTGATGTATGGGGACATACCCGAGATTCCTTTGGCAGAAAAAAATATTATGTCAGTTTTATCGATGATTACAGCAAGTTTACTTGGATTTATTTACTTAAGTATAAATCTGAAGTCTTTTCTATATTCCAAGAGTTTCAAAAACTTGTTGAAAGACACTTTGACAGAAAAATCTTAACAGTCCAAAGTGACTGGGGAGGGGAGTATGAGAAGCTCAACTCCTTCTTTCGTAGTATAGGCATTGCACACCATGTGTCTTGTCCCCATGCTCATCAACAGAATGGCTCTGCCGAGCGTAAACATCGCCACATTGTTGAAGTTGGCCTCTCTCTACTTGCTCATGCCTCCATGCCTCTTAAGTATTGGGATGAAGCTTTCATCACTGCCACATATCTTATTAATCGTTTGCCTAGCAAAGTTATTGGAAATTCTACTCCGTTGGAACGTCTTTATCATCAAAAACCAGACTATAATTCCTTCAAAACTTTTGTGTGTGCATGCTATCCCAATCTTCGTCCATACAATCATCATAAGCTTGAGTTTCGTTCTACTCAATGCATTTTTCTTGGCTATAGCAATCTCCACAAAGGCTACAAGTGCCTAGAAATTGCTACTGGACGTATTTATATTTCTAGAGATGTTGTTTTTGATAAAAATCTCTTTCCATTCGCCAAGCTTCATCCAAATGCAGGCGCTCTCCTTTGTGCTGAAATATCCCTTCTTCCTGATCACGGGGGTGAATTAACTAAAGCTGATCATGTGAAAAATTCCACAGAAAATTGTTTTTCTGCAGATTCTGGCCGTCATTTTATGTGTGCAGGTCCAGACAAAAATGGCACAGGATCCAACACTGATTCGACTGGCAGTGGCGTCGGATCCCATGCAGATTCGCACGTCAGCGCTGCTGCACCTGACGGCGCGTGATCCCAGGAGGATAGCCCTCCCCTGCATGCATCTCCTCGCACGCCAGTGGCCGACCGGGTGGACCCTGCCTGTACCGATGCGCGGTTGGCTGAGGCCGCCAGCCCAGGCGCGGGTGCACGCACGCGCGTGGCCGACAGCCCCCACCAGGTGGACCCCGCCAGCCCAGGCGCGGGCGGACTGCGCGCCACTTGTCCGCAGGACGACGAGGCGCGGGATGCGATGGCTGATTCGCCTGGCGATAGGAGATCGCCTGCGCCTGTGCCGACAGGATCAGAAGCAGGTGCAGAATCCTCCTTGGATCTGGTGCCGGGATCTTCTGTGGATAATTCTGCTCCAAATGCTCCTGGATCTTCTGTGCCTACATCAGCAGTTTGTTCTCAGGCTCCTCGTCGACACACTCGATCACAGTCAGGTATCGTCAAAAATAAAGAGTACAATGATGGTACGGTACATTATGATCATGTCAAACGTGCTTTTCTTACTAGTGTTGGAGAACCAGTTAATTTGCATGATGCTCTAGATCACAAAGAATGGAAGGCAGCTATGGATAATGAATATGATGCGCTCATGAAAAATAGAACTTGGCACTTAGTACCCTCAAGGAAGGGCATCAATGTCATAGATTGCAAATGGGTCTATAAGATAAAAAGAAAATCTGATGGAAGCATAGACATATACAAGGCTAGGTTAGTTGCCAAAGGGTTTAAACAGAGATTTGGTATTGATTATGAAGATACATTTAGTCCTATTGTTAAGGCAGCTACCATTCGACTTGTATTGTCTATTGCTATTTCCAGAGGGTGGAGTTTACGACAGCTAGATGTTCAGAACGCGTTTCTTCATGGTGTTCTTGAGGAAGAAGTGTTCATGCGGCAGCCACCTGGATATGAGAGTCAAAGCATGCCAAATCATGTCTGTAAGTTGGATAAAGCTCTGTATGGTTTGAAACAGGCCCCAAGAGCTTGGTACTCAAGGTTGAGCATGCAGTTACAACAACTTGGGTTTACACCATCAAAAGCAGATACTTCATTGTTCTTTTATCATAAGGGTAATATTACTATATTTGTACTTGTTTATGTTGATGATATAATTGTTGCAAGTTCAAGTCCAAATGCTACCACTTGTTTGCTTAAAGATCTTAAATTGGAGTTTGCTCTCAAGGATTTGGGAGATCTTCACTATTTCCTTGGCATAGAGGTCAAGCAGGTTAAGGATGGTATTCTTCTTACTCAGGAAAAAAATACTACTGACATACTCAGAAGAGTAGGACTGCAACATTGTAAGCCTGTAAGCACACCAATTTCAACTTCTGAGAAACTTACTCTTGAAAGTGGAGAAGCTCTTGGACCAGAGGATGCAACTAATTACAGAAGTGTTGTGGGTGCTTTGCAATATTTGACTCTTACACGTCCTGATATTTCTTATTCTGTGAATAAGGTATGTCAGTATTTACATGCACCTAGAACAACTCACTGGACTGCAGTCAAACGGATTTTAAGGTATCTTAAGTTTTCTGAAGGACTTGGACTTCAAATTACCAAATCTCCATCTCTGCTTGTTACTGCTTACTCTGATGCAGACTGGGCTGGGTGTGCTGATGATAGAAGATCCACAGGTGGTTTTGCTGTGTTTCTGGGAACTAATCTTATATCCTGGAGTGCAAGAAAACAGGCTACTGTCTCACGATCAAGTACAGAGGCTGAATATAAAGCCTTGGCAAATGCTACGGCTGAAGTAATGTGGATACAGACTTTGCTTTATGAACTTGGAATCAAGGCTCCACAAGCTGCAAGATTATGATGTGATAATATTGGTGCAACCTATCTTTCAGCCAATTCTGTTTTTCATGCACGCACTAAACATATTGAAGTTGATTTCCACTTTGTCAGAGAAAGGGTAGCTCGAAAGCTCCTTGATATTCGGTTTGTACCTAGTGGAGATCAACTTGCTGATGGCTTCACAAAACCTCTCACCATGAGGAGATTGGGCGAGTTCAAGTACAATCTTAACCTTGCAAAGGTTCCTTGAGGTTTAGATTGAGGGGGAGTGTTAGAAGATGTTGTATAGGGAAAGGAAAGGTGTTTAACTTGTATCTCTTCTTATCTCTTCTTCTGATCTATCTCCTCAAACCTCCTGTACCGAACGTGATCTATCTCCTCTCGATCTATTCTTGTAAGCCACGGCACCCATCATATATATACAACCGCGCCCAAGCAAAGAGTTCAACGCTTCCATCTAGTTTTACATCTGTATTGGACCTTCCATAAGCTCCAATCCTCTTGTAGAGGGGTGTAACCGAACAAGGCCTAACGAAGCGAGTAATGGCCCCATTACATACATGCTCCATTACTTTACAAGCAAAACCAGCTACCTCCCTATACCATCAACTCAAGAGACCTACCTAGTCTGTCATAGGTCGCAACCAGGCCACGTCACCTAGGCGAGATGATGCTTTCGTCATACAGTGTGGCATCCATCGAGCATATGATGCCGTCGCAGACCATGCTGCTTTCACTAAAGATGTCCTCAACATCACCGGTTGCTAGGTTGTATGCACACAATCGGGAGTAGTTGTTCACATGGGCCAACAAGCAGGGTTGTGCGAGGAGGATGTGACTACCATTGCTGATAGTGGCCAGTGGGTATATCCATTTCAAAAACGGGTTGGTCAAATCCAGTGACACCTTTTTCATGTCCATTCGACAATACAAATTCCACATGTGTGCACCATGTTCGGGAAGCAGCCAAATTTCGTAACACGAGCTCAAACGATTATGGGAAATGAAGCATAAGTGTTGGTCGAGCTTTGTCAACTGGTGTTGTATGTCCTTGTCCATACCAAGTGGCGGTGGCAGAGTCCCAAACGTATGGTCAGCGAGAGAGAATGATACAATGACCATCTCAGCAGGTATGATGTCGATTTTCTGTTCGGCTAACCAATATATGTGTCCTTGTGCAAAGACACTTGGCCGATCAGGTTTTACCCAAGCCGGCGGCCTCTCATGGATCGGCCGCCAGCGCCCAATCGAATTGACAACATAGAGATCGCATTCCACGGACCATGGGAGACCCTCATGATCACATCCCAGGCCCTGACAGTGGATCCGCACAACTGTATGTATCTTCGTATGTGCGTCATAGCCAAGCCCTAGACTTACATAGTGTCCACTGGAAAAATTGTCCCGGTACCATGACTTGTTCTGGGGCTCTGGGAGTGTCGCCATCTGACCAGTTGACTGTAAAACAAGATATTTTGGGAACTGCACGACGCCCCTAACCGGGGTGTGGCTATCTCATTATATAGAGGTACCCAAGGGGTACAATACAACGTTACAATACAGAGGCTACATATATACAGTCTAACACCCTCCCTCAATCTTAACTATGTCCTGAAGTACAAAGCAAGTTAAGATTGCGCCTACAGCCTACAAACTGTGGTTGTGGTAGAGGCTTCGTGAAGATGTCAGCAAGTTGATCCTTTGATGAGATGAACTTGATACAGAGTAGCTTCTGTGCAACACGTTCCCGAACAAAGTGATAATCCACCTCAATGTGTTTTGTCCTCGCATGAAACACTGGATTAGAAGAAAGATATGTAGCACCAATGTTGTCACACCATAGAACTGGAGGACGAGCTTGAGGAACACGCAACTCTCTCAACAGAGACTGTACCCATATGATCTCAGCAGTTGCATCAGCAACGGCTTTGTATTCAGCCTCAGTACTGCTGCGAGACACAGTTGCTTGCTTGCGAGCATTCCAGGCGATCAAGTTAGGACCCAGAAATACCGCATAACCCCCCGTGGATCGCCTGTCATCCGGACAACCAGCCCAGTCGGCATCAGAGAAGGCCGAGAGCTCATATGACGGTGCAGGCTGAAGATGCAGACCATAGGCAGCAGTACTACTGACATAGCGCAAAATACGCTTGACGGCTGACCAGTGAGACGTCCTGGGTGCATGCAAAAACTGACAGACACGGTTAACTGCATAGGAGATATCAGGCCTGGTGATAGTGAGATATTGCAGACCACCAACAATACTGCGATACTCAGTAGCATCATCAGCCGAGAGAGAGTCACCATCAAGAGCAGACAACCGATCAGCAGCAGACATCGGAGTGAAAACAGGTTTGCATTTGAGCATTCCAGCACGACGCAACAAGTCCAAGGAGTACTTCTTCTGAGTGAGAGTCAAACCTGCAGAGGACCGTGAAACCTCAAGACCAAGGAAAAAGTGAAGAGCACCCAAATCCTTGACAGCAAAATCATCACGAAGAGCAACCACAAGGCGATCAGCTGCAGCAGCCGAAGAACTGACAAGGATGATATCATCAACATAAACCAGAATATACATCGTAACCTCAGGGCGCTGGAGGAGGAACAGTGATGTATCAACAGTGGATGGAGTAAACCCAAGAGCCCGAAGAACGGATCCAAGGCGAGCATGCCATGCACGAGGAGCCTGTTTCAGTCCATACAGCGCCTTGACCAGATGACAGAGATGATGAGGTCGTGTCGGATCAACAAAACCAGGCGGCTGACGCATATAAACCTCCTCCTCCAAAATGCCATGGAGAAAGGCATTCTGTACATCAAGCTGACGAAGGAACCATCCACGAGTAATCGCAAGAGACAGTAGTAACCGAATGGTAGTAGGCTTGATAACTGGACTGAACGTGTCTTCATAATCAAGACCATACCTCTGTTTGAAGCCCTTGGCGACTAACCGTGCCTTGTAACGCTCAATGGAACCATCAGCATGGCGCTTGACCTTGAAAACCCACTTGGAATCAATGATGTTGACACCAGACTTTGGAGGAACAAGACGCCAAGTGTCATTCTGTTGGAGGGCATAAAACTCTTGTTCCATTGCAGCACGCCAATGAGGAATACTCAACGCAGCCTGAAAGTGACGAGGCTCTGCATTAGGGTCGCCAGCAGTATGAGCCATGCACGCAACAAGCCACGCAACCGTGCCATCTGTCCGCTCTTTCGGGCGAAACACACCAGACTGGCTCCGTGTGCGCGGTCGAAGTGTGACGGCAGAATCTGCCGGAGCCGGAGCTGGAGCAGAATCAGCAGAGGTCGTGGACGAGGCCGAAGCCGAGTCCGGCGAGTCAGGCTCCCCGGTGGCTGAGGCAGGCGACGAGGCCGTTGGGCTAGCGACAACACCGGCCGGCCCAGGGGACGCCCCCGCCAGTGGCCCAGGCGAGCCACGCAGGGCTGGTGACGCCCGCGAGCCAGGCGAGCCGAGCGAGGGTCCCGCTGGTGTGGACGAGGCTCGCGGGTCGGGCGAGGTGGCCACTGGCGAAGCCTGCGAGCCGGGCGAGGCGGCTACTGGGGTGGCCGGGTCCTGCGAGTCGGACGAGGCGGGCGAGGCACCCGCCACTGGCGCTGGCGTGGGTGAGCCAGGCGGGCGGACCGCCTCGGGCGACCGGAGAGCGGGTTGGCGGGTGCCACCCGTTATGCATGGCACATGCACGTCCCGACCAGAAGAATCATCAGCGACCTGTTCATCAAGGAGCTCGAGCCGAGCACCGCGTCCAATACCTGCAGCATGATTAGGAAGCAACGCAGGGGCATATGCAACATCCACAAACTGATCAGGCGTAGGTGTAGACACAGGCATTGGTGGTGTGGAAGTGGAAGTGGTGAGGTCAGTCGGAAGTGCACGAAAGGGAAACACATTTTCATCAAACACAACGTCACGAGAGATGTAGACGCGGTTGGTAGGAACATGTAGGCACTTGTACCCTTTGTGAAGAGAACTGTACCCAAGAAAGACACACTTCTTAGACCTGAACTCTAGCTTGCGCTTGTTGTATGGACGGAGATGAGGCCAACAGGCACACCCAAACACCTTGAAGAAAGTGTAGTCCGGAGTCTCATTAAGCAAGAGCTCAAGTGGAGTTTGCATTTTCAGAAGCCTCGAGGGTAGCCTGTTTATAAGAAAACAAGCTGTAGAGAAAGCATCACTCCAGAACCGAAACGGGACGGAGGCATGAGCTAGCAAGGTTAAGCCAGTTTCAACAAGATGGCGATGCTTACGCTCAGCAGCACCATTCTGCTGATGTGTGTGAGGGCATGACACGCGGTGCGAGATCCCAAGCTCATTAAAAAACGAGTTGAGGTTGTGGTATTCACCCCCCCCCCCAGTCGGATTGGACATGGATGATTTTGTGCTTAAGAAGGCGCTCAACATGTGCTTGAAACTGAATGAAGACATCAAACACATCAGACTTTCGCTTAATAAGATATAACCAAGTGAAACGGCTGTAAGCATCAATGAAACTGACATAATAATTGTGACCACTAACGGATGTCTGGGCATGACCCCATACATCAGAAAACACAAGCTCAAGAGGATGTTTCACAACACGACTAGACTCTGAAAACGCAAGCTGATGACTCTTGCCCTGCTGACAGGCATCACAAATTGTTTCAGCAGTTTTATTGGACACAACTGGTAGATCATGACGATGCAAAATATGTCGAACTATGGGAGTCGCCGGGTGACCAAGGCGCGCATGCCAGTGTGTAGGCGACACACGAACACCACTGAACACCTGAGGAGAGGACGACGTGGAAGAGGAGCGCGGCGCATTAAGTGCATACAGGCCATGGCGAAGACGACCGCTAAGCAGAACGGCCCTCGTGTCCTGATCCTTGATAAAGAAACAAAAGGGGTGAAACTCAGCAAGGACATTGTTATCACGGGTAAGTTGAGGAATGGACAACAGACTACGTGTAGCAGAAGGAACACGAAGGACATTAGATAGATGCAATGTGCGAAAGTTGTGTGCGAGGAGAGAAGCCTGACCAACATGAGAGATGCGCATACCTGCTCCACTAGCGGTGTGCACCTGATCATGACCGCGATATGGCTCCTGAGTAGAGAGCTTACCCATCTCACCGGTGAGGTGGTTGGTAGCTCCAGTGTCCATGTACCATGCAGGATCGACGGAGTATGACGGAGTGCGACCATGATCATGACTCGTCACAGCAGCGGCGGCCTGCTTGTCGTTCCCCTTTCCGTTGTTGCCAAGGCCCAGAAAATCCTGCTTGTAGCGACGATGACAGCGAGAGGCAATGTGGCGCTCCAAGCCACATAGCTGGCACGCCTGTTGGGCACCACAAGAAGAACAACACGCCACGGGCCGGTTATCACCTGTGATGGTCGGAGCGCTGCCCCTCGAAGCTGGTGATGAGGGCAGCGCTGGTTTGCCTCCGGACGAAGATGACCGCTGAGGCTTGCCGCGAGTTGCGGTATTGGCGGAGGCGAAACTGGGAGAGGCTCGGCGCGCCTTGATGCGCTGCTCGCGGCCAAGCAGACGGGCGTAGAGCTCACGAGGTGGTAGCGGGTCATCGCGACCGTGAACGTTCTCAATGAGATTGTCATAATCATCATCAAGCCCATTCAGTACGAAGGTGGTGAACTCCTGATCCTGTAGCGACTGGCCGATGGAGGCCAATGTGTCGGCGAGACCCCGCATCTTGTTGAAGTAGTCGGTGATGCTGAGGTCACCAAGCTTCGTCTCACCCAACTCGGTGCGGATAGAGTGAGCACGCGCCTGAGACTGAGAGGCAAAACTGGTGTGAAGCGCCGCCCACGCCTCCCGGGATGTAGCGGCGAAGATGACCAGCGACGAGACGCTCGGGGTGAGCAAGGACTGGATGGCGGAGAGGATGGCCTGATCCTGGGCCACCCAGGTGTGGTACGCTGGGTGGTGGGGTGGTGGACACGGTATGGACCCGTCAACATATCCCTCCAAGTAGCGGCTCCGCAGAAGAGGCAACACCTGGGCACGCCAGGACAAGTAATTATCCAGCGCAAGCTTCACCGGTAGCAGATGTGAAAAGTAGAACGGTGACGACGCGGCGACCGGGTCGGTATGAGCAGCAGACACCGGATACAGTGCGGGAAACCCGGGAGGACCAGCAGCGTGGGCCCCGTAGGGCGGGACGACCGCGGCCCCGGGAGGATGCGGCTGTGGCGCGGCCGCAGCCCCGTACGACGGCTGTAGCGAGGCAGCCGCCTCTCCTGTGTAGGAGGCCGCAGCCTCGTGCGGCCCTGGGTAGGCTGCGTAGGGGTGCTGGGGAGGCAACGGCGAAGATCCATAGGGGTGGCTCGGTGGCGCCGCCGGTGGTTGATGTAGAGGCGGCGCACCAAATGCCGGCCACGAGGATGGCGACAGCGGCGGAGCACCAGGAGCCATCGGAGGCGCGCCATACGGGTAGTAGCCGTAGGGCGAGGGCGCGGTAGCGCCATAGGCCGGCAGCGGGGCGGCGCCGTAGAGCGGCGGCGCGGCGGCATCGGCCGCGACTGGGGCTAGGTCACCCGAGGTCTCGCCATGCGGGCGAGATTGGATCGGGGACCCAGGCGGCGGCGGGGCCTCATAGGCCGCCACGAGAGGCCCAGAGGCGAGGAACGGCGAAGAAGGGGCAAGGACCGGCGCGGCGGCGGCCACGGCGACGGAGGTCGGCGCGACGGCGGCGGCGGCGGGAGCAGCGGAAGACATCGTGATCGTGACCTAAACTGATACCATGTAAAACAAGATATTTTGGGAACTGCACGACGCCCCTAACCGGGGTGTGGCTATCTCATTATATAGAGGTACCCAAGGGGTACAATACAACGTTACAATACAGAGGCTACGTATATACAATCTAACATTGACGGGTTGCACAGATAGTTGATGCGTGTGCCGAGTGTTTGAAAGACGGCGAGGCCATGGCACTCCGGTGTGGCGACTCGTAAGGGCCTTTTGGCATTGGCAGCTTTTGGAGAAAGCAAGGTGGATGGTGCACCGTTAGGGTTGTCCTGCACTCCTGCTGCGACCAGACGTGCATCAGCGATTCAGCGGTCCGTCGCGGGACGAGTGATGCAAGAAGAACACCCTAGGGCTGTGGCGGTGGTTGGCGAGGCGGTGGTGGCGGTCGGCGAAGTCGTCTGAGGAGAGCGTGGTGGCCCAGCCGCGGGAGAGGCACCGGCACCAGCCCGCGAACTTGGCCGGCAACCGCGCGAGGATGTCCATGATGACGTAGTCGGGGACGACGGGGAGGGAGGGGCCTTTCATGTCCGTCGGCGAAGTTACCATCGTGATTTGGCCGATCGATATGGATCTATTTAATGATGGATCGTGTTTGCTGGATGGCAGTTTCAATCTGGATTGGATTCCAATTTCACGCGGATCGTTTTATACAAGGATAAGAGAAGGCATAATAACAGAAGGAACGAATCGGATCTGAGTAGTATTCGGTAGGAAAACAAGGGAGCGAAGAGGAGAAACACCAGGTACGATCGATGTCGTCGAAGCGCCACTCCGACGTGCTGGGCGTCGGCCGGAAGGCCAAGCGTCAGCGCCAGCGCTGCCACCTTTACTTCGTGGTCGACGACGGGGACGGGTACGCCATCCGAAAGATGGACCTGTCATCGGAATACGAGTCCGACGACGACGCGGCGCGGCACGAGGATGGGGAGATCGAGACGGTGGGCGCCGCGTGGTCGCCCCTGCCGGAGGCCCTCATCCGCCTGCCTGCTCAGACGGGCGAGTTCTTCGTCGCCAGCGGCACCAAGATCCTGATCACGGACTGCGGCTGGCCGGAGCACGCCGTCCCCGTCTTTGACGTGCACTCGCGGAGCCTCACCCTCGGCCCTCGCCCCCACAGCCGGACGTGCCCGCACACCCCGATCTACATGCCGGTCGGCCGCAACGTGGTCTCCGTGGACGCCGGGTCCTCGACCAAGCTCCTCTACCCTCCCCCGCCGGAGCGCCGAGCGCAGCAGCTTCGCGTGGTCGTGGGACAAGCTGGCCGACAAGCCGCCGTTCCGGCGCGTCGACGTCACCTGCCACGCGGCGCACCCCGACGGCCTGTTAGACTGTATTTACATGTGTATATTGTAACGTTGTATACCACCTCATTATATATATGTGATAGGCCACCTCTAGAGGGTTGTGCCGGTTCCCCCCAAAGCCTATTGTCTTACATGGTATCAGAGCTAGGTTACGTCCGCTTCCGCCTAAAAACCCTAAACCGCCGCCGCCGCGCCCGCCGTTGCCGTCGCCCCACTGCTATGACGTCCGCCGCTGCGTCCGGCTCCACCGCCATCGGTTTTCTGCCGGCCTCCCTTGCGGCACTTCTCTCGAGGCCGCTGGATGCCGCCTCCCTTCAGGCGCCGATCGGGACACGGAGCGTCGGCTCCCTCTTCGCGCTCCCGCCGGCAGCTACTTCGCCCGGGCAGGCGCTTGTGGCCCACACCGCCGCCGCCCCGTCAACCGCGGCTGTCGCGCCCTCGGCCACTGCGCCGCTGGTGGCGGAGGACGTCGCGCTGGCAGGCTTCGCGGCGTCAACCGCGGCCATCGCGCCCTCTGTCACCGCGCCGGCTGCCCCTCTGACTGTCTCCACGGTGGTCTCACCTCAGCCAGTCTCCTCGATGGGTCGCAGCCGCCGCCGCCGTTTCACTTCGGCCATCTCATCACCATCAAGTTGTCGTCGGACAATTACATCTTCTGGCGCGCGCAGGTTCTTCCGCTTCTTGGGAGTCACTATCTGCTTGGCTATGTCGACGGCTCTCTCCCTTGCCCTCCTGCGCTGGTTGACAGCGTGCACGGTCCGGTCTATAATCTGGCTCACCGTGTCTGGACAGGGCAGGATCAGGCGAACCTCTCCTCCATCCAGGGGTCGCTCTCTCCGGCCGTTGCTGGGCTTGTTGTCTTCGCCAAGACGTCCCACGAGGCATGGACTATTCTTGAGCGCTCGTTTGCGGCACAGTCGCAGGCTCGTGTATCTGGGCTCCGTCGCCAACTTGGGGAGTGTCAGAAGCTTGACTCCACCGCCACTGAGTTCTACAACAAAGTCAAGAGTCTCGCCGACACGCTGGCCTCCATTGGACAGCCCCTCACCGACTCCGAGTTCAACTCGTTTATTGTCAATGGTCTTGATGAGGAGTATGACGCCCTAGTCGAGATCATCAATGAGAGAGGCAACTCCACGCCCATGCCAGCACACGAGGTCTTTTCACGCCTCCTGCTTACTGAGCAACGAGTCGAGACGCGCCGATCCAGGGGCAACGGCGCCCTCTCAGCAAACGCCGCCACCAAGGGTGGTCGCTCCTCTGCTTCATCCAGGGCTCCTTCGGGGCAGTCACCACCACCCGCCTCGGCCCCTCCTCCTACCGCGACGCTACCAGGGGCTGGCGGTCCACGTGTGTGCCAGCTTTGTGGTCGCGATGGGCACTGGGCCTCGAAGTGTCACAAGCGCTTCCAGCGGGGTTTTCTTGGTCTCGGCAATGACGGGAAGGATACACGCAACTTTGCTCGTCAGGTCGCCATGGCTGATCGTTCGCCGCCACAGAAGCCACAGGGACACACTCAGTCCTACTCCATTGATCCCCACTGGTACATGGACTCTGGGGCGACAGAGCACCTGACCAGTGAGATGGGGAAGCTTCACACTCGTGAACCCTACCATGGCTCCGACAAGATCCACACCGCCAATGGAGCAGGTATGCACATCTCTCATATTGGTCAAGCATCACTTCTCACTAGACATGCCAATAGGAGTCTTCAACTTCGCAATGTTCTTCGAGTTCCATCTGTGACACGTAATCTTCTTTCAGTTCCTAAACTCACTCGTGATAATAATGTGCTTTGTGAATTTCATCCTTTTGATCTTTTTATTAAGGATCGGGGCACGAGGGACATTCTTCTTAGTGGGCGGCTCTGCCAAGGTCTCTATCGTCTGGAGCATCCTGGCGTCGCTCGCGTCTTCAGTGGAGTTCGGGTATCTCCGTCACAGTGGCATGCTCGTCTTGGTCACCCGGCCACACCTATTGTCCGGCATGTTTTGCGTCGTCATGAGCTTCCTAGTGTGTCTAGTAATAAAGATGTAGCAGTGTGTGATGCTTGTCAGCAGGGGAAGTGAAGGAAATATGCCCTAGAGGCAATAATAAAGTTATTATTTATTTCCTTATTTCATGATAAATGTTTATTATTCATGCTAGAATTGTATTAACCGGAAACATAATACATGTGTGAATACATAGACAAACAAAGTGTCACTAGTATGCCTCTACTTGACTAGCTCGTTAATCAAAGATGGTTATGTTTCCTGACCATGAACAATGAGTTGTTATTTGAGTAACGAGGTCACATCATTAGTTGAATGATCTGATTGACATGACCCATTCCATTAGCTTAGCACCTGATCGTTTAGTATGTTGCTATTGCTTTCTTCATGACTTATACATGTTCCTATGACTATGAGATTATGCAACTCCCGTTTACCGGAGGAACACTTTGGGTACTACCAAACGTCACAACGTAAATGGGTGACTATAAAGGAGTACTACAGGTGTCTCCAATGGTCGATGTTGGGTTGGCGTATTTCGAGATTAGGATTTGTCACTCCGATTGTCGGAGAGGTATCTCTGGGCCCTCTCGGTAATACACATCACATAAGCCTTGCAAGCATTACAACTAATATGTTAGTTGTGAGATGATGTATTACGGAACGAGTAAAGAGACTTGCCGTTAACGAGATTGAACTAGGTATTGGATACCGACGATCAAATCTCGGGCAAGTAACATACCGATGACAAAGGGAACAACGTATGTTGTTATGCGGTCTGACCGATAAAGATCTTCGTAGAATATGTAGGAGCCAATATGGGCATCCAGGTCCCGCTATTGGTTATTGACCAGAGACATGTCTCGGTCATGTCTACATTGTTCTCGAACCCGTAGGGTCCGCACGCTTAAGGTTACGATGACAGTTATATTATGAGTTTATGCATTTTGATGTACCGAAGGTTGTTCGGAGTCCCGGATGTGATCACGGACATGACGAGGAGTCTCGAAATGGTTGAGACATAAAGATTGATATATTGGAAGCCTATGTTTGGACATCGGAAGTGTTCCGGGTGAAATCGGGATTTTACCGGGTTACCGGGAGGTTACCGGAACCCCCCGGGAGCCATATGGGCCTTCATGGGCCTTAGTGGAAAGGAGAAAGGGGCAGCCCAAGGTGGCTGCGCCTCTTCCCCCTCCCCTAGTCCTATTAGGACTAGGAGAAGGTGGCCGGCCCCCCTCTCTCCCTTCCCCTCCGAGGAATCCTAGTTGGACTAGGATTGGGGGGAGGAATCCTACTCCCAGAGGGAGTAGGACTCTCCTGCGCCTCCCTCTTTGGCCGGCCAGCCTCCCCTCCTCTCCTCCTTTATATACTGAGGCAGGGGCACCTCTAAACACACAAGTTGACACAAGTTGATCCACGTGATCGATTCCTTAGCCGTGTGCGGTGCCCCCTGCCACCATATTCCTCGATAATACTGTAGCGGAGTTTAGGCGAAGCCCTGCTGCTGTAATTCATCAAGATCGTCACCACGCCGTCGTGCTGACGAAACTCTTCCCCGACACTTTGCTGGATCGGAGTCCGGGGATCGTCATCGAGCTGAACGTGTGCTCGAACTCGGAGGTGCCGTAGTTTCGGTGCTTGATCGGTTGGATCGTGAAGACGTACGACTACTTCCTCTACGTCATGTCATCGCTTCCGCAGTCGGTCTGCGTTGGGTACGTAGACAACACTCTCCTCTCGTTGCTATGCATCACATGATCCTGTGTGCGCGTAGGAAATTTTTTGAAATTACTACGAAACCCAACATCGGGGCACGAGGGACATTCTTCTTAGTGGGCGGCTCTGCCAAGGTCTCTATCGTCTGGAGCATCCTGGCGTCGCTCGCGTCTTCAGTGGAGTTCGGGTATCTCCGTCACAGTGGCATGCTCGTCTTGGTCACCCGGCCACACCTATTGTCCGGCATGTTTTGCGTCGTCATGAGCTTCCTAGTGTGTCTAGTAATAAAGATGTAGCAGTGTGTGATGCTTGTCAGCAGGGGAAGAGTCATCAACTTCCTTTTTCGGAGTCCAGTCGTGAGGTGAAACATCCTTTAGAACTTGTGTTTTCAGATGTATGGGGTCCTGCTCAGACTTCTGTTAGTGGTCATAATTATTATATCAGTTTTGTTGATGCTTACAGCCGCTTTACCTGGCTTTATCTTATCAAACGTAAATCTGATGTGTTTGACATTTTTGTTCAGTTTCAAAAACATGTTGAACGCCTTCTCAAGCACAAAATTGTTCATGTTCAGTCGGACTGGGGTGGCGAGTATCGCAACCTCAACTCCTTCTTTCAGTCGCTTGGGATCACTCACCGTTTAGCATGTCCACATACACATCAGCAGAATGGTTCAGTAGAACGTAAGCATCGTCACATTGTTGAAGCTGGTCTGACTCTTTTGGCCCATGCATCTGTTCCGTTTCGTTTTTGGAGTGATGCTTTCACCACTGCATGTTTTCTCATCAATCATACTCCCACTCGTGTTTTGAATATGAAGACTCCCATTGAAGTTCTCCTTAATGAACAACCGGACTACACCTTTCTCAAGGTGTTTGGGTGTGCTTGCTGGCCCCATCTCCGTCCATATAACAAGCGTAAGCTCGAGTTTCGTTCCAAGAAGTGTGTTTTTCTTGGTTATAGCTCTCTTCATAAAGGATACAAATGTCTTCATGTGCCCACTAATCGTGTCTACATCTCTCGGGATGTTGTGTTTGATGGGCATGTTTTTCCCTTTGCCAAACTCCCTGTGTCCACTACCGAGCCACCTGTCATGCATTCATCCTCTGTTGCTTCTGACCAATTTGATGATGTTGCATATTCTCCTCTATTGTTGCCTAACCATGGTGCAGGCACTGGTCGTGGGGCTCGTTTGGAGATTCTGGAAGTGCCATCTTCCTCTTCGTCGCCATCGCCTTCATCCTCGGCACCTTCTGTTGTGCATGAGGAGCACATGGCGCCCCTGCATGGCCTCGGTTTCCATGCTCATGCACGGCCGATCGACGTCCTGGCCCGGTCGCCTCTGGCTTCTGGGCTGCCTTCGCCATCGTCGCGCCCTGCAACCCCGCCGACTGGGCCGGCCTCCTCGGTCCCCATCTCGCCCAGGGCGTCGGGGCAGTCATCACCAGGCCTGGCCTCGCCCGCCCCTGCCTCGCCCAGGGTGTCTGGGCCCTTCTCATCAGGGCCGGCCTCGCCTGCTCTCGCCTCGCCAAGGCCGTCTGGGCCGGTGTCACCGGAGCTGGCCTCGCCCACTCTCGGTTCGCCCATGCCCTCTGAGCCCCTGTCGTCGGGCTAGTCTTCGCCATGCAGCCCGGAGTCGTCTGTCCCGAGCTCGCCTGAGGTGATTCCTGCATCTCCGGCGACCGTCACGTCTCCGTCACCTTCGCCTCCGCCGGCTCCTGCTGCTGCTCTACGTCCACATACGCGCAGTCGGAGTGGCATTTTTCAGCCTAAGCAACGTCACGATGGCACAGTTGCTTGGTTAGCGGCGTGCATGTCTGCTGCTCTCGCAGATCCATCCTCTGAGCCACACACGTATCAAGCTGCTATGCGCATTCCTCATTGGAGAGAGGCCATGGAGCAGGAGTATCAAGCGCTTCTTCGCAATCAGACATGGACTCTTGTTCCTCCACAATCACGGGTAAATGTCATTGATTCCAAATGGGTTTTCAAAGTGAAGAGGCATTCTGATGGGTCCATTGAGCGCTATAAGGCTCGTCTGGTTGCTCGTGGTTTTCGACAGCGTTTTGGACTTGACTATGAAGACACCTTCAGTCCAGTGGTCAAGCCTACTACCATCAGACTTCTTCTCTCTCTGGCTGTTACTCGAGGTTGGTTTCTTTGTCAGCTTGATGTTCAAAATGCTTTTCTTCATGGTGTCTTGGCGGAGGAGGTTTACATGCGCCAGCCTCCGGGTTTCTCTGATCCGGACCGCCCTGATCATCTCTGTCGTCTGTCCAAGGCAATTTATGGTCTAAAGCAGGCTCCTCGTGCTTGGCATGCTCGTCTTGCAATGGCTCTTCGTGCTCATGGTTTTGCATCATCAACTGCTGACTCCTCATTGTTTCTTCTTCAAAGGCCTGAGGTTACTATGTACTTGTTGGTCTATGTAGATGATATCATTTTGGTCAGCTCCTCTCAGTCGGCTGCTACTGCGCTTGTTCGCTCACTTGGTGCTGATTTTGCGGTCAAGGACCTTGGGAAGCTTCATTACTTTCTTGGTGTGGAGGTTACTTCTCGTGCTGCTGGCCTTGTTATGACGCAGAAGAAGTACTCTCTGGATTTGTTGCAGCGAGCTGGGATGCTTAAGTGCAAACCGACGACTACACCCATGTCTACCACTGATAAGCTCAATGCTGTTGATGGTGTGCTTCTTTCTTCTTCTGATGCGACCGAGTACCGGAGTATTGTTGGTGGGCTCCAGTACTTGACGATCACGTGACCAGACATTTCCTATGCTGTTAACCGAGTCTGCCAGTATCTGCAGTCACCCCGTGACACTCATTGGTCTGCTGTTAAGCGGATTTTGCGCTATATTCGTTTCACGGTGGCTCATGGTTTGCATATTCGGCCGTCTGACTCTGGTTGTCTTTCAGCATATTCTGATGCAGACTGGGCTGGCAATCCGGATGACAGGCGATCCACGGGGGGTTATGCTGTCTTCTTTGGCTCTAACATGATTGCCTGGAGTGCTCGGAAACAGGCTACTGTCTCGCGTAGCAGTACTGAGGCTGAGTATAAGGCTGTGGCCAATGCCACATCAGAGATCATCTGGGTACAGTCCTTGCTTCAGGAGTTAAGTATACCCCAATCACAGCCTCCTGTTCTTTGGTGTGATAACATCGGTGCTACATACCTTTCTGCAAATCCGGTATTCCATGCCCGAACGAAACACATTGAAGTTGACTATCACTTTGTGCGTGAACGTGTCTCTCAGAAGCAACTACAGATCAAGTTTATTTCTTCCAAGGATCAACTTGCTGACATCTTCACCAAGCCATTGCCTTTGCCACAGTTTGAGACTTGCAGGCGCAATCTTACCCTTCTAGATTCATTAGAAAGTGGCTAAGATTGAGGGAGGGTGTTAGACTGTATTTACATGTATATATTGTAACGTTGTATACCACCTCATTATATATATATGTGATAGGCCACCCCTAGAGGGTTGTGCCGGTTCCCCCAAAGCCTATTGTCTTACACGGCCGGACGCTCTTCGTCAGCACCGTCAACAAAGGCGCCCCCGCTACCTTCACCCTCGACACCGGCGCCGAGGACGGCGTCGCCGTGTGGAAGCAGCGCGGCAGGTGGAAGCTGCCGTTCAAAGGCCAGGCCCTCTTTGACCCCGCGCTCGATGCCTGGGTCGGCCTCTCCGGGGACAAGGACACCCTCGGCCACCTCTGCTCCTCCGACGTGCCGCCCGTCGAAGCCGACGATGCTGGCAGTGAGATGGCGCCCCTGTGGCGGCTCAGCAAGGAGAAGATGTTGTGCGGGGACCCCGGCGAGGAGCACCTTGGTGCAGACCTCGTCTACATGGGAGGCAGGAGCAAGTTCTGCATCCTGCAGTGCTTCTCTATTGTGTATGGTGAAAAGGACGACGACCACGACGACGAGGGCGACCCTTACCAGGAAGATGACGTCGACGTCGACGAGAGCGACCGTTACAAGGAGAAGGTGAATAAGGAGAACCTACCTCGTCGCCATCTGCTCCAGCTCATAACATTCACCCTCAAGTATGACAAGAATGGACAACTGACTACTGCCAAGCGCCGTCGGGTTCGATGCTTCGAGTTGCTGCGTCACGCTGATCCGCTCTTTGATGATATCCGAGCCTTCTGGATATAAAACTAGCCATGATATGCAAGTCGATCATATCATGATAATACAAGTTAGTACTATCTTATCATGTTAAACTATTATGGATGTGAATCCTTGATACTCCGTTCCTAAATATAAGTCTTTTTTATAGATTTCAGTATGAAACCGTGGGTGCATTCTTTGAATATTGATTTGAGATCGGCATGTGAAAGAAAGATGGACTGATTAAGGTTGCACCCTAAATAGTCTTTTTAATGACTAACAGGTAAAATAATATCATATTCAGATTTTACATATTTTTCTAATCAAATTTCATATATAACATGTTAAATTTGGACTTAGGGTTTCAAAGATATAAATATATTTTAAAGCATTTGATATGTAATGTTGGGTTGATTAACCCAAATATCAAGGGTTTTCTGAAAAGGCAAAAAATCCGACTTAAAACTAGTTGCAGGTTGATTACCAGAAATATAGGGGAGTTTCTGCATAAGTGAAAATCTGACTTAAAACTGGATAGCGTTTTGATTATCAGAAACATTAGGGATTTTCTACAAAATATTATGACAGACAAGAATATCAACTCTCTTTATTAGTTTTTCTAGAACACCTCCTTTTATTACTAGGTATAGATTTGAACCTTTTTCTCTCATTTTGGAATGGGCAATTCTTTAATATCTGTGATAGTTATTACTTTCACATTATTTGTGCATGACGACTACATGTTTTTTACATGTGCAGCATAGGAACATCCTTTGTAGTCCTCGCTAGGTGGTCTATGGATCTGGATGTGTTTTTTATTATTTCGGTGTTCGTTATACTGTCATGATTAAAGATGAATAGATCTGAAATTTCCAGCAAAAAAGAGGCATGGGAACTTCCTTTTGGATTGATGTAAGCAACTTTTTGTGGTTGGTGGGAAACATAATGTAAATGTTATGGAAAATAGGGAGCTATGTCTCAGATATTCTCGATTGATTTTACAAATGTATTCATACAAATTCAAAAACAATGCATTCATATTAGTTGACTGAGAATTCACTAATTCTCGATCGATTTCATATGTCATAAATATGTAAAATAATGTTTACCAGGATGTAATAATTCATCCATCTAGTGATTTTTTGTTTTTTCTAATAATTCATAAAAATATGAAGTTTTTTCACGGATCTCATAGCCAGATCAACGATCATCAGTGTCAACCAAGATGTGAATAATTATTAGGCGACTAATAATAATAAAACATATTATTTGTGTACATTGCAGTTTTTTATTGCTTTGGAAATTACTTCCCTAAAACAACTTCCCCGAAAAAAGCTACCCTTTTTGGGGGTAAACCTAATCCAAATGATCCTCAACATCAAACAAAAATAGGGGACATAAAGATATTGACGAGCTGATTCATGAGCACCCGCAGGAAGAGCTCAACGCACGTCACGGGCTCTTCGACGTCAACAGAAAGATATTGACGTAGAACGATGCATGGTCCAAGAACAATCAAGCTGCCTCCTGTCCCACTGGCTTGTTGTCCCCCTTCGTCCATCTTGATACCTGAAGAGACTGTTCACAAATGAGCTCGATGTGGGCCTCAAACTGTTCATCATCAACAAAGGCAACCATGAACATGGAACAGTGCATGGCGCAAGCACGCTCAACGCAGTTGGCAATGTGGCACTGTACTGAAAACAGAGAAGCACGACTCGAATTGTTCTTTTTCCTGATTAATGATATTTTCTTTGAAACTTAAATCAAGCTTATATAACTGCAAATGAGCGAATACCCAGCATCTGCATTACTACATAGCAAGATGCACACAATCAAAATTGGAACGAATCTCCCGGTGGGACACCGCGGGCCACGGTCTACTTCAGTGTCCGTTTGCGAAGGAACTTTGGTCTCAGCTGATGATCTCTCATCAACGTCTGGCTAGCATCGCTCTCGCTGCTACTTCGGTTCGGTAGTGGTGGTCTCGGGTCAATATGGGCACCCCCAAAAGATGGCCTTAGCTTGGACATAACCATCACTGTTTATGTTGCCTGGAATTTGTGGAACGAGAGGAATAGAAGGGTTTTTCAAAATCCTTTTCAACGAGGCCCCTTCCTTGTGACTGATCCCTGTTTTCATGTATAGTTTCCCTCTTTTCATTCAGTCTTTGTAATTGTAACATTCTTTTCTCCCCTTCTATAATGCAAAAGTAGAGCTCCCGCTGGTTCGGGTCAAAAATAAATAAATTTAAAACAAATTCTATATACCTAAGAGATTCATCTCCACTAACCTAATTATCTTAACATGAGCATACCCACATCAGCACCTCCTACCACATCAGCATCTACCATCCTGCATGGATTCCGTTACCAAAAACATGCACATGCATACCACACCCTTCCGCTGTTGACCCCACAGGTTAATCATCGCTAATCGTTTTTTTAAGGGAAAGGCCATCATGGCTAGCTTTATTAAAATTAAACAACACTTATATCGTCCGCTAAATAATTAGAAATAAAACCTGGAGGTGAGTCCAACCACAAGTTTGGTGGATCAACACTTCCATTCTGCGCTAGCACATGAGCCACCATATTTGATTCGCGGTTACAATGCTCAATAACGACCTTTCCAAAATTAACTATCAGTAAACGGCATTCTTCAAGAATTGGGCCTGCCACCATCGAGTGCCCAGAGTTTTGTTGGAGAGCCTCCACTAAAATCAGACTATCCGTTTGCACCAACAAGGAGTTGCTCCCAACTGTAATAGCCAATTTTAAGCCTTCAACCTGAGCTGCAGCTTCCGCCGATACCACATCCGCGACATGTTCAAGTTTTGTCGTAGATGCCGCAACAAATAAGCCCCCCCTGTCCCGGATAATGGCGCCGCATGCCCCCGAGTTAGTATCCTCTGAAAACGCAGCGTCGACATTGAGGGCCAACTGATTCAGTAGTGGTTTTTTCCAGTGAATAAGACGCGGGATCGTCGTTGGTTTACATGCAACCTGTACGAAGTTCAAAGACAGAGCTTGAATCGCCTGGCTCGTCCGCGTTGGAGATTGCACTGGTTCCTGCCGAGTTATGCTTCTCCTCTGCCACCACAAATACCATGATGCCACCGCAATCAATTCAGGAAAGACCACCTGGTCCATATATTTAGTGTTGTGTTCTGGATCGCATAGGAATATCTCAATGATTTCAGCACCCGATCGACCCGGTATTGCTACTTTGGCTATTGTTTCATGCAGTCCGAGCCCCCTCCAAATCTCCTGTGCTCTATCACATTTAAATAAGAGATGTGCTATATCTTCTGCAAATCGTGAGCAAATTGGGCACTGAGCGGACTGTGATATGTGCCTATTAGCTAGCACGCAACGGCAGGGAATTGCGTCATGCAGACATCTCCACAGGAAAATTTTCACCTTTCCCGGTGCTTTCAAACTCATCGCTAATCGTCATGTGAAGGAAATATGCCCTAGAGGCAATAATAAAGTTATTATTTATTTCCTTATATCATGATAAAAGTTTATTATTCATGCTAGAATTGTATTAACTGGAAACATAATACATGTGTGAATACAAGACAAACAGAGTGTCACTAGTATGCCTCTACTTGACTAGCTCGTTAATCAAAGATGGTTATGTTTCCTAACCATGGACAAAGAGTTGTTATTTGATTAATGGGATCACATCATTAGTTGAATGATCTGATTGACATGACCCATTCCATTAGCTTAGCACCCGATCGTTTAGTATATTGCTATTGCTTTCTTCGTGATTTATACATGTTTCTATGACTATGAGATTATGCAACTCCCGTTTGCCAGAGGAACACTTTGTGTGCTACCAAACGTCACAGCGTAACTGGGTGATTATAAAGGAGCTCTACAGGTGTCTCCAAAGGTACATGTTGGGTTGGCGTATTTCGAGATTAGGATTTGTCACTCCGATTGTCGGAGATGTATCTCTGGGCCCTCTCGGTAATGCACATCACTTAAGCCTTGCAAGCATTGCAACTAATGAGTTAGTTGCGGGATGATGTATTACAGAACGAGTAAAGAGACTTGCCGGTAACGAGATTGAACTAGGTATAGGATACCGACGATCGAATCTCGGGCAAGTAACATACCGATGACAAAGGGAACAACGTATGTTGTTATGCGGTCTGACCGATAAAAGATCTTCGTAGAATATGTAGGAACCAATATGGGCATCCAGGTCCCGCTATTGGTTATTGACCGGAGACGTGTCTCGGTCATGTCTACATTGTTCTCGAACCCGTAGGGTCCACACGCTTAAGGTTTCGATGACAGTTATATTATGAGTTTATGCATTTTGATGTACCGAAGGTTGTTCGGAGTCCCGGATGTGATCACGGACATGACGAGGAGTATCGAAATGGTCGAGACATAAAGATTGATATATTGGAAGCCTATGTTTGGATATCGGAAGTGTTCCGAGTGAAATCGGGATTTTACCGGATTACCGGGAGGTTACCGGAAACCCCCCGGGAGGTATATGGGCCTTAGTGGAAGAGAGGAGAGGTGGCCAGAGATGGGCCGCGCGCCCCTCCCCCCCTTGGTCCGAATAGGACAAGGAGAGGGGGCTGGCCCCCCTTCCTCCTCTCTCTCCTTTCCCCCCCCC
>NC_041388.1:614086279-614106185 GCF_002162155.2 Triticum dicoccoides | reverse complement strand
TCCTATTCCAACTAGGAAAGGGGGGGAGTCCTACTCCCGGAGGGAGTAGGACTCCTCCTGGCGCGCCTCTCCTGGTCGGCCGCACTCCCCCCCTTGAGCCTTTATATACGGAGGCAGGGGCACCCCCTAGAGACACAAGTTGATCCACGTGATCATATTCTTAGCCATGTGCGGTGCCCCCTTCCACCATAGCCCTCGATAATATTGTAGCAGTGCTTAGGCGAAACCTTGCAACGGTAGTACATCAAGATCGTCACCACGCCGTCGTGCTGACGGAACTCTTTCCCGACACTTTGATGGATCGAAGTTCGGGGATCGTCATCGAGCTGAACGTGTGCTAGAACTCGGAGGTGTCGTAGTTTCGGTGCTTGATCGGTCGAACCATGGAGACGTACGACTACATCAACCAAGTTAACGCTTCCGTTGTCGATCTACAAGGGTACGTAGATCACACTCTCCCCCTCTCGTTGCTATGCATCACCATGATCTTGCGTGTGCGTAGGAAATTTTTTGAAATTACTACGTTCCCCAACAGTGGCATCCGAGCCTAGGTTTTATATGTTGATGTTATATGCACGAGTAGAACACAAGTGAGTTGTGGGCGATATAAGTCATACTGCTTACCAGCATGTCATACTTTGGTTTGGCGGTATTGTTGGACGAAGCGGCCCGGACCAACATTACGCGTACACTTACGCGAGACCGGTTCTCCCGACGTGCTTTGCACATAGGTGGCTTGCGGGTGACAGTTTCTCCAACTTTAGTTGAACCGAGTGTGGCTACGCCCGGTCCTTGTGAAGGTTAAAACAGCACCAACTTGACAAACTATCGTTGTGGTTTTGATGCGTAGGTAAGATTGGTTCTTGCTTAAGTCCGTAGCAGCCACATAAAACATGCAACAACAAAGTAGAGGACGTCTAATTTGTTTTTGCAGGGCATGTTGTGATGTGATATGGTCAAGACATGATGCTAAATTTTATTGTATGAGATGATCATGTTTTGTAACCGAGTTATAGGCAACTGGCAGGAGCCATATGGTTGTCGCTTTATTGTATGCAATGCAATCGCGTTGTAATGCTTTACTTTATCACTAAGCGGTAGCGATAGTCGTGGAAGCATAAGATTGGCGAGACGACAACGATGCTACGATGGAGATCAAGGTGTCGCGCCGATGACGATGGTGATCATGACGGTGCTTCGGAGATGGAGATCACAAGCACAAGATGATGATGGCCATATCATATCACTTATATTGATTGCATGTGATGTTTATCTTTTATGCATCTTATCTTGCTTTGATTGACGGTAGCATTATAAGATGATCTCTCACTAATCATCAAGAAGTGTTCTCCCTGAGTATGCACCGTTGCGAAAGTTCTTCGTGCTGGGACACCACGTGATGATCGGGTGTGATAGGCTCTACGTTCAAATACAACGGGTGCAAAACAGTTGCACACGCGAAATACTCAGGTTATACTTGACGAGCCAAGCATATACAGATATGGCCTCGGAACACGGAGACCGAAAGGTCGAGCGTGAATCATATAGTAGATATGATCAACATAGTGATGTTCACCAATGAAACTACTCCATCTCACGTGATGATCGGACATGGTTTAGTTGATTTGGATCACGTAATCACTTAGAGGATTAGAGGGATGTCTATCTAAGTGGGAGTTCTTTAAGTAATATGATTAATTGAACCTAAATTTATCATGAACTTAGTACCTGATAGTATCTTGCTTGTTTATGTATGATTGTAGATAAATGGCCCGTGCTGTTGTTCCGTTGAATTTTAATGCGTTCCTTGAGAAAGCAAAGTTGAAAGATGATGGTAGCAATTACATGGACTGGGTCCGTAACTTGAGGATTATCCTCATTGCTGCACAGAAGAATTACGTCCTAAAAGCACCGCTGGGTGCCAGGCCTGCTGCTTGAGCAACACCAGATGTTGTGAACGTCTGGCAGAGCAAAGCTGATGACTACTCGATAGTTCAGTGTGCCATGCTTTACGGCTTAGAACCAGGACTTCAACGACGTTTTGAACGTCATGGAGCATATGAGATGTTTCAGGAGTTGAAGTTAATATTTCAAGCAAATGCCCGGATTGAGAGATATGAAGTCTCCAATAAGTTCTATAGCTGCAAGATGGAGGAGAACAGTTCTGTCAGTGAGCATATAGTCAAAATGTCTGGGTATAATAATCACTTGATTCAAATGGGAGTTAATCTTCCAGATGATTGTGTCATTGACAGAATTCTCCAATCACTGCCACCAAGCTACAAGAGTTTCATGATGAACTATAATATGCAAGGGATGAATAAGACTATTCCCGAGCTCTTCACAATGCTGAAAGTTGCGGAGGTAGAAATCAAAAAAGAGCATCAAGTGTTGATGGTCAACAAGACCACTAGTTTCAAGAAAAAGGGCAAAGGGAAGAAGAAGGGGAACTTCAAGAAGAACAGCAAGCAAGTTGCTGCTCAAGAGAAGAAACCCAAGTCTGGACCTAAGCCTGAAACTGAGTGCTTCTACTACAAGCAGACTGGTCACTGGAAGCGGAACTGCCCCAAGTATTTGGCAGATAAGAAGGATGGCAAGGTGAACAAAGGTATATGTGATATACATGTTATTGATGTGTACCTTACTAATGCTCGCAGTAGCACCTGGGTATTTGATACTGGTTCTGTTGCTAATATTTGCAACTCGAAACAGGGACTACGGATTAAGCGAAGATTGGCTAAGGACGAGGTGACGATGTGCGTGGGAAAAGGTTCCAAAGTCGATGTGATCGCAGTCGGCGCGCTACCTCTACATCTACCTTCGGGATTAATATTAGACCTAAATAATTATTATTTGGTGCCAGCGTTAAGCATGAACATTATATCTGGATCTTGTTTGATGCGAGACGGTTATTCATTTAAATCAGAGAATAATGGTTGTTCTTTTTATATGAGTAATATCTTTTATGGTCATGCACCCTTGAAGAATGGTATATTCTTATTGAATCTCGATAGTAGTGACACACATATTCATAATGTTGAAGCCAAAAGATGCAGAGTTGATAATGATAGTGCAACTTATTTGTGGCACTGCCGTTTAGGTCATATCGGTGTAAAGCGCATGAAGAAACTCCATACTGATGGACTTTTGGAACCACTTGATTATGAATCACTTGGTACTTGCGAACCGTGCCTCATGGGCAAGATGACTAAAATGTCGTTCTCCGGTACTATGGAGAGAGCAACAGATTTGTTGGAAATCATACATACAGATGTATGTGGTCCGATGAATATTGAGGCTCGTGGCGGATATCGTTATTTTCTCACCTTCACAGATGACTTAAGCAGATATGGGTATATCTACTTAATGAAAGATAAGTCTGAAACGTTTGAAAAGTTCAAAGAATTTCAGAGTGAAGTTGAAAATCATCATAACAAGAAAATAAAGTTTCTACGATCTGATCGTGGAGGAGAATATTTGAGTTACGAGTTTGGTGTATATTTGAAACAATGCGGAATAGTTTCGCAACTCACGCCACCCGGAACACCACAGCGTAATGGTGTGTCCGAACGTCGTAATCGTACTTTACTAGATATGGTGCGATCTATGATGTCTCTTACTGATTTACCGCTATCATTTTGGGGTTATGCTTTGGAGACGGCCGCATTCACGTTAAATAGGGCACCATCAAAATCCGTTGAGACGACGTCTTATGAACTATGGTTTGGCAAGAAACCAAAGTTGTCGTTTCTGAAAGTTTGGGGCTGCGGTGCTTATGTGAAAAAGTTTCAACCTGATAAGCTCGAACCCAAATCAGAGAAATGTGTCTTCATAGGATATCCAAAGGAGACTATTGGATACACCTTCTATCACAGATCCGAAGGCAAGACTTTTGTTGCTAAGTTCGGAAACTTTCTGGAGAAGGAGTTTCTCTTGAAAGAAGTGAGTGGGAGGAAAGTAGAACTTGACGAGGTAACTGTACCTGCTCCCTTATTGGAAAGTAGTGCATCACAGAATACTGTTTCTGTGACACCTACACCAATTAGTGAGGAAGCTAATGATAATGATCATGAAACTTCAGAACAAGATACTACTGAACCTCGTAGATCAACCAGAGTGAGATCCGCGCCAGAGTGGTACGGTAATCCAGTTCTGGAAGTCATGCTACTAGATCATGATGAACCTACGAACTATGAAGAAGCGATGGTAAGCCCAGATTTCGCAAAATGGCTTGAAGCCATGAAATCTGAGATGGGATCCATGTATGAGAACAAAGTGTGGACTTTGGTTGACTTGCCCAATGATCGGCAAGCAATTGAGAATAAATGGATCTTCAAGAAGAAGACTGACGCCGACGGTAATATTACTGTCTACAAAGCTCGACTTGTCGCAAAAGGGTTAAGTCTGTCGCAAAAGACCTTCTCACCCGTAGCGATGCTTAAGTCTGTCCGAATCATGTTAGCAATTGCCGCATTTTATGATTATGAAATTTGGCAGATGGATGTCAAAACTGCATTCCTGAATGGATTTCTGGAAGAAGAGTTGTATATGATGCAACCGGAAGGTTTTGTCGATCCAAAGGGAGCTAACAAAGTGTGCAAGCTCCAGCGATCCATTTATGGACTGGTGCAAGCCTCTCGGAGTTGGAGTAAACGCTTTGATAGTGTGATCAAAGCATTTGGTTTTATACAGACTTTTGGAGAAGTCTGTATTTACAAGAAAGTGAGTGGGAGCACTGTAGCATTTCTGATATTATATATGGATGACATATTACTGATTGGAAATGATATAGAATTTCTGGATAGCATAAAGGGATACTTGAATAAGAGTTTTTCAATGAAAGACCTCAGTGAAGCTGCTTACATATTAGGCATAAAGATCTATAGAGATAGGTCAAGACGTTTAATTGGACTTTCACAAAGCACATACCTTGACAAGATTTTGAAGAAGTTCAAAATGGATCAAGCAAAGAAAGGGTTTTTGCCTGTGTTACAAGGTGTGAAGTTGAGTCAGACTCAATACCCGACCACTGCAGAAGATAGAGAGAAAATGAAAGATGTTCCCTATGCTTCAGCCATAGGCTCTATCATGTATGCAATGCTGTGTACCAGACCTGATGTGTGCCTTGCTATAAGTCTAGCAGGGAGGTACCAAAGTAATCCAGGAGTGGATCACTGGACAGCGGTCAAGAACATCTTGAAGTACCTGAAAAGGACTAAGGATATGTTTCTCGTATATGGAGGTGACAAAGAGCTCATCATAAACGGTTACGTTGATGCAAGCTTTGACACTGATCCGGACGATTCTAAATCACAAACCGGATACGTGTTTACATTAAACGGTGGAGCTGTCGGTTGGTGCAATTCTAAACAGAGCGTCGTGGAGGGATCTACGTGTGAAGCGGAATACATAGCTGCTTCGGAAGCAGCGAATGAAGGAGTCTGGATGAAGGAGTTCATATCCGATCTAGGTGTCATACCTAGTGCATCGGGTCTAATGAAAATCTTTTGTGACAATACTGGTGCAATTGCCTTGGCGAAGGAATCCAGATTTCACAAGAGAACCAAGCACATCAAGAGACGCTTCAATTCCATCCGGGATCTAGTCTAGGTGGGAGACATAGAGATTTGCAAGATACATACGGATCTGAATGTTGCAGACCCGTTGACTAAGCCTCTTCCACGAGCAAAACATGATCAGCACCAAGGCTCCATAGGTGTTAGAATCATTACTGTGTAATCTAGATTATTGACTCTAGTGCAAGTGGGAGACTGAAGGAAATATGCCCTAGAGGCAATAATAAAGTTATTATTTATTTCCTTATATCATGATAAAAGTTTATTATTCATGCTAGAATTGTATTAACCGGAAACATAATACATGTGTGAATACATAGACAAACAGTGTCACTAGTATGCCTCTACTTGACTAGCTCGTTAATCAAAGATGGTTATGTTTCCTAACCATGGACAAAGAGTTGTTATTTGATTAACGGGATCACATCATTAGTTGAATGATCTGATTGACATGACCCATTCCATTAGCTTAGCACCCGATCATTTAGTATGTTGCTATTGCTTTCTTCATGACTTATACATGTTCCTATGACTATGAGATTATGCAACTCCCGTTTGCCAGAGGAACACTTTGTGTGCTACCAAACGTCACAACGTAACTGGGTGATTATAAAGGAGCTCTACAGGTGTCTCCAAAGATACATGTTGGGTTGGCGTATTTCGAGATTAGGATTTGTCACTCCGATTGTCGGAGAGGTATCTCTGGGCCCTCTCGGTATTGCACATCACTTAAGCCTTGCAAGCATTGCAATTAATGAGTTAGTTGCGGGATGATGTATTACAGAACGAGTAAAGAGACTTGCCGGTAACGAGATTGAACTAGGTATAGGATACCGACGATCGAATCTCGGGCAAGTAACATACCGATGACAAAGGGAAGAACGTATGTTGTTATGCGGTCTGACCGATAAAAGATATTCGTAGAATATGTAGGAAGCAATATGGGCATCCAGGTCCCGCTATTGGTTATTGACCGGAGACGTGTCTCGGTCATGTCTACATTTTTCTCGAACCCGTAGGGTCCGCACGCTTAAGGTTTCGATGACAGTTATATTATGAGTTTATGCGTTTTGATGTACCGAAGGTTGTTCGGAGTCCCGGATGTGATCACGGACATGACGAGGAGTCTCGAAATGGTCGAGACATAAAGATTGATATATTGGAAGCCTATGTTTGGATATCGGAAGTGTTCCGGGTGAAATCGGGATTTTACCGGATTACCGGGAGGTTACCGGAACCCCCCCGGGAGGTATATGGGCCTTAGTGGGCCTTAGTGGAAGAGAGGAGAGGTGGCCAGAGAGGGGCCGCACGCCCCTCCCCCCTTGGTCCGAATAGGACAAGGAGAGGGGGCCGGCCCCCCTTCCTCCTTTCTCTCCTTTTTTCCCCCTCCGCGAATCCTATTCCAACTAGGAAAGGGGGGGAGTCCTACTCCCGGAGGGAGTAGGACTCCTCCTGGCGCGCCTCTCCTGGCCGGCAGCACTCCCCCCTTGAGCCTTTATATACGGAGGCAGGGGATCCCCCTAGAGACACAAGTTGATCCACGTGATCATATTCTTAGCCATGTGCGGTGCCCCCTTCCACCATAGCCCTCGATAATATTGTAGCAGTGCTTAGGCGAAGCCCTGCAACGGTAGTACATCAAGATCGTCACCACGCCGTCGTGCTGACGGAACTCTTCTCCGACACTTTGCTGGATCGAAGTCCGGGGATCGTCATCGAGCTGAACGTGTGCTAGAACTCGGAGGTGCCGTAGTTTCGGTGCTTGATCGGTCGAGCCGTGGAGATGTACGACTACATCAACCAAGTTAACGCTTCCGTTGTCGATCTACAAGGGTACGTAGATCACACTCTCCCCCTCTCGTTGCTATGCATCACCATAATCTTGCGTGTGCGTAGGAAATTTTTTGAAATTACTACGTTCCCCAACATCATGGCCGCCTGGTTTACATTTACTCAAAAAAGAAAACCGTTGTGCAAGAGATACCTGGTAAGCTTGGTCGTTCATGGCCCACGCACGTACTGGTAGCCCATGGCTGGCGCATGCACTTATTTAGTTTTATCCGCCACGATCGACGGGATTTCCCGATCAGAATGCAGCCTCCAGTGCACACTACCCAGCAAATGTGGAAGAAAGCATTTAGATTTAACCAAATGACCATGTCCCATCCTCTCCCCACCAATGGAACCAGCGCGTGTCCTTGCCTCTACAAATCTCCCTGGCTTCTCCTCTGACCCTCTTCATCCCCTTCTTCGTCTCCTGCAATTATATACCAACGCTTTGCATCCTTCAGATCTACGAAACGGGGATTTGAGGTCTTACTATTATGCAAAGCGAATGCAAGTCTGCAAGTCATCGAGCGAAGCTCCGTCCATGGCCCGTCGCTGCCAAGCTCGGTCACAAGGAGCTCATTGACAACACTAACCACGAAGACCAGGCTATGGTTATCTCATCCTTAGTCCCCAAATTTACGTAGTTTTCACTTTCTTTGTCATGTGCAGTATCAACTTAATGTGTTTTCAGTCTACGTTGCACGGATACTTGGATGTACCGGATACGCGATACAGGGATACGCCCGATACGCCAATTTTCTGAAAACATAGATACGGGGATACATTTATATACAGGTATTACATATATTAATTATGAAAAAGATTGAAAACAAAATAGAGCTTCTAGGTCAAAACATGCCTCAATAGGATTATTCCCTTTGTTTTCTTGCACTTGGTCAACTTTCATTAATTGGCAGTGGGATTTTTCTGGGTTTGTTGTTCCAATCAATGCATTGGCTTTCTCTTGCTCGCCTTTCAATTGAACAAGAACATTGACAATCATGTTTTGGCATGAACTCACACTCATGTTAGGTATCTTTAAAAGGTGTGCCTTTACTATTGAGGGGATTTCACATCAAATGAGGGATTTCGGGTATTCAAAAAGTATCACAGAAGTATCCTAGGAATATCAAACATTATTTTCTTTTTTTAAATTAAAAAAAATCAAGGGATACATACGGGAAACGTATCGGGGCAGTATCCGACTGGATACGCGCGCTTTCTGAAGTATCCGCGCAACGTAGTTTTCAGTCCTTTAGGAGCAATCTTACGGCCACTGATTCATGTTGGATAATACGATGAATCTTCTTGATATGGACATATTAATAAATTGTGTTTTTCTAGATCTTTACTAGGACGTGGACAATATGGCGCAGATGCATATCTGCGGTGTGATGTAGCTGCGCCACTCTTCCCTGCCGCACGTCTCGGCAACCATCTCCTCTTGTGCCATGGTGCCCGACATCGACTTACCCTGTTGGGTCAGAACCGTTTTATGCTGTCATAGACTCAATGGAATTCATTATCTGTACCAACTGTGGACGGCAACAATGAAGTATCTTTTGGATTCTGAATCCATTTCGTTGTAGAAAGGTTTTGCCCATACAATTTATTCTTCTTTCCAGGTTTGGTGGAAATGACAGGAACACTTCAGTCTTATGTGACAGGTCTGTCTTTTTCACATGTTACATATACCTTCTCCGACCTCACAACTCAGTGATGTATTTTAGTTTTTTGTTGGAGGGGATAAGTATTTCACTTTTAGGGGATGGTGTTCCTGTCATTCGTACCTCCTTCGATAAGCTTATTTCTTATATTAAATCAAGAATCAACAAATGTTTGGATTCACTCGATGTTAGAAGGAAGTATGAAGAATCAAAATTGGTTATGCTTAGATGCAGTATTTGTTTTCTGACTGGATATTAATTGCAGATATCGAAGTTGACCAGACATAGAGTTGGTATGGTCTACTCAGTTGCTATTTGCATGAATATTTATACGCTTGCACAATGTATTGTATCGGTAGAAATCAAACCGGATACTTGCATCTTTTCCTTTTAAAATTACGAGGCAAAATATCAGAGAAGTAAATAAATGTTTTTTAATGTATCTGTACAAATCTGCACCTTCAACTATGTTATACCTCGATGTATATGTATCTCAGAACTTATAAAAGAAATTTTGAGATGCAGCTGTCAGTCTCATATATAGGTATGTTCTCTACATATGTGTTGTGTTTTCTTAGTAATTATCACCTTAGAATTTTTTCGGTTGTATTTTCTTCCTGAACCTTTCTGCACACACACAAGCCTTTACTGAATTGGTGTGTTGGACTTGGAGGTACAATAAACCTGATGAGTATGGTGTATGTTTGCAAATATACATCCATGAATGCATTGTATCACCTCCCATTTTGTGTTGTTGAGAATTCCGGTAGTTTCCTACCAAACATTATTTTTGTGTCCAAATGCAAGTTATTATTTGTAGAGAATGCAGTATATTTACTATAATATGATAATATTTCCTATTAGCTTTCAACCGTTAACCAATTTAATTGATGCACACATTCCGCAGCAACGCGCAGGGTGTTATCTAGTATCAGCAATGAACGAGGACGGGTTAATAGTAGTACTAAGTGAAATAAAATCCATAGCAGCAAAATGTCAGTACATACAATAGAAAGAAGCACGGACTATCCTCAAAAGAAAAAGAAGAAGAACGGACTGACAATAAAGGTTGATGCAGAATTCACTGCCCATAAAACAAGTAGAGAAGTATGCAGTAATTAATAAAGGAAGGCAGGAAGCAGCTTGGCTTACTCGCAGTTACGCGTCGGTTCATGCTTTCCCCGAAAACTGCAGCTTGGCTTAGGCTGGTTATAATGGGGAGTATCATATATTAGTATCATGCATATGATACTGGTGTATGATACCACACCCGTAATGCATAGTATTATATGTTGGTATCATACATGACTACATTATTGTCATGCATGACACAAAGCAGCACATCATTTAATATGATATGATACTCCGAAGCATCTCTTTTTTTTATTTATTTTTATGCCACCTCATCAAAATTGCTTGGTTGACATGCATGATACTACCTATAATACTCCCATTATGGGCAGCCTTACTCGCAGTTACACGTAATTTCAGAAGCTGATATGTATTCTACAAAAAGTGTTTGGGCCGTTGGATGGGGAGTAGGGGCCGGGATCGACGGCACAGAGGCACACCGAGCGGGACAAAGAGTCGGACCGCGGGACTGGTGAGTTGAGTACAACTTGCCTTCCCCCATATATCCCCCGGCCCCTACCCCGCCCCCCGGCCAACGAACTCGACGGAAAATCTACCGGCAATTCCCTCCCCTGCCCAGTGCGATTTCCGGCCGGTGCCGGTGCCGGTGCCGGTGTCGGTGTCGGTGTGTGTGCCGCCTCGACTCCCCCGCCCCTGCGTTCGTATCGTGGTCTCTCCGAAGTCCAAACCCTCCTCCTCCTCCACCCCCTAGGAACCGCCGATCCCTGGTCGGTCGACCCTCGCCGGCGGCATGAGCCGCGCATCACCGTGGACGCCGGCAAACCTACAACCAGGTCTCCTCTCCCTCTCGATCGGCCGATCAGTGCCCTCGACTCGATCGCAACTCTATTTTTAGCACGGTAGGATTATTAATTAATTGCTAACTTGTGAATCGAATAGCCCACCCAAACACGTTTTGCTTACCCTAGTTGGGGCCTAGGGTTGTCCGCCGGTGTGAGATTAAGGCAGTCCCCTCGTTCGAATAGATGATGGTTGAGGTAATTTCGCGCATTCGGTCTCATGGGATGTCACTTGTCAGTATAATATAGCACTACAACGCTTCCAAGATGTAACTACTAGTTGAATTTGGTGTGCTTAGGCCTGAACTGAAAATCACATTCATGGTTCTCAACTGAACCAATGCGGATTAATTGCTCTGATTTCCAGCAGATTGTCGCGAGGATAAGAAGAGGAGATTACCCCAAGGTCACACTGGAAAGGTCGTAAGCAGCAGCGGATCGGCACATGAAGATCTCGACGACATGTTTGCGTCGCTGTCCATCGACAGCGTCCTCGCTCAAGAAAATTCAGGTTGCACCGCTACTTCCATTTGTCCGTGATCCCATTTATTTATAGCCGTTTAATATCAAATGAATTGTTTCTTAGAAAGTACTACATAATCGTATCTTGTGCCATCATTATATGGTGTGCAAAGGTTGCCTCTGCTGGTCAAATTTCCCATATCTAGGCTTATGCCCAATTGATGCTTGGTACAGGAAATCCAACTCCTACCTCTCTTATTTCGAGTCACAAATATGATACTTGTATTATAGTATTATTAGGCTGTCTATTCCTTTGATGTCAGCAACGATAAATCTATCTTATATTTCTTTCAGGAGATCGTTCCAAGGACAGGAAGAGAAAATCATGCCAAGAAAGTGCTGGAAATTTGACTAACGCTTTATCGGATGATGTTTTGGAAAACATGTTTGCGTCGCTTTCGATCGATTCTAGAGTGACAAGTACTGCTTCCACAAGATCGGGGAAAGGATCTTTTATTATTCTTGATGACAATATTCTCGCTGGAGGTAATTCAGATTGCACCACTTCCACTGACTCTAGGAGGCCAAGGTCAGAGGTATTCATTGAAAGGGTAAATGACCTGTTGCTGCACCATGATGGAACTGGTGTTCGAGTGTTCGAGGTTCGTTTTGATTTGAACTCCACTCATGCTGCCCACCTTGACAAATGGGTCCAGTTTGCGTCAGAGGCGGGTGCACAAGATGTGAAACTTAGCTTGTGTAAAGACATGACATCTTGTCCGGAGCATTTGGTGACTGCAAATCGTTATAACTTCCCTTTGCATTGCTTTGGCGATGGGCGACAAAGATCCTCGATGCGGAAGCTAGACCTGACGAATTGCATATTCACGCCACCGCTGGATTCCAGTGCCTTTTCCTCCCTTGTATGCCTTTATCTAGTACGTGCCACAATAACCGACGCCGGCGTCCAGAACATTTGCTCTTGCTGCCCTATTCTCCGCCATCTGAGACTGGCACGATGTGACGATCTTGTTAATGTAAGGATTTCCCATGAAGTGCTGATATGTTTGGATATATTTCGTTGCAAAAAGCTGGTGAGTGTTGAGATTCACGCCACCTGCCTACTCATCTTCGAGTATGATGGGCATGAGGTACACATCAATTATGCTAGTACCCCCAGTATGAGGTTTTTGGCAAATAATTTCAAGAACCGAAATAGTTATCTTTCGGACGGTGTAGAAGCCATGAAAAGGATCAGAAAAATCACCTTGACATTTCTTTGGCCATCGGAGGTTAGTTCAGATCTATGTGTTTTGTTCCCCTATCTTCAAGTGTTATGTAGTCACTCAGTTAGCAGTTTCTAACTGTTGTAGTGATAATGAATTTCCATAACTGCTTCATTTGCTCTTCTGCAGAAGCCCAGTTGTACACTTTACGCGATCAAATTCCCAGCATTACAGTTCATCAACCTATTTATTTTGCCATCTTGGAATAATGTTCGTGGAGTAGCTTATCTCGTCAAGGCAACTCCTTATCTTAAAAGACTCCGGCTAGAAGTATGTCCTAAATGCTCTCCTTGTTGTTCTTCTTCAGATAAAAAAATAGAATGTAATTTTCCTTTTTACATACAGATAAAAGAATGAATTATCTTAGTCCTCTCTATGTTACACTATTTGCCTTCTAGGATACGATAAATGAAACTACTCCATGCAACATACTTGGGCCGACGGATCAAATACTAGCATTTATCATTAGTTTTACATTCTCCTCTTATGTATATCATAACCTTCTTGAGGTCTGTATAAACAACCCTTGTTCTGTTTCCAAGTCCTGAAATGAAGTCATCTAGAATTATAAAACCATGGCACAATTTACTTAAGATGGTATCAAGCATTTAATTCGAAGCCATGTAATTCGTCAAATTTGAAGTGAGCTTCATACTAGCTTGTGCGTCACAATTTCCTACACATACCTATAATATACTGATGCTTATGCTAGTGAATGGTAGTGAGTACCAGAAGAGCCTTGGAATATTTGGGTCTTTGAATCTCACATCACTACATCATGGACTCACTGTCCTCGGGCCTTCCTTGTATGCAGGCACGCAGCGGAGACCACCATTATCGGGACGACGTCCAGGTCAGCTGGCCCGAGGGCATCTCTCTCAAGAGGCTCCGTTTCATCACCGTGGGCGGTTTCGCCGCCCAGGCCCCGCTGGTCGAGCTCTTGGTGTGCCTGGTGCACGCGGGCGCCCCACCATCTCTGCAAAGGGCTGGGCAGGTGGGTCAGGGAGGAAGACGTCGGCGACAAGCCTGCGAGGGACCGCGCGAGGGAGACCCTCCGCTCCAGGCTCCCGCCGTCTGTGAAGCTCGTCATCAAATGATTCGCGTGTGATCTTCTTGTAGTGGGGAGAAGGGCCTCAGGGTGATGGTTTTTCGTGTTGTTTTCCGTTCCGTTGGCCTGGCTAGTGTCATGTGCCGGCAACGGGTGGATTCATTTGGCTTGGGAAGCTCAGGACTGACTGACGAATTGTGGAGAAACATGGGACATGCACATTCTTGCAGTGACAACTAGCAAGTCCCTCCTCTTGTCTGTATGGTTTATATATACTGCAGAGACTGAATTGAGCTGTGAAATCGGAGGCAGGCGACGGTCCAACCAAGCGAGTACAGAAGGTAGAAGCTGTTTCTCGCATGTCATCAAGGATGATAGATTGTTTCCGCACGACGTTTCTCTTTCAGTCGCTGCGTTCACGCATCCTTGAGTAAACAAGGGAGAGATCTTTCAGTTTTCCAAGCAAGCATGTTAGTAGGATTGTCAATAAATCCGCACATGTGTGTGCGAAGCTTGCTTGCACACTCACTGTGACTGAGAGCTGGCCAGATTTTTGTTTTGTTTTGTGGGGTAGCTGGCTAGACAAGAGCCCGGAGTTCCTTGTGGACAGCTAGGCTGATTGACTGTAATCGTCTGTTAACTCTGTACTCCCTCCGTTCTAAAATAGATGACTCAACTTTGCACTAACTTTAGTACAAAGTTGAGTCATCTATTTTGAAACGGAGGAAATACTAATAAAGCTCCACAAAGTTTCGATGCAAAAGAAAAATGAAAGGTGCGCGCCCTCTCCTATCCGAAATTTGTGCCAATTTGCCCAACCTGTACTTTCTTCCATGAATGCTGGACAAATATATTCGTTTATGATCGAAGCATACCACTCAAGGTTTCGTGGTGTAGTTGGTTATCACGTCAGTCTAACACACTGAAGGTCTCCGGTTCGAACCCGGGCGAAGCCAATTTTTATTTCTATCCTCCTTTTTGTTTTGCAAAATCTATTTTTGCTACTTGTTCATCCAACACATAGCCACACTTCGAGACACAGGCAGAAACCCTTCTACCACGACGCATGCAACTGACAAACTGTACAAAATCCAGGAAAACAACGGCACAGCACAGCACAAGGAGAGATAAAATTATTTGGCTCAAACACGCGTCGAAGCGCGTCATTTTCATCCAGAAGAAAAGCGCCGAGATTGCAACAGGTGAGCAGCAAGTTCCAGGGGAATCCGGCATCTTACCAGTTGCGGTAGACAGGAAAGCTCAGGGGATACGATACGATCCCACGGCCAGTTGCACCGGGCAGGCCCCGGTGAGCAGCATCTGAATCTGGTAGTTGCCAGGAGGACCATGTAACAACAGCAGCCTGCACTTGGCTTGGGCTGGGCTGGGTGCCGTGGACTCCAGGCAAAAGCAGGAGAGAAACCGCAAACTCTTGTATCACCACAGAACTTCCCTCCCAGAATGTGAGCCACAGGAGCGAGGATGCTCGCCGAGGGAGCTTTGCCGATAAGCATAACGCCGGAGTGACTGTGCGCACACGCTCGCAGGCGGGCACGGCGAAGCGGACAGCTCCGTGGCGGCCCCGGCAACTTCGTTCTTCGCCTGCAGACCAAATCTTCCCACAAAAAGGAAGTGATGGTGTTAAAGAGAGATGCAACATAGGTAAGAGGCCAGTGTGGTAGGCAATCTTGATTGGTCTGTAGTACCTTGGCTTTAAAGAAGAGCAAGGTTTTGATATCCAATAAGCTTCTGTAGGACATAACTGTTTTGACCCCTTCTGTTCCTCCCCCACTGGATCTGGTTGGTTGGATGTTGGCCATTTGACAAAAGAACTTGAAACCTTTTCTTTTCCCTTCTCTTGAATAAACCAGACGTCTCGGAGACGATAATACCAATAAAACAAAAATTAAAGGTAAAGCTTGCCATAGAAGTATATTTTCAAATGGGTGCAAACCTAATACTTTCATGGTTAGTGCATTTTTGTATAGAAAGTTGTGAGTAGTATGCACAGAGGGAATTGGAGTTAGACGTGTACTGATGATATACTTTTCCGACATAAATGGGAGGGAACAGTGTTATCAGCATTTACAAATACTTCTAGTGTTTATGTCGGACGCATATTGATCGAGACATATAACAGCAATATGGGTACTATCTTCTCATCATGTTAGTATTTTCAGAAAATTCCAGAAAGATGGCCCATGTGCAGGTCGGCGACACAGTCCATACCCTGTAAATGTCAAGAAAGGGATGGTTAAACCAAGTGGTTCTGAGTTCTCAAGTTATCCACGTCTTCACTGATGATGAAATGGACGCGCAACTGTAAAAATTTATCAACAGTGTTCAAAGATGTCAAAACTAGAAAGATTGGCACCAACGTATAGTCGATTATATGACAGATCAGATGAAAACAACTGGTCAGCTTTCATGAGAAAGGTTAAGCTAAAAGAGGATTGCTTTGCATACTGCTCATCCAGACTATTCTTTTTTTAATAAAATGTGAAACGGTATACAGCTCTGGTTCCATATACAAGATGAATAATGATACGCATAAATCGGTGAGTTTTCTTTTATGTAGGGTGGCTACCACAAGAGCTTAATAAGCAGTCAAAGAATGATCAGTGCCAATGTGCTGATATGCAGCTCAAGTTATCTAGACATCACAAATGCCATTGAATAAGAAACATGTGTGGATCAGTACAACTTCTTACTAGTTCAAGGTCACTCTAAATTCCATCAGGTGCAGGTGGTTGTCCGGGCCCAGAAATTGGCACAGCAGTACAGTCCGGCACTTCCGGTATCTGGCTTTTCGGTGCTACTTGTGGTGTATAAGCATATGGTCCTGCTACCTGCAAAGAATTGAAACCAAAGCTAGGTGAACAATGAAAGAGGGCTGAGAAGTCCCTTGCACCAAAATTAAGAACATAGGAGAAGTGGTACTATGGTCAGTTTATACCTGAGGTGCCGTTGCTTGCCCGCCATCTAGGTGAAGGAAATGGTTACTTGCTTCCCTCAGCTGAATGTTTTGCATCTGGTTTGCAATGTACATAGGGTTCATTGCTGGAGATGGGCTCATAGGGATGTGATTTGACAAAGAATGGTTCATGTATGGCACTCTTGCCATCTGATTTAGACCCTGTGCCGCAGGCATGCATGCCGAATTCATGCCCACGGCCATCGGCGGCATGAACTGGTGAGAACCAGGAAACATCATTGGCGCCATCCCGGTGGTCATCCACATAATCTGAGGTAGATTTCAGTCTCAATTAGGAACCAATAACTGATGCCGTATTTCTCTCTCAACAAAAAATGATGCCATTTGGGGTTAGGTCTGTGGGTTCAGGTAGAGGAAACAGTAAACTCCTAACCTGAACTTGCATTTGGAGGGACTTTAAGTACTCGATCGCCTCATCTAATATTGATGCTTTGTCAGCCTGAAATTCAATAATAAACATTGGAAAGGAAAGAAACATATGTAAGTGATAATTAGAGATGTCGCCATTCACCAACAGAAATGAATGAATCCAGGCCTTCCAGGGACTTGCACCTGATCAGAAAAGATGCATGATACTACTCATTTCTTACCTTGTTGCAGTGGGGTATGAGTTCTTGCAGTGACCGCATCTTTTCGTTGATCCGGTCCCTTCGTCTCTGCATCATCAGCACAAATTACATATACCATAAGAAACAAGCCACCTTGCTCAACTGTAAGATTGCAACACAAGTAGCATCTGACTCTGATCTCACCCTCTCTGACTGGTTATGAACTTCAGCTGCCCTGCTCCTCCGCTTCGACCCGTGCTGCCTCGACGATTTGGTCTCTTCAGTGGCCTCACACTCCACATCCTGCAATTTCCTCTTGAATTCCATTATTCAGTTTGAGCTCAAGCAAATTTTGTACAGGTGAAAAAATTGCAACTGAGCAATATAGGGACAAACCGGACCAAGGAACACACCTCGCTGCGGCTATCAGAGTCGTCTTTGCCCCTGCCCTTCCTCTTGTGGGCATGGCCGCCGCTCTCGCTCGGCAGGCCGGAGCCCCCGAAGTTGCTCCCGGACCCGCCGGACGACGAGGTGCCGGCGCCGCCGTCGCGCGTGCTGGCCCCGCGCGTCCCCTCCGACGGCGGTGCGGCGCTGGCTTCCTCCCTGCCCCCCGCCGGCACCTCCGGGGCCAGGCTGCTGCCGCAGAAGGTGGAGCCGATGTCGCCGCCGGTCCAGCTGGAGGCGATGCCGCTCGGCATCGGCGGCGGCGGCGGCGGCGGGGGAGGGTGGGAGCTGGGCCCCGGGAGCGCCGCGCACGCGACGTCTGGGGCGGCGCCCACCGCAATGCTGTTCCAGAGCTGCGCGTACACGTCGTTCCCCAGCGCGTCGACGTCGTCCGCGAACCACGCGGCCGTCTCCCCGCCACCGCCGGCGAGGCCGCTGGGCGCCGGCCTCGGGTGCGTCTGCGGCTGCGCGACGACGCCCCCGTTGTGCCACAGCAGCTCCACCAAGTCGTTGTCCGCGCTGCGGATGCCATGGCCCATGACTCAATCGATGGATGCCCGAACGAACGAACGAAAAAAGGGGGGGAAATTTCTCAAGAAGAAAAGAAAAGAAGTCCTTACACGAGAGGCTTCTTGTGACTCGCCGCCGATCTCCCATTGCCGTCCATGCCGCCACGGCCGCCGGGACTGCAAGGAAGATCAACACTCCATTATCCATTCATCCAAGAGAGCCGAAGCAAGAAGCTTGGGCGTGGAAAGCCATCCATCAATCCCCGAAAGGAAAGAGAAGCCATCCATGGAAAACAAACCTGGAAGATGAGCGGCAAAGCAGACCTGGAAGGAAGCAGAAAGGGGAACGAGCAAGGCAGGCTACCCTGCTCCTTCTTCTAGCTCCAGCCTCCGGGCAGCAGACCCACGGGGAGGAGGATCGCTTCACTTCCAAAAAGGAACGGAGAACGAGAGGGGGAGATAGACAATCAGTCCACTGCTCCCAACTCCTGACCACTGACCTGACCTCTCGGCTGAGCACCACCACCACCACTGTTCTCCGCTCGATCAACCCAGCGCGCCGATAGTAAGAACCACTGGAGAAGTGACAAGACAAGTCTCCTCCCCTCCCTTCTCCTGTATTTCTTGGCGAACCGGAGCAGAGCAGGAGCAGGCGAGCAGCTTCAGGCAGTGAGTCGAGGTATATGTACGGAGCGCTTGTCCCCTCTCTCGCTCGGAAAGGGGGCGAGGAAGAAGAGGAGCAGAGCAGCGCTGCGGCAGTGGCAGGACCCGTGGGAGAATTGGCTTGGATTTTTCTCGACGGGAAGCCGAGATTTTTTCGCGCGGTTGGATGGCGGAGCGGCAGCGGCGCTCGGCGTCCTTGTCGGATCTCCTTGGCGCCGGGGGCTAGTGCCGGTCCTCGGAATCGGCGGCTTTGGACTCGAACTGGACCAGAAGCCAACCCCCGATGGATGCACCGCCTGATTCGCTGGATCCTTGCCTTCCTTCTTTATGCTCACACTTCATACATGCATTTGGCGATGTTCTTCTGCCACTAATATGGGCAACTTGGCGATGTTGCATGTGCCGCGGATTAGCTCAATGGTCTTTCATAATCCAGTGGACTACTAGGTACTTCAGTTCAAGAAAAGGTATATTAGGTGAAAGCATTCCTCAAACACCACCCTATGGTTCGGGTGGATGGCCCGATCAGTGACCGGTCAAGAAATCGTGAATCAGCCGCATCCCTCGTATTGGCCCGTCCGAGCTGACCGGCATCCTTCATATTCAGACCATATCTAAGGCGGATATGAAGAGGCCCGGACACGTCCTCCACGTCAGATCCGACACACACAAGTCCCCCTGACCCACATATATCCGTGTCATCCGCATCCAGGACCAAACCCTAAAAACTCCACTCCATTCCCAAGCTCTTGGCCAGCCTTTTCTGACATGACAGGCAGCGGATCCGACACCGAGATCTCTTGATCCGTTGAATGGGACCTCATCTTATGCGAGGACGAGGAGTTGGCCGTCCAGATGGGTTTCCGCCGGTCTCCGGAGGAAACCCCAGCTCCGCGGTCAGAGTCACTTCGATGCAAATCCATTGCGTCGGTGCAAATGGTGCTTGG
>NC_041388.1:614074532-614085921 GCF_002162155.2 Triticum dicoccoides | reverse complement strand
AATAGATGTGGAGAGGTCTAGACGCGTCCACCACGTCAGATCCGTCACACACAAGGCCACCCTAACCCACATATACCAGTCCCATCCGCATCCAGAACCAAACCCTAGCAACTCCACTTCGTTCCCTAGCTCTTGGCCAGCCTTCTCTAATATGACAGTCAACGAATCCAACTCTGAGATCTCTTGATCTGTCAAATGGGACCTCACTCATGCGAGGACGAGGAGTTGGCCGTCCAGATGGGTTTCCGCTGGTCGAGAGAGAAAACCCCAGCTCCACGATTAGAGTCACTTCGATGCAAATCTATTGTGTTGGCGCAAATGGCGCTTGGACTGCCCCCCAAAGAGGAGGAGGAAGCTAGTGATGGATCAAGACAGCTCCGACGGTGAGTAGATTCGGCTCAATCCATTTTGCATCTTCGACCGCTACTTCCGCAACAAAGACGGAAACGACAGGGGCAAGGGCGGCCTTGGCTGAACTTTCTCCATAGCTCTAGTATTTAGAACATGACAATCTCTGAAAGTCTGATGGCATGTATGATGAAGTAGTTGTATGCCATGTATGTGATCGATATGTAGTATGTGAGTTTAGTTTACGTTGCGTGATATTGTATGGATTTAAGGATATACTATTGAGGTATCCTGTTGTGGACACGGACATTTGAAGAGTGACCGGTCAGTGCATGCCCATGAATGTGTTCCGTGACTGTTTTGGAGGCCGGATTTGTTAGGTCCGGCTGTAACGTCCGTAAAGTTCCAGACCACATGGTTCGGACACTTTTTGCCATCCAATAAGGGACCTCAAACTTCCGTGGTTCATTCCACGCGTTCAAATTTTGCCAAATGAAAAATAAACTTGGGAAGCTTTATAGGAGTCCGGACATCATACAACGGTTGCGGGATTTCACTTGGTCCACTGTTAGTTGAACCACATGTCCTCATAATCCATGTGCTTTGTCCTCTAGATTCACATAGCTCATCCCCTGCTATCCGGATTTGATGCACACGGTTCAATGACCGGCTTTTATATTTGTGTCTTCGGACACATCCAGAAGTGTCCGTGGATGAATAGTGAGTCCGATTTAAAGGACGCTGTGTTGGAGATGCCCTGAATACATTGGACAGTCATATCATCGTCGGATAACATTTTGTGAGAAGATGGTTAACCGTTGATTTGGAGCGTTCCTGTCCTTGTCCTGCGGACCTTTGGAACAGTCCGAGGGGAATAAGTGTGGCTTTCCTCTTTCTTTCTTTCTTCTTCCTTCTTTTGGAAGTGGAACACATTTTTTGAGATGGAATGGAAGCGGGATGCATTTGAGGTAGCCTGAAAATGATGGTATTTGGTGCGTGATGGGCGCCATGCCGAGCGCTGCGCACCACACAAGCACAGCCGGGCCGGGCACGCACCAAATAGCGGACCGAAAAATTGGCGCAGTGTGATTCTTACTTCTGCAGCTCAGACTGTTCAACCGCAGTGCAGGTGTGACATGATTTCTTACCTGGGCAGCTCGGACTGTTCGACCGCAGTCTGAGCGTTACTCTCTCCAGTTAAGGGAGTCTAGGAGAGACCATTCGTCGAGGACTCCGTGGCCCAATGGATAAGGCGCTGGTCTACGAAACCAGAGATTCTGGGTTCGATCCCCAGCGGAGTCGTGTTTTTTTTTGTCTGGTGTTACGTGCTTGATTTGAAGGATAAACTGCCGTGGCCATTTTTCACTTCAAATAAATGTTACTCTCTCCGATTCAAATTTATTTGAACTTTTTTTACGACAAAGCAGGTGTTCTTTTCCATTTCATCAAGATGGGAAAAACCAAAGGATATATATATTGATGATTTAAACACTAAGGAGAGAAAAAACAATGGCTCGTTCATCCAAGGTGTCCTCTTGCGCCGTCGACCCTTTTCAACGACTTAAGCTTTCGTCTAGAACTACATACGACTACCTCACGTAACCTTGGGGAAGAGCTCAGCCACACCAGCATCCATGTAGAGGAATTACTATTCGACCAAGAAGAACATCTAAGATGGATGCGACTGTTCTAATCCTGAGCCCAGGTGAACAGTAAAATCAAAAAAAAGAATTAAAAAACTGAATTTTTTTGTGTGAAACATTGACAAAATCGTGAACCATATGACATTCTTAAAAATCGTGGTAGAAAAAACAAAATCAATGCTCCAAAATCTTATTTCCAAACACATTTTCGGAGCATGATTTTGTTTTTTTTCCACACTTTCCACGGATGTCATATCCTAATGAATTTTGCAATCTATGAAAAAACTTTGTCAATGTTTCACACAAAGAAAATTCGGAATTGCTTTTTTTACTGTTCACCCGAGCTCACATGAGCTCAAGCTTGGAACAACGCTTTTGGTCTAAGAGTGTCATCATTGTAGGCATTGACCTCCGTCTTCGCCCAGAGCCCTATGCCTTCCTACCTATCCGGAGAAATGTTTTGGTTTGTTAAGTTGTAGTTGTAATAGAGAGGAAACTGTCCTCTCTTTTTTTGTCGGGAAAGTCCTCTAGCGCACTTTATTGCATAGTTCCTTCACTGTCAAGGAAATGGACTAGTGCAGTGATTTCTCTCTAGAGATGAGTACTTTAGAGAAGATGATAGTTATATCATTTTTTGTTGAGTTGGAATAGATAGATGGAAGATTATCTTCGTTAGGTACAAATATATCTCCTCACATTTTTTCTAAGTGTCTATCCCTTCACACATAAGAGGTTATCTGTCTTCCATTCTAGATAAGGGCGGATGCGAAATAGGTCCAAGCCCCAGGGAAGATAGATTTCTCGTAAATTTATTTGTTTGCCTGAAGAATTGAGACGAAGTATATCAGTACCAATCTTCAAGAACAAGGAAGATGTTCAGAGTTGTACTAATTACCGTGGAATTAAGCTGATGAGCCATACAATGAAGCTATGAGAGAGAGTCATTGAGCACCGCTTAAGAAGAATGACAAGCGTGACCAAAAATCAGTTTGGTTTCATGGCTGGGAGGTCAACCATGGAAGCCATTTTTTTGGTACGATAACTTATGGAGAGATATAGGGAGCAAAAGAAGGACTTGCATATGTTGTTCATTGACTTGGAGAAGGCCTATGATAAGATACCGCGGAATGTCAAGTGGTGGGCTTTGGAGAAACACAAAGTCCCAGCAAAGTACATTACCCTCATCAAGGACATGTACGATAATGTTGTGACAAGTGTTCGAACAAGTGATGTCGACACTGATGACTTCCCGATTAAGATAGGACTGCATCAGGGGTCAGCTTTGAGCCATTATCCTTTTGCATTGGTGATGGATGAGGTCACAAGGGATATACAAGGAGATATCCCATGGTGTATGCTCTTTGCGGATGATATGGTGCTAGTTGACGATAGTCGAACGGGGGTTAATAGGAAGTTAGAGTTATGGAGATAAACCTTGGAATCGAAAGGGTTTAGGCTTAGTAGAACTAAAACCGAGTACATGATGTGCGGTTTCAGTACTACTAGGTGTGAGGAAGAGGAGGTTAGCCTTGATGGCCAGGTGGTACCCCAGAAGGACACCTTTCGGTATTTAGGGTCAATGCTGCAGGATGATGGGGGTATTAACGAAGATGTGAATCATCAATCAAAGCTGGATGAATGAAGTGGCGCCAAGCTTCTGGCATTCTCTGTGACAAGAGAGTGCCACAAAAGCTAAAAGGCAAGTTCTACAAGACGACGGTTCGACCTGCAATGTTGTATGGTGCTGAGTGTTGGCCGACTAAAAGGCAATATGTTCAACAGTTAGGTGTGGCGGAGATGCGTATGTTGAGATGGATGTGTGGCCACACGAGAAAGGATCGAGTCCGGAATAATGATATACGAGATAGAGTTGGGGTAGCTCCAATTGAAGAGAAGCTTGTCCAACATCATCTGAGATGGTTTGGGCATATTCAGCGTAGGCCTCCATAAGCTCCAGTGCATAGGCGGCGGCTAAAGCGTGCGGAGAATGTCAAGAGAGGGCGGGATAGACCGAATTTGACATGGGAGGAGTCCATTAAGAGAGACCTGAAGGATTGGAGTATCACCAAAGAGCTAGCTATGGACAGGGGTGCGTGGAAGCTTGCAATCCACGTGTCAGAGTCATGAGTTGGTTGCGAGATCTTATGGATTTCACCTCTAACCTACCCCGACTTGTTTGGGACTAAAGGCTTTGTTGTTGTTGTTGTTGTTGTTGTTGTTGTTGTTGTTGTTGTTGCATTAAATCATGTGGTCTTTTGATCCCATGCCCATGGTTATGGTAGGCTTTGGACTACATCTGAATATGTAAAAAAAATGGCATCTCTTCGTCATATATTTTCCAACTAGATTAATTATCATTTTTTATTGCGAGTAATTTGTGTGAAGTAAATCCCTGAATAATCCATAATGTCAAAGTTTTGCATTTTCTTCTATAACTGACATGAGAGACATACCATCAGACTTTTCTATAATTCTACCCTAAATGATATAACATTTTCTTATAGCATAGGCGACTGCTTTCCGTGGCCTCTTCACTCTCAAGGAAATGGACTAATGACATGATTTCTCTCTACAGAGGAGTACTTTACAGAATATGCCATGCGTCGTTTTCTGCTAACTAGTAAGCATGCACGTGCAACGCACGTCTCGATCGTAAAACAAGTGAATTCACATAATATAAAAAAATAAACATTTTTAAAATTATAAATCAAATGGATACACAATGTTTGATGTCGCTCAAATTGTATTTTCAAAAGCGGGACACAATAGTGGTTATGTTGCTGCATAGAGTAATAGCAAGAAAATATTCTCATTTAAATAAAATCAGCAATTATTTATTAATGCAATAATATAGGCATGTAGTATAGTCTTCTCTTCGAGTGTAGCCAGGGAAAAAAGTATAAACTGCCTTACGGTGCAATTATATTGTTCAAGATGCTTAATTCTCGAATCTTATTTTATTCTACTAATTTGCATAGAAAAATATATATTTTTACTAATTTGGATCAAATTATATATATTTTTTGGTCGTGTGGACTGCCAAAATTATATAGCTACCTACTATGGATAATAGGAAATAGAAGATGATATGTGACTACAACGACTTCTATATGAAATAAAGATGATTTACAAGAACTAATTGAAATGTAAAAGGGCTAAAAGAAATCCAATAATTATCATGATAGAAAAAATTTATCCGGTTTTGTATGTGTTTATGTGTTGGCAACCATACTAACTTACAATGATGTAAGACGTTTTGTACGTATAGAAACTGAAATGAGTTATGAAAAAAAATAAAGATGAAAGGAAAAGTATTCTAAAGTATTTGTCAAGCTTAACCTTATCAAGCTTTCAGGTCAGCTTCTAAATTACAAAAAAATGATGAATCCTCAAATAAGAAAGAGCCAACAATTTGGAACATGCTACAAAACTGGTGAAGATAGAAATCATTCATCCTCTTTTTCCTTGTCGTAAGGAGTAGCTTCAGCATACATTTGTAACAGTGTAATACCTGATCCGGAAAAAGTTGTTCATTATTATTATTGGAGGAAAGAGGCACGCAGACAAAGAAAGAGAGGCGGTGCAAATGAGGACTTAAACAGCATGTCTTCAAGTTTGATGACTGCAGATATGTTGGATCATTCGAAACTGTACAAGTATATAAGAATAAATATATGTGCCAAAATAGCGAAAAGTATTTGGTTTCTCTGTCATGAAACAAAATAAATCCGACTAAGTACAATTTATATGATTTCTCTGTACCAATATACGACAGGTGTATTAGGACAGATCCTTTGAAGGATCTATTTATTGGAACTCAGCCGGATTAGTTTCTTCATTGGATCCTTCTGTATGGTAAAATTCTCTTTATTGGAATGCAGTAGAAATTGCATACCTTTACAGAACAGCGAGATATATTATCTAACAATAGTTACGGAGTCATGTGACCCGTTTTAGATGTATAAAATCATGTAACTGAAATAGTAGTACATCTTCAATATCTTGCCTCCTACTGAATCTTACATAATTTACTGGATTGCTATGCAATTATGTTAAAGTGACGCGTGTAAAGTTTTCTCTAAGAATGAATTATATATTCTAATTTCCAACCTATCCCTGGAGATAGTGCATAGGCAGGTGCAACCCACCTTAATTCCAGGTAAAGCAACGTCATATGTAAAACACACACTGATTACCTCTTGATATGGTCCAGTTTAATGCATATGGTGGTACGAAGTAAAGCACAAGGAAGCCGACATGAACATGAGAAGTAATCATGGGAAATAGACTCTGCATCTTGACTTCTTCAGTATCCCTCTTGATCCTACTTTGTAAGACAAGATTGCTGCATTCTTATGTACGTGTCATATATAATTACATATTTTCAGTACAGCAATCGGCAACCTAAGATAATCCCAAATCTATAATTCTAGATTGCTTGAAGCCCCACGATTCTTATTTAATATGTAATGCATATGCACCCACTGAACAGACACTTTGTCGGCGTGGGTGCTGCGAACGGAGCTGAAGTCAACGCGGATGCCGATGGTTGCCGGAGAGCATGCCCTGGACGTGGATGGAGTCGTCGCAGTAGCGGCAGAAGAGCGCCTGGCCTCCAAGCAGAAGACGATAGCGGCGATAGCACGTCTGTTCCCGGAGGAAGACGAAGCTCTTCGCGCTTCCCCCATCATGGCTAGCGTGCATGATGGCGGCAGGCGGCTCGCGATTAGCTTTCTAATAGGATGGATGCGTCCGAGATAAGTTTTTTAATAGGATAGATTTGTCTGAGATTAGTTTCCTAATAGGATAGATGCACTCTGATTTAGTTTTCTAGAATAGGATGCACCCGTGATTATTAGTTTCCTAATTACTCAGGCGTGGAGTTTCATATTTTCCTCCACGATGGAGTACGGTCAGTCAATGTAAATTGCGAAGTGCACACAGAAAATGGTTTAGGTTAAGGCTAATCGTTAGATTGATTTTAGTGGGCCTAATCGTGCGGTGGTATTGGATCTGTGTACGCTTTGTGGGGTGTGCTTAAAGAAATTCTTGTTTGATTGTTTAATAACAATATAGATTCGGAAAACAGATAGATGGAAGATTATCATTGCCTGCTGAAAGAATATCTCCTCACTCTTTTTTAAGTGTCTATATCCCTTCACACAAGAGAAGCTACTTGTCTTCCATTCTAAATAGGGCGGATCCAAAATAAGCCCAAGCCCAAGAAGGACATATTTCTCATAAATATATTTGTTTCAAATAAATGTTACTCTCTCCGGTTCAAGTTTATTTGATTGTTTTTTACGACAAAGCAGGTGTTCTTTCCATTTCATCGAGATGGGAAAAACCAAAGGATATATATATATTAATGATTTAAACACTAATGAGAGAAAAAACAATGGCTCGTTGATCCAAGGTGTCCTCTTGGGTCGTCGACCCTTTTCAACGACTTAAGCTTTCGCCTAGAACTACATACGACTAACCCACCTAACCTTGGGGAAGAGCTCGGCCACACCAGCATCCACCAACGACCGCCCCAAATTTGACTAGGCACGGTCCATGTAGAGGAATTACTATTCGACCAAGAAGAACATCTAAGATGGATATGACTGGTCTAATCCTGAGCCCAGGTGAACAGTAAAATAAAAAAAATGAAAAAACAATTAAAAATATGAATTATTTTTGTGTGAAATATTGACAAAATCGTGGCAGAAAAAACAAAATCAATGCTCCAAAATCTTATTTCCAAACACATTTTTGGAGCATGATTTTTTTTTCACATTTTCCACGGATGTCATATCCTAATGAATTTTGCAATCTATGAAAAAACTTTGTCAATGTTTCACACAAAGAAAATCCGGAATTGCTTTTTTTTACTGTTCACCCGAGCTCACATGAGCTCGAGCTTGGAACAACGCTTTTGGTCTAAGAGTGTCATCATTGTAGGCATTGACCTCCGTCTTCGCCTAGAGCCCTATGCCTTCCTACCTATCCGGAGAAATGTTTTGGTTTGTTAAGTTGTAATTTTAATAGAGAGGAAACTGTCCTCTCTTTTTTTTGTCGGGAAAGTCCTCTAGCGCACTTTATTGCATAGTTCCTTCACTGTCAAGGAAATGGACTAGTGCGGTGCTTTCTCTCTAGAGATGAGTACTTTAGAGAAAATGTCAGTTATATCGTTTTCTGTTGAGTTGGCATAGATAGATGGAAGATTATCTTCGTTAGGTACAAATATATCTCCTCGCATTTTTTCTAAGTGTCTATCCCTTCACACATAAGAGGTTTCTTTTTGCGGGGAATTCACACATAAGAGGTTATCTGTCTTCCATTCTAGATAAGGCCGGATGCGAAATAGGCCCAAGCCCCAGGGAAGATAGATTTCTCGTAAATTTATTTGTTTGCATTAAATCATGTGGTCTTTTGATCCCAAGCCCATGGTTATGGTAGGCTTTTGTGTACATCTGAATATATGAAAAAATGGCATCTCTTCACCATATATTTTCCAAGTAAATTAATTATCATATATTTTTGTTTATTGCAAGTAATTAGTGCGAAGTAAATCCCTGAATTTCCGTAATGTCAAAGGTTTGCATTTTCTTCTATAACTGACATGAGAGACATACCAACAGACTTTCCAATTATTCTACCCTAAATAATATATCATTTTTATAGCGTAGGCAACTACTTTCCATAGCCTCTTCACTCTCAAGGAAGTGGACTAATGCGAGATTTCTCTCTACAGGCGAGTACTTCATAGAAGATGGCACGGGTTGTTTTCTGTTGATTCGAAAAAACGGATAGATGAAGATTATCTTTGCCTGGTGAAAGAATATCTCCTCACTCTTTTTTTAAGTGTCTATATCCCTTCACACAAGAGAAGCTACTTGTCTTATATTCTAGAAAGGGCAGATCCAAATAGGCCCAAGCCCAAGGAGGACATATTTCTCATAAAAATGTATTTGTCTCCATCAAATCATGTGGTCGTTTGATCCCAAGCCCATGATTATGTTCCTGTTAAACCTAGACTTTGGTTTGCATCTGGTTATGTAACGAAAAAAATATGTCAACTCTTCATCATATATTTTGTAATTTTAATTCATTATTGTTATTTTGTTTAATGTGGGAAATTAATGCCAATAAAAATTAAAAAGAACCCATTATGCAATAGTTTTCACTATCTTCTATATGTGACACGAGGCACATACCAACAAACTATCCTAAAATCTTAATAATAGCATTATCTATAGCGTAGGTGCCTGCCTTTCTTTTCAGTAAAGCCGTGAGAACCTCAACCTCGCATGTCCGCCAACTAGTACGAGGTGGATGCACCAAGGCGGTAACGAAGAAGATCTCGCATGAATAACTGTGGTAGCCGGAGAAGCCGACAGCGATGGGCAGCGAAGCCTTCGACAACCATTGAACATGATGAGATGGAGGTGGTGAAGACATGATTGCGGGACATCAATGGAGGCAAGGCTGGATTGAGAGAACAACATGATTGATGTAGAAAAAGAAATATGTATCTATCAGCCCGCATGATTGATTTTGATTTAGGAAAAACAAGTAAGCGCCCGTTTCACGGGAGGTCTAAAACAATAAGCATTTTGGTTGCCTTGGTTCGACTTTTTCGTGTAGTATGTATTTTGATCAAAATAATTTGGATGTGCGCCGGGCATATGCTGGTAGCTAATACTTCCTCCGGTCCATAATAAAATCATGACAAGAATTATGGAACGGAGGGAGTAGTATACATTTAACGTTTTGTCGCTTATTACAGATGAAAATGCTGAATAATTTCGATGAAAGACCTGCTATGTTTGTAGCCGACCGGGATAGATATTTTGAGCTTTGAAAGTGAAACGTGCCCAATCATCCAACCGGAGCAGACCAACCGAAAGCAACCGTGTGGCTGGGACGGGTGTGAGCTACGTACGTACTGTATATAGGTAACTCGCTTCTTCTTCCCCTGGAGAAGACTCAGCTTCTTCCCGATCGTTCTATTCTGGCGTCTTCCCCTGCGCTGTTCCTTTGTGTACGCTGTCTAGCTCGATGCGGGAAAACGTCTGTGCGCGCACGCGGCTTGTCGTTGTGATCTTGAGCCAGGTGGGTTTGCACCAATGGGGGCGCAGATGCAGATTACCACGCCAGCGCCTTCTCATCCACGAGGTCGGGAGGCGCTCGCTTCGCTTGGACACTTGGATACTTGGATTGGACTCTGCCGACGGCGACGCCGCATCTTTGTTTGGTGGTTGGTCGCTCGGATTTTACCCGTGTTCTCGTCCACTCACCTTCAAGTAGCAAACTGAACCTCACGCCCCTCTGTAAAGTGCCGTAAACATGAGAAACTCCGCACGTTCATATAGTTAAGGCATCTAAAACGTGGGGGGCAGGCACTTAGCTCCAACAGTGTAGGGTGAAACTCCGCACGTTCGTATAGTTTAGGGCATCTAAAACGTGGGAAGCAGACGCCTTGTGTTGGACATGGCCTCACACATCAAAGGAAAAATAGCATCATGACAATACGTTTCTCCTTCTTCCTTTTTTTTTTTTGAAAACTCCACCCATCAATTAATTAATTAACAAGACTTAGTACAATCGTTCATTACATAGTTTGCCACGCAGGGCAAAACACTATTACAGAACACACCCTCGGAGGGACCTGCTATCAAAACTAAATTTCGCAATCTCATGCGGCATCCTATTAGCCTGCCTATCAACCTTCATGATCCTGAAATCCTCAGTAAACTTTGAGACGTGCATCGGCTCCTTTTTCAGATCCACAAGAGGAGACTTGTCAATGGCTTATTTTGCCAGAAAATATGCAACAAAAGAGCAGTCAGTTTACAAAATAATTGGTTTGTGAAGTGTAATACCACTAAATTTTGCAATCTCATGCGGCATCCTATTAGCCTGCCTATCAACCTTCATGATCCAGAAATCCTCAATAAACTTTAAGACGTGCAACGGCTCCTTTTTTAGATCCACAAGAGGAGACTTGTCAATGGCTTATTTTGCCAGAAAATATGCAACAAAAGAGCAGTCATTTTCCAAAATAATTGGTTTGTGAAGTGTAATACCACTAAATTTTGCAATCTCATGCGGCACCTTATTAGCCTGCCTATCAATCTTCATGATCCTGAAATCATCAATAAACTTTGAGACGCTCAACGCCTCCTTTTTCAGATCCACAAGAGGAGACCTGTCAATGGATTATGTTGCCAGAAAATATGCAACAAAAGAGCAGTCAGTTTCCAAAATAATTGGTCTGTGAAGTGTAATACCACTAAATTTTGCAATCTCATGCGGCACCCTATTAGCCTGCCTATCAATCTTCATGATCCTGAAATCCTCAATTAACTTTGAGACGCTCAACGGCTCCTTTTTCAGATCCACAAGAGGAG
>NC_041388.1:614073236-614074019 GCF_002162155.2 Triticum dicoccoides | reverse complement strand
ATTGGTTTGTGAAGTGTAATACCACTAAATTTTGCAATCTCATGCGACACCCTATTAGCCTGCCTATCAATCTTCATGATCCTGAAATCCTCAATAAACTTTGAGACGCTCAACGGGTCCTTTTTCAAATCCACAAGAGGAGACCTGTCAATGGATTATTTTGCCAGAAAATATGCAACAAAAGAGCAGTCACTTTACAAAATAATTGGTTTGTGAAGTGTACTACTACTAAATTTTGCAATCTCATGCGGCACCCTATTAGCCTGCCTATCAATCTTCATGATCCTGAAATCATCAATAAACTTTGAGACGCTCAACGGGTCCTTTTTCAAATCCACAAGAGGAGACCTGTCAATGGATTATTTTGCCAGAAAATATGCAACAAAAGAGCAGTCAGTTTACAAAATAATTGGTTTGTAAAGTGTAATACCACTAAATTTTGCAATCTCATGTGGCACCCTATTAGCCTGCCTAGCAATCTTTATGATCCTGAAATCATCAATAAACTTTGAGACACTCAACAGCTCCTTTTTCAGATCCACAAGAGGAGACCTGTCAATGGATTATTTTGCCAGAAAATATGCAACAAAAGAGCAGTCAGTTACCAAAATAATTGGTTTGTGAAGTGTAATACCACTAAATTTTGCAATCTCATGCGGCCCCCTATTTGCCTGCCTATCAATCTTCATGATTCTGAAATCCTCAATAAACTTTGAGATGCTCAACGGCTCCTTTTTCAGATCCACAAGAGGAGACCTGTCAATGGATTATTTTGCCAGAAAA
>NC_041388.1:614034911-614073075 GCF_002162155.2 Triticum dicoccoides | reverse complement strand
AAAATTGGTTTGTGAAGTGTAATACCACTAAATTTTGCAATCTCATGCGGCACCCTATTAGCATGCCTATCAATCTTCATGATCCTGAAATCCTCAATAAACTTTGAGACGCTCAACGACTCCTTTTTCAGATCCACAAGAGGAGACCTGTCAATGAATTATTTTGCCAGAAAATATGCAACAAAAGAGCAGTCAGTTTCCAAAATAATTGGTTTGTGAAGTGTAATACCACCAAATTTTGCAATCTCATGCGGCACCCTATTAGCCTGCCTATCAATCTTCATGAGCCTGAAACCCTCAATAAACTTTGAGATGCTCAACGGCTCCTTTTTCAGATCCACAAGAGGAGACCTGTTAATGGATTATTTTGCCAGAAAATATGCAACAAAAGAGCAGTTAGTTTCCAAAATAATTGATTTGTGAAGTGTAATACCACTAAAATTTTGCAATCTCATGCGGCACCCTATTAGCCTGCCTATCAATCTTGATGATCCTGAAATCCTCAATAAACTTTGAGACGCTCAACGGCTCCTTTTTCAGATCCACAAGAGGAGACCTGTCAATGGATTATTTTGCCAGAAAATATGCAACAAAAGAGCAGCCAGTTTCCAAAATAATTGGTTTGTGAAGTGTAATACCAATTTATAACCCGGCGAGGCACGCACGGAGCTCCGCTTCATCCACACAGGTACACGAACGGATAAAATCCCATGAACAAACCAAGACTTCGCCCAGATGATTCCTGGCGATAACCCCAACACAATATCATGTTGTCCATAAAACTAGCATCAATGTTTACCATAATATACTCAAGATCCGGAGGCTTCCAAAGAGCTCGACCATTCGCGGCGGGCGGAATAACGTACCTCCAATTATCTATCACCCGCTTACCTTTGTCGCTTAAGTTCACATGCACACAGGTGTTAGCTGACGAGAAGGTTTTCCAATAATTTTCCACAAAAGTAACGACAAAGATTATTCCCCCCTTCCAAAAATTGGATCGTTTCTTAGATGCCAAACTCTTCAGAACATGAATAAAAATTGCTCGCGCACCAGTGACCCCAGATGGTCAAGCAAGCAGAATAATAAGTCAGTCCGGCCTCGTAAATCTGAAAAACTCCTCACTTGGGATATTCCACACTTCCCCGTGGCGAAACGGAAAGCACGCGCCTTAGGACAAGTCACAAGGGCATGGAAAAATACATTCATCCTCAACACCCCATATAGAGACCTGACACCGTTTGGTAATGAGATACTCTATTTACCTGGACCACCAAACTGTTGGACGCAGCTTGCCAGACAAAAATTCTTATTCTTTGCGGAACTTTGGCCTTCCAAATAACATCCCACAACCTTCTTTCCTCATTAATGGCACTACTAGACATTCCTGTCTCGCCCTTTCAACCTTTTAGGTTTAAGGCCAGTATGTACGCATTTTAATAGAAAACATGCCATTTTTCTCAAAGTGCCAAGCAATTAGATCCCCCCTTTCCCACATACTAAATACGTGACTTTAGGATCTCCTCGGCATCAAGGTGATAGAACAAGTGCCTAATCAAATTTTCATCCCATCATCTTGTCCCGCTTATGAATAATTAAGAGACCCATTTTAGTCTAGTTCGTTTATTTTTGGCTATAACTTTTAGGCCTGAATTTCTAGGTAGCCAGTTATCTTTCCAGATATTAACATTTTTTTACCATCGAACACTCTCCAGATGACCCCTTTTTTAGCAGATCCAGGCCATGCGTAATACCTTGCTAATTCACCGACGTGGCTTCGGGACTTTAGTCGGTCAAGCTTGATGTCTGATCCGTCGGGGTACTGGTTGGCTCTGAGCTCGAAGCTAGATCCGAGGTGTAATCTGCGTCGTGGTCCTGATCTGACGTTGAATCTGAGATTGGCATGGAGGCGTTGGCGTGGTCTTCGGCCTGGTCTGACACACACCCCGAAAACGCAGGCTCGCTGTGGGCATCCAGAACGTACTCTAGGTTTCCAAACATGATGGTTGTTGGAAATATGCCCTAGAGGCAATAATAAAATGGTTATTATTGTATTTCCTTGTTCATGATAATTGTCTATTGTTCATGCTATAATTGTATTAACTGGAAACCATAATACATGTGTGAATACATAGACCACAACATGTCCCTAGTAAGCCTCTAGTTGACTAGCTCGTTGATCAATAGATGGTTATGGTTTCCTGACCATGGACATTGGATGTCATTGATAACGGGATCACATCATTAGGAGAATGATGTGATGGACAAGACCCAATCCTAAGCATAGCACAAGATCGTGTAGTTCGTTTTGCTAGAGCTTTTCTAATGTCAAGTATCGTTTCCTTAAACCATGAGATTGTGCAACTCCCGGATACCGTAGGAATGCTTTGGGTCTACCAAACGTCACAATATAACTGGGTGGCTATAAAGGTGCACTACAGGTATCTCCGAAAGTGTCTGTTGGGTTGGCATGAATCGAGACTGGGATTTGTCACTCCATATGACAGAGAGGTATCTCTGAGCCCACTCGGTAATGCATCATCATAATGAGCTCAATGTGACTAATGAGTTAGCCACGGGATCATGCATTACGGAACGAGTAAAGAGACTTGCCGTTAACGAGATTGAACGAGGTATTGGGATACCGACGATCGAATCTCGGGCAAGTAACATACCGGTGAACAAAGGAAATTGCATACGGGATTGATTGAATCCCCGACATCATGGTTCATCCGATGAGATCATCGTGGAACATGTGGGAGCCAACATGGGTATCCAGATCCCGCTGTTGGTTATTGGCCGGAGAATGTCTCGGTCATGTCTACATGGTTCCCGAACCCGTAGGGTCTACACACTTAAGGTTCGGTGACACTAGAGTTGTTATGGGAAATTGTATGTGGTTACTGAAGGTTGTTCGGAGTCCCGCATGAGATCCTGGACGTCACGAGGAGTTCCGGAATGGTTCAGAGGTGAAGATTTATATATGGGAAGTCCAGTTTCAGTCGTCGGAATGGTTTCGGGGGTTATCGGTATTGTACCGGGACCACCGAAAGGTGTCCGGATGTCCACCGGGTGGAGCCACCTGCCTCGGGGGACTTAATGGGCTGAATATGGGAGGGAACCAGCCCCTAGTGGGCTAGTGCGGCCCCCAAGGGCCCAAGGTGCCTAGGGTTTGGAAACCCTAGGGGAGGGGGGCGCCTCCACCTTGCTTGGGGGGCAAGTCACCCCTCTTGGCCGCGCCCCCCCCTATAGATGGGATCCAGAGGGGCCGGCCCCCTCTCCCCTTCACCCTATAAATAGAGGGAGGGTGGGAGGGCTGCAACACCCCTTCCCTGGCGCAGCCCCTCCCTCCTCCAACTCTTCCTTCTCCTCCGTAGAGCTTGGCGAAGCCCTGCAGGAACACCACAAGCTCCACCACCACGCTGTCGTGTTGCCGGAGTTCTCCCTCAACTTCTCCTCTCCTCTTGCTGGATCAAGAAGGAGGAGACGTGCATGGGCTGTACTTGTGTTGAACACGGAGGCGCCGTCCATTCGGCGCTAGATCGGATCTTCCGCGATTTGAATCGCCGCGAGTACGACTCCATCAACTGCGTTCTTGTAACGCTTCCGCTTAGCGATCTTCAAGGGTATGAAGATGCACTCCCTCTCTCTCGTTGCTAGTATCTCCTAGATTGATCTTGGTGACGCGTAGGAAATTTTTTGAATTATTGCTACGTTCCCCAACAGTGGCATCATGAACTAGGTCTATGCGTAGATTCTATGCACGAGTAGAACACAAAGCAGTTGTGGGCGATGATTTATTAAATTTGCTTACCTTTACTAGTCTTATCTTGATCTGACGGCATTGTGGGATGAAGCGGCCCGGACCGACCTTACACATACGCTTACGTGAGAATGGTTCCACCGACTGACATGCACTTGATGCATAAGGTGGCTGACGGGTGTCTGTCTCTCCCACTTTAGTCGGATCGAATTCGATGAAAAGGGTCCTTATGAAGGGTAAATAGCAATTGGCATATCACCGTTGTGGTTTTGCGTAGGTAAGAAACGTTCTTGCTAGAAACCCATAGCAACCACATAAAACATGCGACAACAATTAGAGGACGTCTAACTTGTTTTTGCAGGGTATGCTATGTGATGTGATATGGCCAAAAGGATGTGATGAATGATATATGTGATGTATGAGATTGATCATGTTCTTGTAATAGGAATCACGACTTGCATGTCGATGAGTATGACAACCGGCAGGAGCCATAGGAGTTGTCTTAATTTCTTTATGACCTGCGTGTCAATGAAAACGCCATGTAATTACTTTACTTTATTGCTAACTGTTAGCCATAGTAGTAGAAGTAATAGTTGGCGAGGCAACTTCATGAAGACACGATGATGGAGATCATGGTTTCATGCCGGTGACGATGGTGTTCATGTCGCACCTCGAAGATGGAGATCAAAGGCGCAAGATGATATTGGCCATATCATGTCACTTTATGATTTGCATGTGATGTTTGTCATGTTTACATCTTATTTGCTTAGAATGACGGTAGCATAAATAAGATGATCCCTCGCTAAAATTTCAAGAAAGTGTTCCTCCTAACTGTGCACCGTTGCGAAGGTTCGTTGTTTCGAAGCACCACATGATGATCAGGTGTGATAGATTCTAATGTTCGAATACAATGGGTGTAAGCCAGATTTACACATGCGAAACACTTAGGTTGACTTGACGAGCCTAGCATGTACAGACATGGCCTCGGAACACAAGAGACCGAAAGGTCGAACATGAGTCGTATAGTAGATACGATCAACATGAAGATGTTCACCGATGATGACTAGTCCGTCTCACGTGATGATCGGACACGGCCTAGTTGACTCGGATCATGTATCACTTAGATGACTAGAGGGATGTCTATCTAAGTGGGAGTTCATTAAATAATCAGATGAACTTAATTATCATGAACATAGTCAAAAGGTCTTTGCAAATTATGTCGTAGCTTACACTTTAGTTCTACTATTTAAGATATGTTCCTAGAGAAAATTTAGTTGAAAGTTGATAGTAGAAATTATGCGGACTGGGTCCGTCAACTGAGAATTATCCTCATTGCTGCGCAGAAGGCTTATGTCCTTAATGTACCACTCAGTGTGCTGAACCTCGAGCGTCGTCTGTAGATGTTGGGAAACATCTGACATACACGTTTTGATGACTACATGATAGTTCAGTGCGTAATGCTAACGGTTTAGAATTGTGGCACCAAAGACGTTTTTGAAACGTCGCAGAACATATGAGATGTTCCAAAGACTAAAATTGGGATTTCAGACTAGTGCCCACGTCAAGAGGTATGAGACTTATGACAAGTTTCTTAAGCCTGCAAACTAAGGGAAAAAAGCTCAATCGTTGAGCATGTGCTCAGATTGTCTGAGTACTACAATCGCTTGAATCAAGTGGGAGTTAATCTTCCAGATGAGATAGTTATGGTTCTCCATAGTCACTGCCACCAAGCTATTAGAGCTTCGTGATGAACTATAACATATCAGGGATAGACATAATGATCCTTGAGCAACTCGTGATGTTTGACACCGCGAAAGTAGAAATCAAGTAGGAGCATCAATTGTTGATGGTTAAACCACTAGTTTCAAGAAGGGCAAGGGAAAGAAGGGATACTTCATGAAACGGCAAATCAGTTGCTGCTCTAGTGAAGAAACCCAAGGTTGAACCCAAACCCGAGACTAAGTGCTTCTGTAATGAGGGGAACGGTCACTGAAGCAGAACTACCCTACATACTTGGTAGATGAGAAGGCTGGCAAGATCGACAGAAGTATTTTGAATATATGTTATATTATTGTGTACTTTACTAGTACTCCTAGTAGCACCAGGGTAATAAATACCGGTTCGGTTGCTAAGTGTTAGTAACTCGAAATAAAAGGTTGCGGAGACTAGCTAAAGGTGAGATGACGATATGTGTTGGAAGTGTTTCCAAGGTTGATGTGATCAAACATCGCGCGCTCCCTCTACCATCGGGATTGGTGTTAAACCTAAATAATTGTTATTTGGTGTTTGCGTTGAGCATAGACATGATTGGATTATGTTTATCACAATACGGTTATTCATTTAAGGAGAATAATGGTTACTCTATTTATTTGAATAATACCTTCAATGGTCTTGCACCTAAAATGAATGGTTTATTGAATCTCGATCATAGTGATACACATGTTCATGCCAAAAGATATAAGATAGTAATGATAGTACCACATACTTGTGGCACTGCCATTTGAGTCATGTTGGTATAAAACACATGAAGAAGCTCCATGTTGATGGATCTTTGGACTCACTCGTTTTTGAAAAGATTGAGACATGCGAACCAAGTCTATTGGTAGATATGCATGAAGAAACTCCATATAGATGGATCGTTTGGACTCACTTGATTTTGAATCACTTGAGACATGCAAATCATACCACATGGGCAAGATGACTAAAAGTCCTCGTTTTCAGTAAGATGGAACATAAAGCAACTTGTTGGAAGTAATACATTTTGATGTGTGCAGTCCAATGAGTGCTGAGGCACGGAGTGGATATCGTTATGTTCTTACTTCACATACGATTTGAATAGATGCTGAGTATATTTACTTGATGAAACACAAGTCTGAATTATTGAAAGGTTTAAGTAATTTCAGAGTGAAGTTGAAGATCGTCGTGACAAGAGGATAAAATGTCTATGATATGATCATAGAGATGAATATCTGAGTTATGAGTTTGGCACACAATTAAGACATTGTGGAAATTGTTTCACAACTAATACCGCCTGGAACACCATAGTGTGATGGTGTGTCGGAACATCATAACTGCACCCTATTGGATATGGTGCATACCATGATGTCTCTATCGAATTACCACTATCGTTTATGGGTTAGGCATTAGAGACAACCGCATTCACTTTAAATAGGGCACCAGGCAATTCCGTTGAGACGACACCGTGTGAACTATGGTTTAGAAAAACCTAAGCCGTCGTTTCTTAAAAGTTTGGGGCTGCAACGCTTATGTGAAAAAGTTTTAGGCTGATAAGCTCGAACCCAAAGCGGATAAATGCATCTTCATAGAATACCCAAAACAGTTGGGTATACCTCCTATTTCAGATCCGGAAGCAAAAGTGATTGTTTCTAGAAACGAGTCCTTTCTCGAGGAAAAGTTTCTCTCGAAAGAATTGAGTGGGAGGATGATGGAGACTTGATGAGGTTATTGAACCGTCACTTCAACTAGTGTGTAGCAGGGCACAGGAAGTTGTTCCTGTGGCACCTACACCAATTGAAGTGGAAGCTTATGATAGTGATCATGAAACTTTGGATCAAGTCACTACCAAGCCTCATAGGTCGACAAGGATGCGTACTACTTCAGAGTGGTACGTAATCCTGTCTTGGAAGTCATGTTGCTAGACGATAATGAACCTACGAGCTATTGAGAAGCGATGGTGGGCCTGGATTCCGACGAATGGATCGAGGCCATAAAATCCGAGAGAGGATCCATGTATAAAAACAAAGTATAGACTTTGGAATAACTACTTGATGGTCGTAAGGCTGTTGGTTGCAGACGGATTTTAAAAGGAAGACGGACAATGATGGTAAATGTCACCATTAAGAAAGCTCGACTTGTCGTTAAGATGTTTTCCGACAAGTTCAAGGAGTTGACTACGATGAGACTTTCTCACTCGTAGCGATGCTAAGAGTCTGTTGGAATTATGTTAGCAGTTACTGCATTATTTATGAAATCTTGCAGATAGGATGTCAAAACATTGTTTCCTCGACGATTTTCTTGAGGAAAGGTTGTATGTGATACAACCAGAAGGTTTTGTCAATCCTGAAAGATGCTAACAAGTATGCAAAGCTCCAGCAATCCTTCTAAGGACTGGAGTAAGCATCTCGGAGTTGGAATATAAACTTTGATGAGATGATCAAAGATTTTGGGTTTATACAAAGTTTATGAGAAACTTGTATTTCCAAAGAAGTGAGTGGGAGCACTATAGAATTTTTGATGAGCATATGTTGTTAACATATTGTTGATTAGAAATGATGTAGAATTTCTGGAAAGTATATAGGGTTATTTGAAAAGTGTTTTTCAATGGAAAACTTGTATTAAGCTACTTGAACATTTAGCATCAAGATCCATAAGGATAGATCAAAAACGCTTAATAGTACTTTCAAATGAATATATACCGTGACAAGATTTTGAAGGAGTTCAAAATAGATCAGCAAAGGAGTTCTTGGCTGTGTTACAAGGTGTGAGTATTGAGTACGACTCAAGACCTGACCACGGCATAAGAGAGAGAAAGGACGAAGGTCATCCCCTATGCTTTAGACGTAGGCTCTACAGTATGCTATGTTGTGTACCGCACCTGAAGTGTTCCTTGGCATGAGTCAGTCAAGGGGTACAAGAGTGATCCAGAAATGGATCACATGACAGCGGTCGAACTTATCCTTAGTGACTAGTGGACTAAGGAATTTTCTCGATTATGGAGGTGGTAAAAGAGTTCGTCGTAAAGGGTTACGTCGATGCAAACTTTGACACTAATATGGATGACTCTGAGTAGTAAACCGGATTCGTATAGTAGAGCAGTTATTTGGAATAGCTCCAAGTAGCGTGTAGCGACCCGACCTCAAACGGTCAAGTCTCTGTGCTTCCGTGTCATCCCTGGATCGGTAATGCTGACACACAGTACTCGAAGGATTTATAACATAGTGGCAATCACACACTTATTACATCGAAGGTCTCAAAAGAGTACTTATTACAATAAATATGGCTTAAGGCCATCTAATACGATAACAGCGGAAGGCTTGGAATATAAAGTGAGTCCATCAACTCCAACGACATAGCTGAGCTGCACGGCAACGACCTAACGAACCTTACTCCTCGTCTGAAAAGTCTGCAACATAATACGTTGCAGCCCGAAAACGGGTCAGGACATGGAATATGCTGGCAATATAACACAGTAGAGCAAGAACAGAATAATGCTATCACTATATGCATATTTGGCTGGTGGAAAGCTCTATGGTTATAATTTTTGCGAAAAGCCAATTTTTTCCTACAACAAATATATATATATTATTTTAACTATTATGATAGTTGAAACATCATTGAGAAGGTTCCTCCAACTCAATCCCAATTAAAGTAATTAACAACCCAACAATATTAATTAAGTAAAGTGATGAGATACTTAAGATACTCCAAGTACTAGATACTCAAGATTGTCCATAATCGGGGACACGGCTAACCATGATTAGATTGTACACTCTGATATTTAAATTATTTGATTTTAATAATTTTTCACCAATATTTCAATTATTTGATTTTAATATTTTTCCACCAATATTTCAATTATTTTGGAGAAGTCATATTTTCTCCTCTCATTTAATATGAAATATTTTTCGGAGAGAAAAATGATTAAAACCAAAATCCTCGTTTCAATATTTGATAAAAATCAAATATGAAAACCGGGAAATCCCCAACTCTCTCCGAGGGTCCTTGAGTTGCTTAGGATTTCGAGGATTGCAAAACGAAAATGCAATAAAATATGATATGCATGAATGATCTATGTATAACATTCCAAATTGAAAATTTGGGATGTTACATAGCGCGTGGTAGCTGCATCTACAAGATGACATAGAGATTTGTAAAGCACACATGGATCTGAAAGGTTCAGACCCATTGAGTAATAAACCTCTCTCACAAGCGAGATATGAACAAACCCCATGGGTGTTGGATTCATTACAATCACATAGTGATGTGAACTAGATTATTGACTCTAGTGCAAGTGGGAGACTGTTGGAAATATGCCCTAGAGGCAATAATAAAATGGTTATTATTGTATTTCCTTGTTCATGATAATTGTCTATTGTTCATGCTATAATTGTATTAACTGGAAACCATAATACATGTGTGAATACATAGACCACAACATGTCCCTAGTAAGCCTCTAGTTGACTAGCTCGTTGATCAATAGATGGTTATGGTTTCCTGACCATGGACATTGGATGTCATTGATAACGGGATCACATCATTAGGAGAATGATGTGATGGACAAGACCCAATCCTAAGCATAGCACAAGATCGTGTAGTTCGTTTTGCTAGAGCTTTTCTAATGTCAAGTATCATTTCCTTAGATCATGAGATTGTGCAACTCCCGGATAACGTAGGAATGCTTTGGGTCTACCAAACGTCACAACGTAACTGGGTGGCTATAAAGGTGCACTACATGTATCTCCGAAAGTGTCTGTTGGGTTGGCACGAATCGAGACTGGGATTTGTCACTCCGTATGACGGAGAGGTATCTCTGGGCCCACTCGGTAATGCATCATCATAATGAGCTCAATGTGACTAATGAGTTATCCACAGGATCATGCATTATGGAACGAGTAAAGAGACTTGCTGGTAATGAGATTGAACGAGGTATTGGGATACCGACGACCGAATCTGGGGCAAGTAACATACCGGTGACCAAAGGGAATTGTATACGGGATTGATTGAATCCCCGACATCGTGGTTCATCCAATGAGATCATCATGGAACATGTGGGAGCCAACATGCGTATCCAGATCCCGCTGTTGGTTATTGGCCGGAGAACTTCTCGGTCATGTCTACATGGTTCCTGAACCCGTAGGGTCTACACACTTAAGGTTCGGTGACACTAGAGTTGTTATGGGAAATTGTATGTGGTTACCGAAGGTTGTTCGGAGTCCCGGATGAGACCCCGGACGTCACGAGGAGTTCCGGAATGGTCCAGAGGTGAAGATTTATATATGGGAAGTCCAGTTTCAGTCGCCGGAATGGTTTCGGGGGTTATCGGTATTGTACCGGGACCACCAAAAGGTGTCCGGAGGTCCAACGGGTGGGGCCACCTGCCTCGGGGGACTTAATGGGCTGAATATGGGAGGTAACCAGCCCCTAGTGGGCTGGTGCGCCCCCCCTAAGGGCCCAAGGCGCCTAGGGTTTGGAAACCCTAGGGGAGGGGGCGCCTCCACCTTGCTTGGGGGGCAAGTGACCCCTCCCCTCTAGATGGGATCCAGAGGGGCCGGCCCCCTCTCCCCTTCACCCTATAAATAGAGGGAGGATGGTGATGTCTACTACACAACCTTCTTCTTGTAGACGTTGTTGGGCCTCCAAGTGCAGAGGTTTGTAGGACAGTAACAAATTTCCCTCAAGTGGATGACCTAAGGTTTATCAATCCGTAGAAGGCGTAGGATGAAGATGGTGTCTCTCAAGCAACCCTGCAACCAAATAATAAAGAGTCTCTTGTGTCCCCAACACACCCAATACAATGGTAAATTGTATAGGTGCACTAGTTCGGCGAAGAGATGGTGATACAAGTGGTATATGGATAGTAGATAAAAGTATTTGTAATCTGAAATTATAAAAACAGTAAGATAACTAATGATAAAAGTGAGCGTAAACGGTATTGCAATGATAGGAAACAAGGCTTAGGGTTCATAATTTCGCTACTGTAAGTTCCCTCAACAATAATAACATAATCCGGTAGTGGTGTGGCCCAGTAGCTATCCGTCAGGCCGACACCATGATGATCACACACGTCTTTTTCCCGTTTCTACTTTTTCTATATCTCAAAAAATAGTAAATACATTTATTTCAAAAAAATAACTTAGTCAATTGTTTAAAGAGTTTATCGCACATTTTAAAAATGTTCATGCAATGTAAAAATAATATTAGGTCAACTTACATGAAATGTGTGTACCATACCAAAAAAATATAAGTGCCTAATATTTTTTTTAAATGTTATACAAGTAAAAAATGTTTGTGTAATAAAAAATCATACCATTCAAAAAATGTAAGTTGTATTGATATAATGTTAAGTGTTTCGAATATATGTTCGTGATATCTTTAGAAATGTTTATGAAAATGTAAAAAATGTTCCCATAGTTAAGAAGCCCTTTTTGTACCATACAAAAACATGTTTCAACATGTATTTGCAAAACTTTCAAAATATATTCACAAAATTTCAAAATATGTAGCGGAGAAAATGTGTACCCAAAATGTACAATATGTATGATAACATAGACATCAAAACAAATGACTGAAAAAACGAATGTTAATCATGTATTTGAATTTTTTTAACATATATAAAATATTTTTCGTGATGTAAAAGAAAATTGTACAAGGTGTAGGGAAAATGTATACCTGTGTTGAAAAAAAGAAGGAAAACCAAATAAAAAACCATAGAGAAATTGATGAAAAAAGAAATAATAAACAGAAAAAGGAAAAAAATAAAGAAAATTCAAAAAGGAAAAAAATCATCAGTGAAAAAAACAATAGAAAAACCACAGGGATAAAATTCATGCGCCACAACTATAGTAGAGGGTCTGCCCAGTAGCGCTCTCGCCCGAGGCGAGACAGAGCTATGTCCGAGAGGGGGCGAGACATAGCTCCTTCATTGCAGACATGTGTTTTCCGCTGGCCCCCTCTTGTCTACAAATGATTGAACTCCCATCATATATATGTTTACTCACTTAAAAAATATGTACCCTAAAAAGACTTGATAAAATATATAGTTCAAAAAGAACTTAATAAACATATTCATGCGAGTTCTAATAAACTTCACACACTTTTTAAAAGTGGCCACACGTATTTTAAAATACTTAGGTGTTGCGAACTGAGCGTACCACAGATGATTAGTTTCCTTGTGGTGGAACTAGTCAACCAAGGTTGAAGTGACTCACATTTTTCTGGATTTATTTCAGACATTTCAGCGATGTTAATTCAATGGGAGGATACTTCCCGTTAAGTACGAGACGTCTATGGTGGCTTCATCAATCTCAGTGCCGGCTAAGTATCTCAAAGATGCTCATAGGGATAGGGGTTGCATGCGTGCGTCCATAGGTTGAGTGTATATAATTATCTGCGATTTTAGTGTGTTAAGAAAAGCTTAGGTGTTTCCGTGTTTGTGTTTGTGAGGGAAAATATTAAAAAACACAATATTAATTTAGGAAAAATAAAAAAGTAGACGGTGGTAAAAAAATGAAAAGAACCTTAAAGGGAAACAAAAAAACAAACCAAGAGAAAAATAAACCGATAAAGGCAAGAAAATAAACATAAATGCCACATTTGAGCTCGCAGACCATTAGTAGCGGCTGTAGGCGATTCTCCTGCAGCGCTCACTACAGTTGGTAATAGCATTTCTGGAACCCCTTAGGCCTCGTTTGACAGAGGGGGATTTCCAGTCCCAAACGGGTGGAGATTTAAGAGGATTAGATGATCCCTCTCTTCCTCAAATCCCCAAATCTTCCTCTAGCCAAAATCCCCTTTGTATAAAACATTTGTTTGGAAGGTAGGGTTTGCCATATTAAGATAAGATGGTGCAAAACATCTAAAAATATAATCTTTACAAGTAAAACAACATCAATGTCCAACGAAAACTTGTACAACACAACATATACAAAATGTTTGTAAAGCAACATTCATCAAACTGAACAAGAATCCGATAATTTCACTGTGCCAACATAACCGTCAACTGTTGTCATTCAACTTCTATGTACCCGAGAATTTGTACAAAAAAAGTGGATTAGCTTTGTCGTTCGATGCTTTCATCAGTCGGAACCAACTGAAATGAGAGAAGAATGTGTTCAGTCGTAGACTATTGTGAGATAATCAGTACTACCTATGTAAAGAAATATAAGACTTTCTTTATTTCTTTACATAGAGAGTACCAACCAACCCACTAGGCCACTACAATATGAGAATCGTCATTGTAAATCAACATAGGATTACTCGAACATTGCTTTGAATAAACCACGGTTTAGCCTTTTCACAAAAAAAACCCACGGTTTAGCCATTTTTTTCGCACACTTCATGTGCACTTAAATGTTGCAAAGATGAATGTTAAGAAGATACTTATCAAAAATTCAAGTTGAGTAATCTTGGATCTTAACAGGTGCTCAAACTGACTACTGTCGTCTCGGGGCTACCTTCTAATACAAAAGACACACTTTTAGTTGGATGATCCAAACCTGAACTAGAAAGAGATAATGGTTAACGCGTCTCTGTGGGTAATTGCTCTATTGGGTGACGGGGATGTGCCAACTTTAATGCCCACGGCGAAGCTGGTGTGTCAAATACGTTACCCGACGCTCAAGACGGGGATGAGGATGTGATAGCATTACCGGTGCCCATTACTCGTCTTACCCGTGAAGGCCTTACACGTGGTCTCTAAAGTTAGTGGACCCTAGGTAATTCTCGCCCATACCCTCCAAATTTTACACCCATCACGTCTCTTAGGCCCAAAAGCCCAAAGAAATCCCTAACCTAGTGACGACATATTGTTTATTGTGCTGAAATGCTACTTTTGTTTTACTAAAATGCTATTGAAGGTTGTTGTTGATTGTGTATACGGGTTTCCCCACAGAGATGAAAACCCTGATGGTGATGGGAATGGGTACCTTTTTAATCTCGCGGCCAGGTACGGGAACGGGGACGGGGACGGGTATGGGGTGACTGTCACGGGGGACGGGGATGAGAGTTGAATACACGACACACATAATCACAATGAGAGAAAATGTAAAAAAACGCGTACTTTACTTGATATGCGCTACATACATGTGGAGCAAACTCTTATATCTGTCTAATGGCTCTAGTTTAGACTAAAAAGCACTTGGAAATTATTTGTTCATACGAATTTCCAAACCAATAAGCCCCCCTTATATCTGTCCATTTACTCTAATTAGATGTTTCGGTTCTATGTACTGTATGCGCTCACATACTTATTATCTACTTGTGGATTAGATTAATTGAGAAGTACTAATATTTTCAGCATTTACCTAGCACACAAGACAACGACCCATACCCGTTACTCGTCTTACCCGTCAAGACCTTACACGTGGGCTCTAAAGGTAGTGGACCCTAGGTAATTCTCGCCCATACCCTCCCACTTTTACACCCATCATGCCTCTTTGGCCCAAAAAGCCCAAAAACACCCCTAACCTAGTGACAACATATTATTTATTGTATTAAAATGTTGCTTTTCTTTTACTGAAATGCTAAGGTTGTTGTTGATTGCATATATGGGTTTCCCATGGGTTGAAAATCCTGATGGGATGTGGATGAGAAACCTTTTATCCTCGTGGACGGGTACGGGGACGGGCAGGGACGATTCTAAGGGGGGACGAGGGGGGAGGGGCAAGGATCGAGTCGACCCTCGATAGCGATCAGCGATTCCCTAATTTTTCTGCTTGCGTCCATGTACGTAACCCGCTTCGCCCCCCTATCCTCAGCCCATGTACTAGTACAGCCCATTAGATCTTTTTTTAGGGGTACAACCCAGTAATCTGGGATTGGTTCATGCCTTTAAAAACTATAGAAGTATAATCGTACAAACTATAAGCATTAATCATCAATTATAACATTTTTGTTTATTTATTTGTGCTTGTGTAGACATGAAGAGTAAAAGAGCCAAATCCATTCATAATTATTAAAACCAGTTGGTTCAAGCACTCAACCATCGAAACATGATGCTACAGTACAATCTAGTGAAATGAAGCAGCCTAATCCTAACTAAGGCTAAAGATTTCCATTGATGCTATGAGGTAAGTAAGAATTATTTATTTTTCAATCATTTATAATTTCTTAATACATGATATCTAATAATTATTTTCTGTTGATTGCATCAGGTGGTTAATTTTCCAAGCATGCCCCTTTAGAGGAAATGGTGAATATGACGATTCAAAGAACCAAGGTAATAGCCCAAGCATAATTTAATTGATATGCAAGCTCCTAATAAAAATGTCACTAATAAAATTTGGTGAATCTAGATCTCTTATCACTGTAACAGGCTGGTTAATCCTGTTAAGAAATTAGTGGAAAGCGTGTTAACCTAATTTTTTTCTAGTGTCATTGTCTTCGCCCCCCTCCCCATGGTCAATCCTGGCTCCGTCCCTGGGGACGGGGATGAGAGTCCAATACGCGCCCGGGTAATCCCCATTGCCAGCTTTAATTTTTCTGGATGAGCTATGATAATTGAATAAAGGACACACGCTAATCACAATGGGCGAAAGATATAAAAAATCATGTACTTTACCTGATATGTGCTACATATACGTGGAGCAAACCATCTGCCTTTTAGACCAAAAACACTTGGCAAAACTCCAAAATCTGATAACCTTGCTGCAGGTGACTCGACTGGCAAACTCCAAAATCTTGACTGGCTTCTCCTCATAAGTCAAATCACTGTCCAACTGAATCGCCTCCAAGGGTACTGTATCTCTCAACGGTATATCGACCATCTCAGCATGACACTTCTTCAACTGTGAAACGTGGAACACATTATGAACTCCTGACAGTCCTTCAAGTAACTCCAACTTGTAGGCAACTTCTCCCATACGTTCCAAAACACGATACGATCCTACAAATCTCGGGGCTAACTTTCCCTTAACTCCAAAACGTTTCACTCCTCACAAGGGTGATACTCGCAAATATGCTCTGTCTCCAATTTCATAAGTTACCTCCTTGCGGTTCGAGTCTGCATAACTCTTCTGCCTCGACTGAGCTATCTTTAGTCTATCTCGAATCAGCTTAACTTTCTCTTCAGACTCCTTGATCAAGTCTGGTCCAAACAATTGTCGGTCTCCAACTTCATCCCACATCGACGGTGTTCTGCACCTTCGTCCATACAGGGCTTCGAACAGTGCCATCTTCAAACTGGCTTGGTAACTATTGTTGTATGAGACTCCGTGTAAGGCAAATTGTCATCCCAACTAGATCCATAATCTAGCGCACAGGCTCTCAACATGTCCTCCAGAATCTGGTTGACTCTCTCGGTCTGCCCATCTGTCTGTGGGTGAAATGCTGTACTGAACTCCAATCTTGTTCCCAAAGTCTGGTGCAACTGATGCCAAAACTTTGAGGTAAACTGTGTTCCTCTATCGGATACGATGGACCTCGAAACTCCATGTAGACCTACGATCCTGGACATATATATCTTGGCTAGCTTCGCACTTGTATAAGTTGTCTTCACTGGGATAAAGTGAGCCACTTTGGTCAAGTGATCAACTACTACCCATATAGAATCATATCCTGATTTGGTCCTGGGCAATCCGGTGATAAAATCCATGCCAAGTTTATCCCACTTCCATTCGGGTATCGGCATAGGCCGTAACAATCCTGCTGGCTTTTGATGCTCTGCTTTCACTCTCTGACATACATCACATACGGCTACATACTCGGCGATATCCTTCTTCATCCCTGTCCACCAGAAACGTTCCTTCAAATCCAAATACATCTTGGTGTTTCCGGGGTGTATCGAGTATGGTGAGTCATGAGCCTCCTGAAGTATTAACTTCCTGATCTCTGTGTTATTGGGCACATAAACTCGGTCCTCAAACCATAAGGTGTCGTGCTCATCCTCACGAAAACATTTGGCCTTTCCTTTGCTCATTCTCTCTTTTATCTCGGCAATCTCTTTGTCATCCTTCTGAGCTTCTCGAATCTTTCCTAACAATGCGGACTGAACCTCCATTGTTGCAACAAAACCTCTAGGAACAATCTCCAATCGAAGTTCCCTGAGATCCTCTGCTAACTCATTTGGCAATACCGTACTCTCTAGGATATTAGCATAACTCTTCCGGCTCAAAGCGTCTGCTACGACATTGGCCTTTCCTGGGTGATAGTGCAGCTTCATGTCATAATCCTTTATAACCTCCAACCATCTCCTCTGCCTAAGGTTCAGCTTCTTCTGTGTGAAAATGTACTTCAAACTCTTATGATCCGTGTACGCATCACAACGGTTTCCAATAAGGTAATGTCTCCAAGTCTTCAACGCATGCACTATGGCAGCCAACTCCAAATCATGTGTGGCATAATTCAACTCGTGCGGTTTTAGTTGTCGTGAGGCATACGAGACAACTCTTCCGTCCTGCATAAGCACACTTCCAAGTCCTAAGCGAGAGGCGTCGCAATACACTTGGAAATCCTTACGTATATCTGGCAGTGTCAGCACTGGGGCTGTAGTCAAACGTTTCTTTAACTCCTAGAAACTTGCCTCACAATCTTCCGTCCATTTAAACTTGGTATCCTTCTTCAATAACTCCGTCATTGGCTTCGCAATCTTGGAAACATTCTCAATGAATCTCCGATAGTATCCTGCGAGTCCAAGAAAACTGCGGATCTCGCTAACTGAAGTGGGTGCCAACCATTCAGTGACTGACTGAACCTTGGTGGGGTCTACTGCTATACCTTCTCCTGATATAACATGTCCAAGGAATCCGACTTCCTTCAACCAAAACTCGCATTTGCTGAACTTGGCATACAACTGGTGTTCCATGAGTTTCTCAAGAACTAAACGCAAATGCTCCTTGTGCTCCTCTTCATTCTTCGAGTATACCATTATATCATCAATAAACACCACAACAAACTTGTCCAAATACTCCATGAACACCTTGTTCATCATGCTCATGAAATAGGTAGGGACGTTAGTCAGTCCAAACGACATGACCGTATATTCGTATAACCTGTACCGTGTGGTGAATGTTGTCTTTGGTATATCCTCCTCGCGAATCTTCAACTGATGGTATCCTGATCGAAAATCAATCTTCGAAAACACCTTAGCTCCTTGCAGCTGGTCAAACAAATCATTGATCATTGGCAATGGGTACTTGTTCGTGATCGTCACTTCATTCAAGGCCCGATAATCAACAACCATTCTTAAAGACTTATCCTTCTTCTCAACCAAAAGCACTGGAGCTCCCCATGGTGATGAACTCTGTCGAATGTATCCTTTCTCCAATAACTCCATGATTTGTTTCTTAATCTCCTCCAAATCATTCGCGGGCATCCGATAGGGTCTCTTGGATATTGGCCCTGTACCTGGCAATAGCTCTATCAAAACTCGATGTCTCGATCCGGTGGCATGCCTGGTAACTCCTCTGGGAAAACATCCGGGTAATCCTTCACTACAAGCACTTCGTCCTGAACAACTCCCGTGAGGGTATTCACTTGGCTACTCCTTGGCGCATGCCTAGATATATACCTGATCCTTTTTCCCTCCAGGGTGGTGAGACAAATTGACTTACTAACACATTCAATGCTTCATCCATACTTTCACATCCAGTCCATGCCTAATATCACATCCAATCCTTGTGACTCCAAGATAATTAGGTCGGACGGAAAAACATGGTTGCCAATGGTTAAGGGTATCTGGTAGCACCATCGACTAGCCATATACTCTGCTCTAGGTGAACTCACTAACAGAGGGGTCCTAAGGGTTTGGGTTGGTACTCTAAACTTATCCATGAATCCCCTTGATATGTATGAATGCGATGCACCAGTATCAAAAAGAACAAGAGCGGTAAATGACTTAACCAAAAACTTACCTATAACCGCGTCTGGCTGCTCTTCAACCTCCTCCATGTAAACGTGGTTCGCTTGTCCTTTGTTGAATGGATTGGGCTTCTTCCCAGCGCTCCCATTCCCGTTTCCATTCTTCGCTTCAGGGCACTCCGTGGCATAGTGTCCAGTCTTCCCGCACTTATAGCAAGTAATGTGACTTAGATCTCTTTTGGCAGGTGTGGCTGGATTAGGGCGGTTCTGATTGTTGTTTGTCTCGTTCCCATTTCCATTCCTAGAACCATTGTAGTTATGTGAACCTCCTTCGGTGTGGTTATGACCTCCATGGTTATGAACAAGTCCTCCCGAGTTCGGGGTTAGGCGAGGCTTCTGCTGAGCTCCTAAGTTATACCTCCCTTGTCCATACTTCCTCTTACGGCTCTCAATCTGCTGCTGCTTCCCTTCAATCATAATAGCCTTATCTACCAACTCCTGGTAGTTGTTGAAGGTTGCTACCATCAACTGCATGCTCATCTCGTCATTCAGCCCTTCCATAAACTTCTCCTGCTTTGCGGCATCTGTGACCACGTCATCAGGGGCATAGCGAGATAACTTGCTAAACTCATCCACGTACTGAGCCACAGTACGGTTCTCCTGGCGTAAGTTGTGAAACTCCCGCTTCTTCATATTCATGGCTCCAGTTGAGACATGGGCTGTACGGAAAGCTTGCTGAAACTGGTCCCAAGTGACATTGGCTATGGGGAAAGTGGCCGTGTAATTCTCCCACCATGAGGCTGCTGGTCCATCCAATTGATGTGCGGCAAAGCGCACCTTCTCAGCATCCGTGCAACCTGCGGTTGTCAACTCCCTTCCAATACGGTGTAGCCAATCATCAGCAACTATGGGCTCGGTGCTACTGGAAAACACCGGCGGCTGTAACCTCAGAAAACGAGCTAAGTTGTCTAATGGAGGTGGGTTGTTGTTGTTGTTGTTGCCTTGGTTCTGAACTAGCAATTGCATCAAGGCATTCTGTTGTTGGATCAACTGAGTGAGCTCTGGTGGGAAGGTAAATCCGGTGTCACGTCTCGGAGGCATCTGATGGGTTTAGAGGGAAGAGATCAGAATAGAGAAAAGGGGTCTAATGAGAAAGCACTACCCATATGCACATGAGACAAACACAAACATTTCACTCAATCAATCAAGCAAGGGCCTACAACGGTCTAGAACTATCGCAAAAGTGCTCAACTACTACTAAATACATCGAGGAATACTACTAAATATTTGGTGGTCATCTAGAAATCTTGATCGGTGGAAGACTCCATGATGTCTGCTCCAGCTTCGTCTTCAAAGTCATCATCACTGGGGGTGGAGTCGGTGTCGACGATGATGATGTAGTTCTCTGGGAAAGTGGAATCGTCGTCTTCTCTTCCCGGTGCTGGATCTCTCATGAATACTCCGATCTTCTTAATCAGGTCGTCATTCTTCTCCAATAGTGTCGCAATTTCCTCCTCGTATCCATCGCGTGTAGACTTAAGTTCTTCTTCCAGCTCGATGATCCTTGTCTTCGCCTTCTTCAAATCTATCATGTCTGGCACATCTGATTCTCCTGGCGTCGAATGTGCTGGTTTAACTCCTGGATGAAAGCTACAATTGATCTATCTTTCCTGGTGCTGATCATCTCCCATTGCTCATCTCAGCGCCCACAAATCTGGTAGATAGTATCCTTAAGCTCCTTTTGGTAAACTTCTCCAATGTGTCCCATGGTAATGTGGGCTGCCATGCTTTTGCCTAGACTCCAGGTGGGTGCTTCAAAAGAAAATTCTATGGGCTTAGAGGTTGGCGAGAACGTCCTTCCTGGAACTTGTACTTGAATCATCCAGCGCTCCCCTTTTGGTAAGGTGGCGTTGTATGTCCCGGTGAAGCTTGGTATTCCAATGTTCAAGTACATAGTGACTTCCTTCAAGTGGCGTCCCAAGGGTGTGTCTTCATCTGGCTGTGCAAACTTGTTCTTCAACTCCGCCATCCTAAAGAGTAGAAAATGGAGAGGAGTCAGAAATGAGTAGAGAAGCGTGACCTAGGGTTTATCTTAGTGGTCGTGTCCTACACTCAGCGTGTGCCCCGATACCATCTTGTAGTGACCCGACCTCAAACGGTCAAGTCTCTGTGCTTCTGTGTCATCCCTGGATCGATAATGCTGACACACACAGTACTCGAAGGATTTATAACAGAGTGGCAATCACACACTTATTACATCGAAGGTCTCAAAAGAGAACTTATTACAATAAATATGGCTTAAGGCCATCTAATACGATAACATCGGATGGCTTGGAAGATAAAGTGAGTCCATCAACTCCAACGGCATAGCTGAGCTGCACGGCAACGACCTAACGAACCTTACTCCTCGTTTGAAAAGTCTGCAACATAATACGTTGCAGCCCGAAAACGGGTCAGCACATGGAAAATGCTGGCAATATAACATAGTAGAGCAAGAACAGAATAATGCTATCACTATATGCATATTTGGCTGGTGGAAATCTCTATGGTTATAGTTTTTGCGAAAAGCCAATTTTTCCTACAACAAAGGAATAGATTTTATTTTAACTATTATGGTAGTTGAAACATCATTGAGAAGGTTCCTCCAACTCAATCCCAATTAAAGTAATTAACAACCCAACAATATTAATTAAGTAAAGTGATGAGATACTTAAGATACTCCAAGTACTAGATACTCAAGATTGTCCATAACCGGGGACACGGCTAACCATGATTAGATTGTACACTCTGCAGAGGTTTGCACACTTCTCCCCACAAGACTCGATCGCCTCCGTTGGATTTCTCGCACTACATGGTGTTTGAGAAACGGATGACCGAGACACAGTCTTTCAGAAACATTAACTCTCTACTCCGGTCAGACCATACCAAACCTACAACCCACTACCTACTGATCTACCTCTTCGAGAGCTTCACGTAACTTACTCAACTATGCTAGATCCCATAATAGCTTGTGGCTGCACATGGAAGTTTCTAGCATGAATCATCTCAGTTACCTTTGAGCCTGGGTGGCGGTCCATAGGAAGATCACACGAAACCCCGGGATTTCCAAAAATACAGGCAAAACTGGATTCTCCAGGTGCCTCAATCCACCCAGATGTGTATTCAAGTTGCCACCTTAAGTTGAAACATTAATTAACAATCTCACATCTGTCATGGATTTCACTCACCCAAACCACGTCTACGAGCATAGCATAGCAATATAAGCAATACGTAGAAGTAACTCCCAAAGGGTTAAATGTAACAGGGCAATATGTTCTACCTCATCAACTACTTCCCAACCCACAAGTTAATGACATCATAATCATGCAGTGTTTGAGGATTAAAACTAATGCATAAAAACTGGGTATGGAAAGAGTATGATCAATGTGTTACTTGCCTTGCTAACGATCCGCGAAACCTAGGGATTCGATGTAGCACGCTTCGCACTCCGGGAATTCTATCGCAAACAAACAATAGCATACATAAGCAATCAAGCAAAGATGCACAGACAAAACTCAAATAAGAAGAATTGACCGGAAAGTTCAACTTAAGAACTCCAGTTTGCAAAAAGAATCAAATCGAACGGAGCAACGACACTCAAACGGCGAAAGAAACAAGATGTGTTTACTAATCTGAACTAAAGTCAAATTTTAAAGTACCAAAATCTTGTTCAAGTTGATTAAACGGAAAGAGGGTCTCGAGACGAAGATCTAGGCGCTTGAATCGCCTGATTCCGATAAACGAGCGAAAAGATAAACTGAAACGAAAATTGGATCAGAAATCGCAATTGGAAATAATCGCGGAAAAATCCGATAAAAGAAAACTGACGAACAGGCTAACAAACGAACGTTCGTTATCTGTAACTATCGAGCGAAAACCGTTCATTACAACGAACATATGGACGAATGTTCGCTAAATAGATGAACCGGGAAAAACCGGCGAACCGATCTAAAAAAATGAACTAGGGTTTTTCTAAAAAACCGAATCGGTTTTCTTAAAAAAACCGGCGACAACAAATGGCGCGTTACCTCTCCGGCGAGGCGGGGCGGCGGCGGCGGCAAGGCGCGGGAGGCTGCGGCGCGGCTCGGCTCAGGAGGCGGGGCTGCGGGCGGCGAGGTTTGGTGGTGGTGGCGGGGGGAGGGGGGCTCGGGGTATTTAAGGAGGGGGAGGGGGTGGCTTGGAGGATGGGGCAAGGCGGCGGGGAGGAGGAGTCCGGCTCGGACACCGGTCCGAGTCGGCGGCGGCGGCGCGCGCGACCTCCTGGCGGGAGACGGCGCGCGGGGAAGACGGGCCGGCTCGGCTGGGGCTTGGCCCAGTCGGGCGCTGGAAGTTTTTTTTAAAAAATAATTCTGCCGAACAGAAAATAAAATAAAAATCTAAAAATTCCAAAACAAATGTTCATCGTCTAAATAAAATATTTAGAACGAGATGAACATTTTCTTGGCCCTAAAATGCAATTTTGAAAACGTGCAATTTTTCTAATGCAAATAAAATTGCAATGAAATCCAAATAAAATCAAATATTTGATTTTAATATTTTTCCTCCAATATTTCAATTATTTTGGAAAAGTCATATTTTCTCCTCTCATTTAATATGAAATATTTTTCGGAGAGAAAAATGATTAAAACCAAAATCCTCGTTTCAATATTTGATAAAAATCAAATATGAAAACCGGGAAATCCCCAACTCTCTCCGAGGGTCCTTGAGTTGCTTAGGATTTCGAGGATATCAAAACGAAAATGCAATAAAATATGATATGAATGAATGATCTATGTATAACATTCCAAATTGAAAATTTGGGATGTTACATAGCGCGTGGTAGCTGCATCTATAAGATGACATAGAGATTTGTAAAGCACACATGGATCTGAAAGGTTCAGACACATTGAGTAATAAACCTCTCTCACAAGCGAGATATGAACAAACCCCATGGGTGTTAGATTCATTACAATCACATAGTGATGTGAACTAGATTATTGACTCTAGTGCAAGTGGGAGACTGTTGGAAATTGCCCTAGAGGCAATAATAAAATGGTTATTATTGTATTTCCTTGTTCATGATAATTGTCTATTGTTCATGCTATAATTGTATTAACTAGAAACCATAATACATGTGTGAATACATAGACCACAACATGTCCCTAGTAAGCCTCTAGTTGACTAGCTCGTTGATCAATAGATGGTTATGGTTTCCTGACCATGGACATTGGATGTCATTGATAACGGGATCACATCATTAGGAGAATGATGTGATGGACAAGACCCAATCCTAAGCATAGCACAAGATTGTGTAGTTCGTTTTGCTAGAGATTTTCTAATGTCAAGTATCGTTTCCTTAGACCATGAGATTGTGCAACTCCCGGATAACGTAAGAATGCTTTGGGTCTACCAAACGTCACAACGTAACTAGGTGGCTATAAAGGTGCACTACATGTATCTCCGAAAGTGTCTGTTGGGTTGGCATGAATCGAGACTGGGATTTGTCACTCCGTATGACGGAGAGGTATCTCTGGGCCCACTCGGTAATGCATCATCATAATGAGCTCAATGTGACTAATGAGTTAGCCACAGGATCATGCATTATGGAACGAGTAAAGAGACTTGCTGGTAATGAGATTGAACGAGGTATTGGGATACCGATGATCGAATCTCGGGCAAGTAACATACCGGTCAATAAAGGGAATTGTATACGGGATTGATTGAATCCCCGACATCGTGGTTCATCCAATGAGATCATCGTGGAACATGTGGGAGCCAACATGCGTATCCAGATCCCGCTGTTGGTTATTGGCCGGAGAACTTCTCGGTCATGTCTACATGGTTCCCGAACCCGTAGGGTCTACACACTTAAGGTTCAGTGACACTAGAGTTGTTATGGGAAATTGTATGTGGTTACCGAAGGTTGTTCGGAGACCCGGATGAGATCCCAGACGTCACGAGGAGTTCCGGAATGGTCCAGAGGTGAAGATTTATACATGGGAAGTCCAGTTTCAGTCGCCGGAATGGTTTCGGGGGTTATCTGTATTGTACTGGGACCACCGAAAGGTGTCCGGAGGTCCAACGGGTGGGGCCACCTGCCTCGGGGGACTTAATGGGCTAAATATGGGAGGTAAGCAGCCCCTAGTGGGCTGGTGCGCCCCCCTAAGGGCCCAAGGCGCCTAGGGTTTGGAAACCCTTAGGGAGGGGGCGCCTCCACCTTGCTTGGGGGGTAAGTCACCCCTCCCCTCTAGATGGGATCCAGAGGGGCCGGGCCCCTCTCCCCTTCACCCTATAAATAGAGGGAGGATGGTGATGTCTACTACACAACCTTCTTCTTGTAGACGTTGTTGGGTCTCCAAGTGCAGAGGTTTGTAGGACAGTAGCAAATTTCCCTCAAGTGGATGACCTAAGGTTTATCAATCCGTAGGAGGCATAGGATGAAGATGGTCTCTCTCAAGCAACCCTGCAACCAAATAACAAAGAGTCTCTTGTGTCTCCAACACACCCAATACAATGGTAAATTGTATAGGTGCACTAGTTCGGCGAAGAGATGGTGATACAAGTGGTATATGGATAGTAGATAAAGGTATTTGTAATATGAAATTATAAAAACAGCAAGGTAACTAATGATAAAAGTGAGCGTAAATGGTATTGCAATGATAGGAAACAAGGCCTAGGGTTCATACTTTCGCTACTGTAAGTTCCCTCAACAATAATAACATAATTGGCTCACATAACTATCCCTCAACATGCAACAAAGAGTCACTCCAAAGTCACTAATAGCGGAGAACAAACGAAGAGATTATGGTAGGGTACAAAACCACCTCAAAGTTATTCTTTCCAATCAATCCGTTGGGCTATTCCTATAAGTGTCACAAACAGCCCTAGAGTTCGTACTAGAATAACACCTTAAGACACAAATCAACCAAAACCCTAATGTCACCTAGATACTCCAATGTCACCTCAAGTATCTGTGGGTATGATTATACGATATGCATCACACAATCTCAGATTCATCTATTCAACCAACACATAGAACCTCAAAGAGTGCCCCAAAGTTTCTATCGGAGAATCACGACAAAAACGTGTGCCAACCTCTATGCATAGGTTCATGGGGGGAGCCCGCAAGTTGATCACCAAAACATACATCAAGTGAATCACCTGGTATCCCATTGTCACCACAGATATGCATGGCAAGACATACATCAAGTGTTCTCAAATCTTTAAAGACTCAATCCGATAAGATAACTTCAAAGGGGAAACTCAATTCATTACAAGAGAGTAGAGGGGGGAGAAAACATCATAGGATCCAACTATAATAGCAAAGCTTGCGATACATCAAGATCGTACCACCTCAAGAACACGAGAGAGAGAGAGAGAGAGAGAGAGAGAGATCAAACACATAGCTACTGGTACATACCCTCAGCCCCGAGGAAGAACTACTCCCTCCTCGTCATGGAGAGCACCGGGATGATGAAGATGGCCACCGGAGGGGGAATCCCCCTCCGGCAGGGTGCCGGAATGAGTCTAGATTGGTTTTCCGTGCCTACGGAGGCTTCTGACGGCGGAACTCCCGATCTATTGTCTGTTCTGGAAGTTTTAGGATACATAGGTATATATTGGTGCAGGAAGTACATCGCTGGAGCTTCGGGGGCCCCACGAGGCACGGGGGCACGCCCCCCACCCTCGTGAGCACCTCTCTTGGCTCCTGGCGTGGGGTCCAAGTCCATCCGGTAGCTTTCCTTCCAAAAATAACTTCTCCAGTTGATTTCGTTCCGTTTCGACTCCGTTTGATATTCCTTTTCTTCGAAACACTGAAATGGGCAAAAAACAACAATTCTGGGCTGGGCCTCTGGTTAATAGGTTAGTCCCAAAAATAATATAAAAGTGGATAATAAAGCCCAATATTGCCCAAAACAGTAGATAACATAGCATGGAGCAATCAAGAATTATAGATACGTTGGAGATGTATCAAGCATCCCCAAGCTTAATTCTTGCTCGTCCTCTAGTAGGTAAATGATAAAAATAGAATTTTTGATGCGGAGTGCTACTTGGCATAATTTCAATGTAATTCTTCTTAATTGTGGCATGAATATTCAGATCCGAAAGACTCAAGATAAAAGTTCATATTGACATAAAAATAATAATACTTCAAGCATACTAACTAAGAAATTATGTCTTCTCAAAATAACATGGCCAAAGAAATTTCATCCCTACAAAATCATATAGCTTAGTCATGCTCCATTTTCGTCACACAAGAATGATCTCATCATGCACAACCCCGATGACAAGCCAAGCAGTTTTTTCATACTTTAGTAATCTCAAACCTATAAATTTTCACGCAATATATGAGCGCGAGCCATGGACATAGCACTATGGGTGGAATAGAATAATGAGGGGGTTATGTGGAGAAGACAAAAAGGAGAAAGTCTCACATCAACGAGGCTAATCAATGGGCTATGGAGATGCCCATCGATTGATGTTAATGCAAGGAGTAGGGATTGCCATGCAACAGATGTACTAGAGCTATAAATGTATGACAGCTCAACAAAAGAAACTAAGTGGGTGTGCATCCAACTTGCTTGCTCACGAAGACCTAGGGCACTTGAGGAGGCCCATTGTTGGAATATACAAGCCAAGTTCTATAATGAAAAATTCCCACTAGTATATGAAAGTGATAACATGAGAGACTCTCTACTATGAAGATCATGGTGCTACTTTGAAGCACAAGTGTGGTAAAAGGATAGTAACATTGTCCCTTCTCTCTTTTTCTCTCTTTTTTTGGGCCCTCTCTTCTTTTTTATGGCCTTTCTCTCTTTTTTATTCCTCATTTGGGACAATGCTCTAGAAAATGATGATCATCACACTTCTATTTATTTACAACTCAATGATTACAACTCGATACTAGAACAAAGATGACTCTATATGAATGCCTCCGGCGGTGTACCGGGATATGCAATGAATCAAGAGTGACATGTATGAAAGAATTATGAACAGTGGCTTTGCCACAAATACTATGTCAACTACATGATCATGCTAAGCAATATGACAATGATGATGCGTGTCATAATAAACGGAACGGTGGAAAGTTGCATGGCAATATGTCTCGGAATGTCTATGAAAATGCCATAATAGGTAGGTATGGTGGCTGTTTTGAGGAAGATATAAGGAGGTTTATGTGTGAAAGAGCGTATCATATCACAGGGTTTGGATGCACCGGCGAATTTTGCACCAACTCTCAATGTGAGAAAGGGCAATGCACGGTACTGAAGAGGCTAGCAATGATGGAAGGGTGAGAGTGCGTATAATCCATGGACTCAACATTAGTCATAAAGAACTCACATAATTATTGCAAAAGTCTACAAGTCATCAAAAACCTCGGCACTACGCGCATGCTCCTAGGGGGATAGATTGGTAGGAAAAGACCATCGCTCGTCCCCGACCGCCACTCATAAGGAGGACAATCAAATAACACCTCATGTTTCAAATTTGTTACACAACGTTACCATACGTGCATGCTACGGGACTTGCAAACTTCAACACAAGTATTTCTCAATTTTACAACTACTCAATTAGCACGACTTTGATATTATTACCTCCATATCTCAAAACAATCATCAAGCATCAAACTTCTCTTAGTGTTCAATACACTCATAAGAAAGTTTTATTAATCTTGAATACCTAGCATATTAGGATTAAGCACATTACCATGCTGCTTAAGACTCTCAAAGTAATATAAGTGAAGCATGAGAGTTCATTTATTTCTTAAAAATAAAACTACCACCATGCTCTAAAAGGTATAAGTGAAGTACTAGAGGAAACAACAAACTACTCCGAAAGATATAAGTGAAGATCAATGAGTAGTCAAATAATTATGCAACTATGTGAAGACTCTCTAACATTTAAGAATTTCAGATCTTGGTATTTTATTCAAACAACAAGCAAAGAAAAATAAAATGACATTCTAAGAATGGCAAACATCATGTGAAGAAGCAAAAACTTAGGATCAACCGAAACTAACCGATAGTTGTTGAAGAAGAAAGGTGGGATGCCAACCGGGGCATCCCCAAGCTTAGACGCTTGAGACTTCTTGAAATATTATCTTGGGGTGCCTTGGTAATCCCCAAGCTTGAGCTTTTTTGTCTCCTTAATTCCTCTCATACCACGGTCTCCCTAAATCTCAAAAGCTTCATCCACACAAAACTCAACAAGGACTCGTGAGATAAGTTAGTATAAACCATTGCAAAAACCTTATCATACTCTACTGTAGCAAATCCCTAAAATTATTATTCAACATTTCATACTAAATTCCTCTGCATATTTAATAGTCCTATCCTAAAATAGAATCATTAAAGAAGCAAACATATGCAAACAATGCAAACATAACAGCAATCTGCCTAAACAGAACAGTCTGTAAAGAATGCAGCAACATCCATACTTCCCTAGCTCCAAAAATTATTAAAGAAAATTCCCACTGTAGTAAATTTATCAGAGCTTAATATGCAAAAGGTTTCAACATTTTATCACATTCTGAATTTTCTAGGGAATTATTGCAACAGCGGTAAACTTTCTGTTTTCAAACAGCAACATGTGGACTTCTAACATAGGCATAGTAAAGACTATCAATGCCACTTTTACTAGAATAAAAGATGCAAAACATTGTTCTAAATAACAGAAAGCAAATATTAACAAAATAAATTGACGCTCCAAGCAAAAAACATATCATGTGGTGAATAAAAATATAGCTTCAAGTAAAGTTACCGATGAACGAAGACGAAAGAGGGGATGCCTTCCGGGGCATCCCCAAGCTTAGGCTCTTGGTTGTCCTTGAATATTACCTTGGGTTGCCTTGGGCATCCCCAAGCTTAGGCTCTTTCCACTCCTTATTTCATAGTCCATCGAATCCTTACCCAAAACTTCAAAACTTCACAACACAAAACTTAACAGAAAACTCGTAAGCTCCGTTAGTATAAGAAAATAAATCACCACTTCAAGGTATTGTAATGAAATAATTCTTTATTTATATTGGTGATAAACCTACTGTATTCCAACTTATCTATGGTTTATAAACTATTTTACTAGCCATAGATTCATTAAAATAAGCAAACAACACACGAAAAACAGAATCTGTCAAAAACAGAACAGTCTGTAGTAATCTGGATCAAACGTATACTTCTGGAACTCATAAAATTCTCAAATAAATTGATGGACCTTAGGAATTTATCTATTAATCATCTTCAAAAATAATTAACTAAATAACACTCTCCAATAAAAAATGGCAGCAATTCTCGTGAGCGCTAAAGTTTCTGTTTTTTACAGCATGATCAACAAGACTTTCCCCAAGTCTTCCCAAAGGTTCTACTTGGCACAAACACTAATTAAAAGCATAAAACCACATATAAACAGAGGCTAGATTAATTATTTATTACTAAACAGGAACAAAAAGTAAGGAATAAAAATAAAATTGGGTTGCCTCCCAACAAGCGCTATCGTTTAACGCCCCTAGCTAGGCATGATGATTTCAATGGTGCTCACATAAAGGACAAGAACTGTAACATAAAGAGAGCATCATAAAGAATATGACTAGCATATTTAAGTCTAACATACTTCCTATGCATAGGGATTTTGTGAGCAAACAACTTATGGAAACAAGAATCAACTTGCATAGGAAGGTAAAGAAAGCAAAACTTCAAAAATTTAAGCACATAGAGAGGAAACTTGATATTATTGCAATTCCTACAAGCATATATTCCTCCCTGATAATAACTTTCAGTAGACTCATGAATGAATTCAACAATATAACCAGCACCTAAAGCATTCTTTTCATGATCTACAAGCATAGAAAATTTACTACTCTCCACACAATCAAAATTCTTCTCATGAATAATAGTGGGAGCAAACTCAACAAAATAATTATCATGTGAGGCATAATCCAATTGAAAACTAAAATCATGATGAAAAGTTTCATGGATGTCATTATTCTTTATAGCATACAATTCATCACAATAATCGTCAAAGATAGCAACTTTGTTCTCATAATCAATTGGAACCTCTTCCGAAATAGTGGATTCATCACAAAATAAAGTCATGACCTCTCCAAATCCACTTTCATCAATATAATAATCATAAATAGGAGGCATGCTTTCATCATAATAAATTTTCTCATCAAAACTTGGGGGACAAAAAATATCATCCTCATCAAACATAGCTTCCCCAAGCTTGTGGCTTTGCATATCATTAGCATCATAGATATTCAGGAATTCATACTAACAACATTGCAATCATGCTCATCATTCAAATATTTAGTGCCAAACATTCTAATGCATTCTTCTTCTAGCACTTGAGCACAATTATCGGAATCCTTATTTTCATGATAGATATTAAAAAGATGAAGCATATGCGGTAATCTTAATTCCATTTTTTTGTAGTTTTCTTTTATAAACTAAACTAGTGATAAAACAAGAAACTAAAAGACTCGATTGCAAGATCTAAAGATATACCTTCAAGCGCTAACTTCCCTGGCAACGACACCAGAAAAGAGCTTGATGTCTACTACACAACCTTCTTCTTGTAGACGTTGTTGGGCCTCCAAGTGCAGAGGTTTGTATGACAGTAGCAAATTTCCCTCAAGTGGATGACCTAAGGTTTATCAATCCGTAGGAGGCGTAGGATGAAGATGGTCTCTCTCAAGCAACCCTGCAACCAAATAACAAAGAGTCTCTTGTATCCCCGACACACCCAATATAATGGTAAATTGTATAGGTGTACTAGTTCGGCGAAGAGATGGTGATAAAAGTGGTATATGGATAGTAGATAAAGGTATTTGTAATATGAAATTATAAAAACAGCAAGGTAACTAATGATAAAAGTGAGCGTAAATGGTATTGCAATGATAGGAAACAAGGCGTAGGGTTCATACTTTCGCTAGTGTAAGTTCCCTCAACAATAATAACATAATTGGATCACATAACTATCCCTCAATATGCAACAAAGAGTCACTCCAAAGTCACTAATAGCGGAGAACAAACGAAGAGATTATGGTAGCGTACAAAACCACCTCAAAGTTATTCTTTCCAATCAATCCGTTGTGCTATTCCTATAAGTGTCACAAATAGCCCTAGAGTTCATACTAGAATAACACCTTAAGACACAAATCAACCAAAACCCTAATGTCACCTAGATTCTCCAATGTCACCTCAAGTATCCTTGGGTATGATTATACGATATGCATCACACAATCTCAGATTCATCTATTCAACCAACACATAGAACCTCAACGAGTGCCCCAAAGTTTCTACCGGAGAATCACGACAAAAAACGTGTTCCAACCCCTATGCATAGGTTCATGGGCGGAACCCGCAAGTTGATCACCAAAACATACATCAAGTGAATCACGTGGTATCCCATTGTCACCACAGATACGCACGGCAAGACATACATCAAGTGTTCTCAAATCTTTAAAGACTCAATCCGATAAGATAACTTCAAAGGGGAAACTCAATTCATTACAAGAGAGTAGAGGGGGGAGAAAACATCATAGGATCCAACTATAATAGCAAAGCTCGCGATACATCAAGATCGTACCACCTCAAGAACACGAGAGAGAGAGAGATCAAACACATAGCTACTGGTACATACCCTCAGCCCTGAGGGAGAACTACTCCCTCCTCATCATGGAGAGCACCGGGATGATGAAGATGGCCACCGGAGAGGGATTCCCCCTCCGGCATGGTGCCGGAACTGGTCTAGATTGGTTTTCGGTGGCTACGGAGGCTTCTGGCAGCGGAACTCCCGATCTATTGTCTGTTCTAGAAGTTTTAGGATACGTAGGTATATATGGGTGCAGGAAGTACATCGGTGGAGCTTCGGGGGCCCCACAAGGCAGGGGGCGCCCCCTAGACCTCCCTTGGCTCCTGACGTGGGGTCCAAGTCCATCCGGTAGCTTTCCTTCCAAAAATAACTTCTCCAGTTGATTTCGTTCTGTTTCGACTCCGTTTGATATTCCTTTTCTTCGAAACACTAAAATAGGCAAAAAACAGCAATTCTGGGCTGGGCCTCCGGTTAATAGGTTAGTCCCAAAAATAATAAAAAAGTGGATAATAAAGCCCAATATTGCCCAAAACAGTAGATAACATAGCATGGAGCAATCAAAAATTATAGATACGTTGGAGACGTATCAGGTGGGAGGGCTGCAGCACCCCTTCCCTGGCGCAACCCCTCCCTCCTCCAACTCTTCCTTCTCCTCCGTAGAGCTTGGTGAAGCCCTGCAGGAACACCACAAGCTCCAGCACCACACCGTCGTGCTGCCGGAGTTCTCCCTCAACTTCTCCTCTCCTCTTGCTGGATCAAGGAGGAGGAGACGTGCCCGGGCTGTACGTGTGTTGAACGCGGAGGCGCCGTCCGTTCGGCGCTAGATCGGATCTTCCGTGATTTGAATCGCCGCGAGTACGACTCCATCAACCGCGTTCTTGTAAGGCTTCCGCTTAGCGATCTTCAAGGGTATGAAGATGCACTCCATCTCTCTCGTTGCTAGTATCTCCTAGATTGATCTTGGTGACGCGTAGGAATTTTTTTGAATTATTGCTACGTTCCCCAACAATGGTCTGCCTTGGAGTGAAATTTTCGATTTGGCCGAGGTGGCTAGTCGAATCGGCGTAAAGCGGGACGCTGCCGAAGACAAAAAGTTGTCCGGTGCAGAAATTTGCTCCCATAATCAATCCCGTCGTCGATCCGAAGGTGAGCCATCGAGCTGTCTTAATCACACAGAGGGACCTGCATGAGCTAGTAATGACAGAGCTAAATCTAGCAGATCTCCGGTAGGCAGTCCTGAGCTAGTGATCTTGCCTAGATGGTAACAAGACGAAGAAGATGTTGAAAATATGCACTAGAGGCAATAATATTGCATTATTATATTTTCATGTTCATAATTAAGGGTTTATATTCTATGCTATAACTGCTATGATCCTAGAACATGTGATTCAGTGGAAAACACATATGCACGTGTGGAATTATAAGCCGCAAAGTAAGATTCCTAGTCTCGCCTCTAAGACTAGCTCAAGTGTTATTTGTGATCATGTTTTCCAGATCTTAGGATATTGTTAAGTGTAAGGATAGTCCTAAAACAAATTTGAAAGTATGATGTTAGAAGAACGATCATATTGAATCGATCCAAACTTGTTTGTTATACTTTGAGATAATATCGTCTGAAATCAATTGTTATAACACAGAGTATTAACATGTGTTTTAGTTCCTTAGACCATGAGAGTTCTTAGTCAATTATTACTGTACGATGGACTTTGGGGTTGCTCAAATGTCATCTATAACATGGTTATCATAACGACAACTTGCAGGTTCATAAAAAAGTTTGACAAGAGACTAGATAGCTTAAGAATGGAATTTGCTCCTCGACAATGGAGAGATATTGTTACGGCCCTCTCGATGTGATGACACCCATCATCGTCTGGCCGGACACAGGTGAGTATGTCACGGGGATGCCGAAACATTTCAACAAGAAAGAAGAACAAAACTGGTAATGAGGATAACGGTATAGTGAGCATGTGGATGACTCAAAACGATATTGACACTCCTTGGGTTCTATAAAGTATCATGAATCAAAGGAACATCACATGATAACAAATGATTCACTCGAATGTCATTCGTGTAATCATAGGGATCAATATGGAAGTCTACAGTTCCACTATTAGTCATTGAACGAAGGGGTTTCATTCATGTCTATGTTTTACCGAACCTACAGAGTCACAAGCCTAAGGTAATCAAAATTTGCTGAGTGTTAGTAGGACAGGAGTAGATGGATTTATTTTTGAAATAGTTTCATTAATAACCAAAATAGTTTCGAAAGGAATCAGAAGCGTTTCAGGGTCACCGGAAGGGTTTCAGAGTTTGTTGGGCAATACCGGGTATCATCGCTAAATAATATATATATGTCGAAAATGTTTCCCGACATGTTGAATTGATATTAAAAGGCTCTAGTAATGGTTAGGAGACTTTTATATTTAATTTAATATCAACGGGTCTTAAAAGGGCAAGTGGTGGAACGCTACTTGGGCCACTTGGGCCCAAGTGGAAGTGGCGCCCTCCTTTCCACTTGGGGAAGGGAGGGGAGGCCGAATTGGAGGGGGAATCCCCCACCTCTTGGCCGGCCAAGGAGGGGTGTATTATCCCTCATTGTGGCACCCTGCCTCTTCCCTCTAACCTATATATACTAGAGGCTTTTGGCACTTTTAGACACAAGTTTTGGAGGCTCCTCTAGTTCTCTAGTTCTAGTTGATCCTGATTGATCAATTAGAGCTTGACCTAGATCCTCTAATCCTCATAATAAGAAGCCCAGGGTGGTTCTAATCTCGTCCCTCTAATTCTCCGGCGATGATTAGTTTGGGACGGCGAAGCGCTGCTGGATGGTGAAGACCGTACGCTTGCAACTCGTAGATAGGTTGTGCTTTCGGTCTTACGTTCGAGTGACTGTTCGTGGGCGGTTCGCGGGATCATTCATCTACAGTTCGAGGGACTCCAAGTACGATCTATGCGGACTCATCTACTTTCGCTACAACTCGGAGTCGGCAACATTCTGATCCTAACCGCTCATCGCATCTTCGTGTTCCTGACTGATCGTAGGGCGATTTTTTTGTTCTCTACTACGTTTTACAATAGAAGAGATAATATTTACCAAGGTTCAGACCCCCTCAAAGAGGTAAAATCATACGTCCTACTTTTTATTGTATTGATTGTGGATGGGGTAGAAAGTACAGGTTGATCTACCTCGAGATCACATGTGTGAATGAATCTACCTCTATGGTCTAAACCCCTCGGCATATATAGACAACCGGGGTACCTAGGGTTACACCTATGCCGGTTACATCGGAGGATAAACATGTCGAGGATTACATCTTGTCTTGGAGTATGCGTCAAGTCTACCGGCGATCCCATCATGAGGATGCCGTGGAGCGTAGCAGGTATGGCCCACTTGGTGGATAGTTTGGGGGATCCTCGGCCCAACCCATGCTCGGGGGCCGATGTGGTTACCCCCCCCCCCCACGCCTTCGACCCATTCTTCCCATGAGTTGTTTTTCTTTTTTCCTCTTCGATTTTTAGTCGTCTTTTTGAAAAGAAAACATCTTGTTATTATCTAGGAGTTAAATATTCAAAACCCTATTAAAAATGGAAACATATAATTTATGAAAAAATCAACATGTGTTTATAAAAGAGTTCAGTGTATATTAAAATACATTCATCGTGTGGTAAAAAACTGTTCAATGTGTATTAAAAAATTCGATGTATAAAATTAAAATGTTCATCATATACTCCCTCCATCTCAAAATAAGTGCCTTAACCTTAGTACAACTTTGTACTAAACTAAATTTAGTACAAAGTTGAGACACCTATTTTGGGATGGAGGGAGTACTAATTTTTTAGATGCATACAACAAAAATGTTCATCGTATATAATAAACAAAGTTTAGTGTATTTTTAAAAATAGTTTACTGTGTATTACAAACTATTCAATTTGCGTTAAAAAATGTTCAATGTATACTACAAAAAAGTTCATCGTATATCATTAAAAAAGTTCATTCTGTATATGGAAATGTTCACCATAGATTAAATAAGTTCATTGTGCGGTTAAAAACATTCACCGTACATTACAAAAGGTACAAAAATGGAAAAGTAAAAAAATCAAAAAGGAAAAAAAAGAAATGAAATGAAAAATAGAAGCTGAAAAAAGAGAAACATAGAAAGAAAACGGATCAGACGGAAAAATAGAAAATCAAAACAGAAAACAAATGAAAAAAGCATCGAAGGAAGGACACTTGGGCTGGCCTATTCGTGGCTGGGCTTAAGCGAAGGCTGACAATTTGCTGCCCTCGTGCGGCAAATAGAATCTGCTCAGTGGCAGCACGGCGTTAGCATTTCCCATTTACTGCTTCAGGCCCCGGCCCATTCCCTCTTTTTTTTCTGGTTTAATACGCGGGAGAGATTCGAGCTCGGGACCTCCATCTTACTTGTAACTCGCACTAACCAACCAGACAGACCACACATTGTGATAATGTATTTCTGGACCGATTTTCGTGATGGACTTTTTCGGGAACGGTTTTTGTTTTTTTCTCTCTTTCTCTGTTTTTTTATTTCATATTTCTTTATTTTTTTCAAAATTCACAAAAATTTTCATATTCAATGAATTTTTTTCAAATTGCTGCACCTTTTCGAAATATTGATGCACTTTTTTTTCATATTCGTTGAACTTTTGTTTCGAAATCAATGGAATTTTTTCCAAATCCAAGGAAAATTTTCAAATTTGATGAAATTCCTCAAAATCAATGAACTATTTTCAATTTTGCGAACTTTTTTTCGGAGTTGTTGAATTAGTTTGTATTTCGATGATTGTTTTTTCAAACACAATGAAACTATTTTTAAAATCAATAAATGTTTTTTCAAAATTGATGAACTTTTCGAAATTCCTATGGATTTTTTACTTTTTAATTTTTTTTTGGAACTGTATGAACTTTTTCATGATTTTTTGTGAACTTCTACATAAAAGTCAATAGTCAACAACTTGGCCAGTGGTCTACTTGAGCTGAAGCGAACACCTGGATACGCCTCCTTATCTCATGAATGATAGCAGCAGAAGATCCCAAATAAGTCTCCTTAATGTGCTTTATGTTGACAACACTACCTCGGGGGCGGCATGTGTGGCCCCTTGATAGACCGGAAATTATTTGTATTCCTCAAAACATTTCCAGCTAATAAAGGTCTATCAATCCTCGAAAACAAAAACCTAGCCAGTGGTCCATGCTCATTGTCAAAGGTCAACCAACAACTTTTTTTAGACAAGGCAACC
>NC_041388.1:614009020-614034657 GCF_002162155.2 Triticum dicoccoides | reverse complement strand
GACAAGCGACCAACTACATTGAGATTACACTCGTGGGTGTTGTTTCCCTTTACGGGCGCAGAACACGCGGAATAGGAGCTCCCCACAGTGTAGAAGAGTGCTGGCCCATTAGCTTTGGGCTGTAGAGGTTTTGTAGCGAGGGTTAACAGTAGCGGTGTCTTTTAAAACGCAAACATTTTGGAAAAAGTGAACATTTTGTAACACAAATTTTAAAAAGTTCGGAAACAATTACTGAAAATACAAACAAATTTTGATACAGGAGGCGGTAGTAGTCTGGCCCAGTAGCTATCCGTCAGACCGACAACATGATGATCACACACGTCTGTTTCCCATTTCTACTTTTTCTATATCTCAAAAAATAGTAAATACATTTATTTCAAAAAAATAACTTAGTCAATTGTTTAAAGAGTTTATCGCACATTTTAAAAATGTTCATGCAATGTAAAAATAATATTAGGTCAACTTACATGAAATGTGTGTACCATACCAAAAAAATATAAGTGCCTGATATTTTTTTAAATGTTATACAAGTAAAAAATGTTTGTGTAATAAAAAATCATACCATTCAAAAAATGTAAGTTGTATTGATATAATGTTAAGTGTTTCGAATATATGTTCGTGATATTTTTAGAAATGTTTATGAAAATGTAAAAAATGTTCCCATAGTTAAGAAGCCCTTTTTGTACCATACAAAAACATGTTTCAACATGTATTTGCAAAACGTTCAAAATATATTCACAAAATTTCAAAATATGCAGCGGAGAAAATGTGTACCCAAAATGTACAATATGTATGATAACATAGACGTCAAAACAAATGACTGAAAAAACAAATGTTAATCATGTATTTGAATTTTTTTAACATATATAAAATATTTTTCGTGATGTAAAAGAAAATTGTACAAGGTGTAGGGAAAATGTATACCTGTGTTGAAAAAAAGAAGGAAAACCAAATAAAAAACCATAGAGAAATCGATGAAAAAGAAATAATAAACAAAGGAAAAAATAAAGAAAATTCAAAAAGGAAAAAAATTCATCACTGAAAAAACTAATAGAAAAACCACAGGGATAAAATTCATGCGCCACAACTATAGTAGAGGGTCTGCCCAGTAGCGCTCTCGCCCGAGGCGAGACAGAGCTATGTCCGAGAGGGGGCGAGACATAGCTCCTTCATTGCAGACAGGTGTTTTCCGCTGGCCCCCTCTTGTCTACAAATGATTGAACTCCCATCATATATATGTTTACTCACTTAAAAAATATGTACCCTAAAAAGACTTGATAAAATATATAGTTCAAAAAGAACTTAATAAACATATTCATGCGAGTTCTAATAAACTTCACACACTTTTTAAAAGTGGCCACACGTATTTTAAAATACTTAGGTGTTGCGAACTGAGCGTACCACAGATGATTAGTTTCCTTGTGGTGGAACTAGTCAACCAAGGTTGAAGTGACTCACATTTTTCTGGATTTATTTCAGACATTTCAGCGATGTTAATTCAATGGGAGGATACTTCCCGTTAAGTACGAGACGTCTATGGTGGCTTCATCAATCTCAGTGCCGGCTAAGTATCTCAAAGATGCTCATAGGGATAGGGGTTGCATGCGTGCGTCCATAGGTTGAGTGTATATAATTATCTGCGATTTTAGTGTGTTAAGAAAAGCTTAGGTGTTTCCGTGTTTGTGTTTGTGAGGGAAAATATTAAAAAACACAATATTAATTTAGGAAAAATAAAAAAGTAGATGGTGGTAAAAAAATGAAAAGAACCTTAAAGGGAAACGAAAAAAACAAACCAAGAGAAAAATAAAACGATAAAGGCAAGAAATAAACATAAATGCCACATTTGAGCTCGCAGACCATTAGTAGCGGCTGTAGGCGATTCTCCTGCAGCGCTCATTACAGCTGGTAATAGCATTTCGGGAACCCCTTAGGCCTCGTTTGACAGAGGGGGATTTCCAGTCCCAAAGGGGGTGGAGATTTAAGAGGATTAGATGATCCCTCTCTTCCTCAAATCCCCAAATCTTCCTCTAGCCAAAATCCCCTTTGTATAAAACATTTGTTTGGAAGGTAGGGTTTGCCATATTAAGATAAGATGGTGCAAAACATCTAAAAATATAATCTTTACAAGTAAAACAACATCAATGTCCAACGAAAACTTGTACAACACAACATATACAAAATGTTTGTAAAGCAACATTCATCAAACTGAACAAGAATCCGATAATTTCACTGTGCCAACATAACCGTCAACTGTTGTCATTCAACTTCTATGTACCCGAGAATTTGTACAAAAAAAGTGGATTAGCTTTGTCGTTCGATGCTTTCATCAGTCGGAACCAACTGAAATGAGAGAAGAATGTGTTCAGTCGTAGACTATTGTAAGATAATCAGTACTACCTATGTAAAGAAATATAAGACTTTCTTTATTTCTTTACATAGAGAGTACCAACCAACCCACTAGGCCACTACAATATGAGAATCGTCATTGTAAATCAACATGGGATTCCTCGAACATTGCTTTGAATAAACCACGGTTTAGCCTTTTCACAAAAAAACCCCCACGGTTTAGCCATTTTTTCGCACACTTCATGTGCACTCAAATGTTGCAAAGATGAATGTTAAGAACATACTTATCAAAAATTCATGTTGAGTAATCTTGGATCTTAACAGGTGCTCGAACTGACTACTATCGTCTCGGGGCTACCTTCTAATACAAAAGACACACTTTTAGTTAGATGATCCAAACCTAAACTAGAAACAGATAATGGTTAACGCGTCTCTGTGGGTAATTGCTCTATTGGGTGACGGGGATGTGCCAACTTTAATGCCGACGGCGAAGCTGGTGTGTCAAATACGTTACCCGACGCTCAAGACGGGGATGAGGATGTGATAGCATTACCGGTGCCCATTACTCGTCTTACCCATGAAGGCCTTACACGTGGTCTCTAAAGTTAGTGGACCCTAGGTAATTCTCGCACATACCCTCCAAATTTTACACCCATCACGTCTCTTAGGCCCAAAAGCCCAAAGAAATCCCTAACCTAGTGACGACATATTGTTTATTGTGCTGAAATGCTACTTTTGTTTTACTAAAATGCTATTGAAGGTTGTTGTTGATTGTGTATACGGGTTTCCCCACAGAGATGAAAACCCTGATGGTGATGGGAATGGGTACCTTTTTAATCTCGCGGCCGGGTACGGGGACGGGGACGGGTATGGGGTGACTGTCACGGGGGACGGGGATGAGAGTTGAATACACGACACACATAATCACAATGAGAGAAAATATAAAAAACGCATACTTTACTTGATATGTGCTACATAGATGTGGAGGAAACTCTTATATCTGTCTAATGGCTCTAGTTTAGACTAAAAAGCACTTGGAAATTATTTGTTCATACGAATTTCCAAACCAATAAGCCCCCCTTATATCTGTCCATTGACTCTAATTAGATGTTTTGGTTCTATGTACTGTACGCGCTCACATACTTATTATCTACTTGTGGATTAGATTAATTGAAAAGTACTAATATTTTCAGCATTTACCTAGCACACAAGACAACGACCCATACTCGTTACTCGTCTTACCCGTCAAGACCTTACACGTGGGCTCTAACGGTAGTGGACCCTAGGTAATTCTCGCCCATACCCTCCCACTTTTACACCCATCATGCCTCTTTGGCCCCAAAAGCCCAAAAACACCCCTAACCTAGTGAAAACATATTATTTATTGTATTAAAATGTTGCTTTTATTTTACTGAAATGCTAAGGTTGTTGTTGATTGCGTATATGGGTTTCCCATGGGTTGAAAATCCTGATGGGATGTGGATGAGAAACCTTTTATCCTCGTGGACGGGTACGGGGACGGGCAGGGACGATTCTAAGGGGGGACGAGGGGGGAGGGGCAAGGATCGAGTCGACCCTCGATAGCGATCAGCGATTCCCTAATTTTTCTGCTTGCGTCCATGTACGTAACCCGCTTCGCCCCCCTATCCTCAGCCCATGTACTAGTACAGCCCATTAGATCTTTTTTTAGGGGTACAACCCAGTAATCTGGGATTGCTTCATGCCTTTAAAAACTATAGAAGTATAATCGTACAAACTATAAGCATTAATCATCAATTATAACATTTTCGTTTATTTATTTGTGCTTGTGTAGACATGAAGAGTAAAAGAGCCAAATCCATTCATAATTATCAAAACCAGTTGGTTCAAGCACTCAACCATCAAAACATGATGCTACAGTACAATCTAGTGAAATGAGGCAGCCTAATCCTAACTAAGGCTAAAGATTTCCATTGATGCTATGAGGTAAGTAAGAATTATTTATTTTTCAATCATTTATAATTTCTTAATACATGATATCTAATAATTATTTTCTGTTGATTGCATCAGGTGGTTAATTTTCCAAGCATGCCCCTTTAGAGGAAATGGTGAATATGACGATTCAAAGAACCAAGGTAATAGCCCAAGCATAATTTAATTGATATGCAAGCTCCTAATAAAAAATGTCACTAATAAAATTTGATGAATCTAGATCTCTTATCACTGTAACAACATGTTGGTTAATTCAGTTAAGAAATTAGTGGAAAGCGTGTTAACCTAATTTTTTTCTAGTGTCATTGTCTTACCCCCCCACCCCCCCCATGGTCAATCCTGGCTCCGTCCCTGGGGACGGGGATGAGAGTCCAATACGAGTCCGGGTAATCCCCATTGCCAGCTTTAATTTTTCTAGATGAGCTATGATAATTGAATAAAGGACACACGCTAATCACAATGGGCGAAAGATATAAAAAATCATGTACTTTACCTGATATGTGCTACATATACGTGGAGCAAACCATCTGCCTTTTAGACCAAAAACACTTGGAAATTATTTGTTCATACAAATTCCAAACTAACAAGTCTTCCTTTCGGTGGGAACCACCACACCATGTGAACCAAGGAGGCTTCAGTGAGTTAATAGATTTGTTCTGTGTGGCCACGCCACCACCGTGACCTGAGATAAGTAATTATGGAAATCATTCGAACCTAGTGATAACGTATTACTTATTGTGCTGAAATGTTGCTTTTGTTTTACTAATTTGCTACCGAAGGTTTTTGTTGATTGCGTATATGGGTTTCCACACGGGGATGAAAACCCGGATGCGGATGAGGATGGGAAACTTTTTGTCCTCGCGGGCGGGTACGGGGACGGGTATGGGGTGACTTGCGGGCACGGGGATGAGAGTCCAATACCTGTCTGGGTAATCCCTGTTGTCAGCTTGAATTTTTCTAGATGAGCAACAAGAATTGAATACATGACACACATAATCACAGTGGGAGAAAATGTAAAAAAAATCACGTACTTTACTTGATATGCGCTACATACATGTGGAGCAAACTCTTATATGTGTCTTTTTTTTTTGAGGGGTAACTCTTATATGTGTCTAATGACTCTAGTTTAGACTAAAAACACTTGGAAATTATTTGTTCATACAAATTCCAAACCACTCTCCGTGGGAACAATCACACCATGTGATGTGAACCAAGGAAGGAGGCTTCAGTGAGTTAATAGATTTGTTCTCTGTGGCCACGCCACCACCTTGACCTGATTCATACACACATAGATTTGTCATGGATAAGTACGTAAGCAAATCAATGAATGTATACCATGCAAATGGTGAGTAATTTGACATGAACGAAGTAGCTAGGGCGAGGAGGACGGACCAGAAGTAGTCCCATCGCGGGTGGATCTTGGACATGCGTCCGGCGTAGGCGTACTCGGCGCGGCGGGCGTTGCGGAAGGCGCAGCAGCCGCAGGAGCAGACGGCGATGAGCAGCAGCAGCAGCACGGCGTTGACGACGGTGACGTTGTGCCAGTGGCGGCGCAGCTGCTCCATCACGCCGGCCCTGCACGAGTCGCAGCCGTAGCAGAGCACCGCCGGGTCGTTCTGCCACCGGAAGCAGTCCTCGTCCTGCACCGCCACCACCGCCGGGCCCTGGCCCGTCAGCCCGTCGCCGCCGTAGACGCAGGACGTGGGCGGCTTGCAGCATCCGGACTGCACGGGCGTGAGGTCGCGGCGCATGTAGTCGTCGGGCGTCCATCCGGCCACCTTGGGGCACGCCCTGGAGCTGGCCACGCACGCCAGCGCCGTGCGCCAGTACCGGTCGGCGGACACGTGGCCCCGCAGCCACGGCGAGTAGTCCCGCATCCGATACTCGCGGTAGGGCCTCCCGGGCACCATCCTGCCGCCGCCGCCCGCCGTGACGGCGAGGCCGAACACGGTGGCGCCGAGGAGGAAGAGCACGAGGAGGAGCACGGCGAGCAGGTAGAGCCAGAGCGCCCATGAGACGTGGTAGCGCGCGCCGACGAAGCCCGGGAGCGAGACGAGGAAGGCGACGAAGCCGACGGCGAGCAGCGGGGCCTGCAGCGCGGACTGGCACGTGGGGCCCGGCGCGGCGGAGGCGGCGTGCGCCAGCCAGAGGCCCGCGCCGATGACGGGGATGGAGGCGAGCAGCGTGAGCAGGTTGAGGTAGCCGATCACCGTGTTGCTCAGGTGGTACGGCTGCTGCTGCCCATGGTTCATCCTGAATCCCTGATGGAGTGCAATGCAGGGTGAGATAGATTCAGTATGCTCGACCTGCTGCTGCTGCTGCTTGCTACCACTGTATATCATCACTCCTCCCTTAAGCAGCTACCAACTTGCTTCTCTTTTTCTCTTTTTTTCTGTTTTGACTGCTTTTAGCTTGTGTGGATCCGTGTGTGTATGATCTGGCACTCCATCTTTTTTTGTGTTTTCAAACTTTCACCTTTTCCGAATTATTCATCGCATTCATATTTGTCCGCGTTTCCTTTTCTACCTTTTCCTGCGCAAAGTAATTTAAAATCGCAAAGTACTGCATTTCATGTTTTATTTATTTTCTCTCAGCCATTCTGTGCACCTTTTTTTGCATGGATTTTTATATGGTTCAACTGTCAAGAGCACTCCCACTGAATCACATTTCAGTTGCAACGCTAAATCTTCATATCATACTGTTATGTTAGTTGTATCATCACCAACTCTGAAAGTGTTATGTTAATTATATCATCACCAACTCTGAAAACCCGCAATGCCGTTTCCTGAACACAATTTCGACATATGTTTTTGAGAATACCAGGCCTCCACAGTTGCAGCAATGTCATGGAGCCTTAGGCTTGTAGGAGTACACGGTAGTGCTTAATGATTAAGGTAATGCAGAGCTGGATCTGACGGGCTTATAAGAATAGAGGGGCCGACAAAAGCACCCCAAGCAAGCATGCGGCCACATTTGTTTAACAGAATCGGGCGCCGGTAAAGGAGACGGATTTGGTCCTGTTGCTTGCTTTGCCTCCTGCTGCTTTAGTTACCCACTCGCTTTCCTGCAGGCTGGAGCAGTAAACACAAAAGCATTAGCGGCATATATGGGATGTGGCCTCCCTGTAATCAGGCCTTTCTTGATGCGTTCAAATGCCGCCTTTTACACGCAATTTCTTACCTTTGTGCGTGTGTATGGATGATGGATCGGATCGAATCGGACCGGCTCACGTGCGTAGCATAGATCGTTCATTCGAAGCGCTTTCCATTGACAGGGACTCGGCACCTTGTTACAAGCAAATAGCATTCCACTAAATCTATATATCCACCTTTTCGTCGGATCCTGCAACGATATTTGCGTGGCGATGATGATGCGATTGACTCATGAAAGCTCCAGCTGAGGAATTTGGCACTATGGTCATAGGTTTAAAGCTGATGGAAAACGCCCAACGACTTGGTATTAGTAGGTGAGGTTTATCCGTAATCCAACCGTGAGTCGTCGGAATTTATATCAAAGGTCCTGATGTTGTCTAACTTGTATAATTTCACTTCTAGTCTTGTTCACTTTCAGTAGTGATAGTGGCATGTATATTCCACTCCTACAATTTTTAACACTTTTTAATAAATATGAAACATGTGAAATTAGATAGCGGAACATGTGAATTTGGTCGTTAGAGCTCGTGGTATGTTCATAGACTAGTAAGATGCCCGTGCTACGCTACGAATCAAATAAGATCAGGTGGATTTAAGTTATAATCATGAACCAATATGTTGTTATAAACAATAACAAATGTACTGAGTACATATCAAGCATGATTAAACATATGGTTTCCAATCAATAAACCCTTTGATCGAAGCCAAACATTTTCTTCTCCGTCTTTGCCTTGGGAGAAGACTTGTTGTCCTCCCTACTCACCTTTCACATTGCTCACTCTATCATGCATCGAGAAAAACCAAGCCAAACGCATGTGGCAAAATTGTGACGACTACTAACTTAATTTTTCAGCCATAGTACAATGGGTTAAACCTATCCTGATCCGCCACCCACCAATGCCGCGTATATGTCATCTCATTATATGATGCAGCATGCCGACCATGAACAAAATATAATGACAACATATAATGTAAATCGATGTTGTAACATTCCAAACCCCTTTGCAAGATTTGACGTAAAAAGAATCATATCAAATATCACATAATAGTATCTTGAAGATAGCAATCAAGACAATATATTGTGCATACATACTATAGCTTGAGCACACTTATATATGGTTTCATGACAAACAAGAATGAAGTAGAAGGAAGAAATATTCCAAACATAACTCACATAGCTAGTTTCACTTAATTAGTTACATACCTTAGGCATCTATGAGGACATGGAATCATTTGTCAAGCATGATAGTCTTCTTTTAGTTGTTTGCTCAAAACATATGTGCCAACAATATTAGCTCTTCGTTTTTTGCTTCATCAAACTGCTAGGACATCAGACAATCACTACCTCATACATAAATGTCTGATATATTCAGACAAAAGGAAGAAAACTGAGCATGTAGAAGGTCTGTAGTATATTTACATAAAAGGGGAAAAAATGAACAACACTTGCAATATTTTGGACCGAGCAAAGAAACAAAATGTACAGCAAAAGATGCTTCCAAATCATGTGTATATAGAGCAGGCGAGTGCACATGTACATACATACACAAAATTAGTACCGGACCTCTTGTAACTCCAAGTCGTATGCGACAGAGACAATCCTAAATAACATGGAACTATGCAATTGTGGCGTTGTTCGGCAAGAAGACAGCTTGTCTTCTATTGGCAGCTGGGCACCACCCAAACAGATAAGAATTACAGAGACAAACCGTTCAGTCAGAGCAACAAAAAATTGTTCATGAACATACGACTTCTAGATCAGTAGTCCTCACTGAAGTCTGCACCATGACTTATTTCAGCAACAGAAATTTGTTCATGAACGTACAGCCAATTCTAAATCAGTAGTCTTCACTGAAACCTGCTCCAGGAATTATTTCTCTGTAGAGACATAAACTAAGAGAAATTAGTGTGATTTCTTTGAAACTAACTAACACAAAAATAGACGCAATGGCCTCACGTTGCTCGCCAGTGACCCCTCTTCGAAGCTGCCTTCTATATTTTGAAATCCGCAGGAAAAATCAAAATTAGAGACATGTTAGAACGAGATTATCTCGTGAAATATGCACCTAATCGACGGCAGCTAAGATGTCACCGATAGAGAAAGGGACCTGATTCCCTTTATGGGCAATTTTAGGTCTAGCTCTTTACTTAGCCAAGGTGCATCTCGTCTTCTCTTTCAGTACCATCCTCATTATCTACTCCTTCTGTTTCATTATCCTAATGTCTGCTTCTTCTTCTCTTCCATTATCCTCCTCAAGTTTGATTTCCTGTCCTTCAGGTTTAGAGTTCAGACATCCTCTTGATAACTGAATCATCATCATCTTCTTCTTTTTTACTGCCTTGCACAATTATTATGTAATTCAGTACTTGCAGGTTTTAGAACTTGCACGAATCTATACCACATTCTGCACTCAGGAAACATTTAAATTTTTTACATGTTGCCATAATCAAGGGATTTTACTAAATGCACATGCCATTATAATAGTAGTATACAATAGCACAATGCACTGAAATAAGGGGCATAGAGGCGAAAAGAATTGTTAGTCTCAGCCCTCACGCTGTCAAGCATGACTATAATTGGGTAATAGAAACTATAAGAAGGATACACGCATACAGATGTGTTGTGGAATTTACATGACAGCATAACGGGCACATATTTGCAAAAAAATGTAGGAATAGACAGCTAGGGAAAGATCCATTTTCACTTGGTCAGGTGAAATATCAGAAGAAAAGTCAGCAGCTTAGGAAAATAAATCAAAAGTGTGTGCGTTTGCTGGTATGCTTGAACAAAAGTATCATAATTATTACGCTAACAATGTAGGCTAAAACCACCCCAGCTAAATCCACCCTGACGGCAACATCCTACAGACATGAGATTTCGAGAACGGAGCTTCCATATGCAGCACGATAGGAAAGAACACCTACCCTTGGGGCACCGGAGCCATCGGGAACGAGTAGGTCGCCACCGGCAGATATCCTCCATGGCCTACTCATGGAGATCCTGCCGCTGCTAATCTCCATAGGCAGCACAAAAAAAGGGACGTCGTTGGAGGTTGAGAACCAGAGAAAGCAAGGGATGAAGGGAATCAATGTCATCAGAGAAAACAAAGTAACTTACAGCCCAGCTCATCTTAATTCTTCACCAAGGCATGCTGATCTCTGCACCCGCCGGTGCGAGGAGCACTATCGCCAATCCATGGCTTTGTGGGCCGCATACAAGTCCGGCCGCATAAGACAGAACCAGGGGCGGGTTCGGTGCATCAGTCGGGGGTACCCCTGCTCCCCAGTCCTTGAAGCTGCCACCAGCGCCAGCCTACACCGGAGTGCAGCAGCAACTCCAACAACTTCGCCCGCACCTGCCGGTCGTCCGTGGTGACCGGATCTGGGAATCCCTCTCCACAAATCCCAACTTCTGTACAACCCCTTCACCAACCAAACCTCGCCGGATGCCCGGATCAGAGAGAGACCAACCTCCCTAGAGCCGCAGCGCCATCAGAGGGAGCACCGCCGCGACGGGAAGGAGCCGGAGGAACCTTATTCCACTTCATCAAAGTCGCCCCGCCTGCCCGCCAACGCCAGAATCAAATCCTAAAACACCATTATCTACAACCGCGACGCAGCCCTCCGCTGTCTTCCCCACCTCCCAGAGCCCGACGGCGGCCCGCCGGAAAACACCCTCTCGCGTCGCCTCTCTGTTTGCCTTTTTTCACTGTATAGTCGGGAGAGACCGAGAGATTTCCACCCTGTAGTGACGTTGATTGTTAGGAGGGTACTCGAAGCTTCTATTTCTTAGGGAAACATTTGGGGCCGGGGCACCGGCCGAAGCTACGGCCGGTCCAGTCCACGCACGCGCGACGCGACCCACTCACGAGCAACCACGTGGCGCGATGGACCCGAGACGACTAGTCCTCCTCCCTTTTCTCTTCTTCCTCTCGCGCATCTCTCTCTTTCTCTCTCCCCGCTGCCATGGTCAACGCATCGCCCCGTGCCGCAGGCCTCCCAGGCGCGCCGCCGTTCAGCAGATCTGGCTGCCCTCGACCAGATCCGCGGGGATCCGCGTGCATCGGAGCTCTCCCTGCCTCACCGGACCCGGCCACGCCGGAGCTGCAACCAGCCATGGCAGGACTACACCCCGCGGCCCAAATTTGCTGGAACAGGCCGGCGAGTGCTGCAACCGTTGACAGGAAAGCTTCAACCCAAGATTAAAAATGCTTCAACCGTATATACAGAAAGCTGTAAGCGTTCAGTGCTATCGAGGGAAGCTACAACCATCTATATAAAATGCTACAAACTTTGATGAAAACAGCTTCAACCGAACGATAGAGAAAAGTTTTCACCTAGACATTGCTCAAAAAAAAAGTTTCAATCGTTTACAGAAAAACTTCCACCATAGAGGGGAAAAGCTTCAACCATTGAGATAAAAGCTACAACCGTGTCAATTTGTTGCTACTACCGTCTGTGTTTTTGCTACATCCATTTCATGCGGCCATGGTGCTTTTTTACGACTGAGCTGTGACAGGCGACGACGAGGACGGCATTTTTGTTGCAACATCCTCGTTTTTTGCTACCATTGGCGCTGTGTTTTGCTACATCCGTTTAACATTTTTGCTACAATGGCGACACCGATGGATTTTTTTGCTGCAATCGTTGTCTTCATTTGCTACGACTGACACGGGAAAATGCTACCACGGGGCATCTCTGTTTTTTGCTGGAACCAATCATCGGTGAGGCGGAGCTGCATCCATGGCACTCCGACGAGCAGCGGGGGCAGCGAGCGGTCGGGGCGAGCTGAGTCCCGGAGCGCGGGGCGGCCGGGGCGGCGAGCGGACTGAACGAGCTGAGTCGCGGAGCTGCATCCATGGCGCTCCGACGGGCGGCCGAGGCGGCGAGCTGTCAGCTTCAACCGGCGGCCGGGGCGGCGAGCGGCCGGGGCAAGCTGAGTGCCGGAGAGTGGGGCGGCCCCGACGGGCGGTCTGCACGGCGAGCGCTTGGGGAGACGAGGACAAGGTAAAAAAAATAGCAGAGGAGCTCGAATCTGACGGTGTTGCACAGCAGATCGGGCGGCTGGGAGCAGACCGGCCGAAACATTCGGCCGGTGCGCCGGCGCCTAGCGGTGCCCTATTTCTTACGCGAGAGAAGTAGAAACAAGTAGTCCGTCTGACGTCGGGGCTCGTGGACAACTCTTCTGGATCTCAGCCTTAGGTTTTGAATCGGACGGTACAGATGCCACAAAGGCAGGCACACCATCATTATCAACTCATATTTTTATAGGAGTAGAGATACCTCGGGGACCTTCACCATCCCCATTCCTCTCCTTACACGCCATTCCACCCCCTCGCCGTTGTTCGACCAAATCTCTCTCCCTTTCCACGTTGATTTTTATATGAAATGTTTTCCACGATCCATTATTAAGAGTTACTCCCTCCGTCATATAGTATAAGAACGTTTTTAAAGCTATGTTGGCTTGAGAAACGTTTTTATATTATGGGGTGAAGTTCTTGAATCATTGCTCATCCATCCAAAGGCACAAACGGCAATCAAGTGGAGCAAAGGTTGGGCCCTAAGAGCATCTCCAATGGCCGTGCGAAACGACGCGCGCGCGGTAAACGCGGCCTTTAGCGCGCGGGGGGCGTTTTGCCGCGCTCCAGCGGCGGCGGGAAAACCACGGGCGCGGAAACCGCTTGCGCGCGCGCGAAAAGGCGCTAGCTCGCGCGCCATCTTTTGCGCGCCGCTTCCGGCGCGCCTATAAAGTGCGGCGCGCGCCACGCGCCTCTCCGCGTCTTCTCTTCTTCTCTTCCTCTCTCTCTGCCACGCGCCGCTCCAGTGCCCCACCACCGACGCGCCTCCGCCGCCCCGGCGCCCCGCCACCGCCGCGCCGCCATGCCGCCGCGCCGCCGAGGAGCGTCCGGCTATCGCGGCGTCCGCCTGCGCCCCAACGGCGGCTACTACGCGGAGATACGCTCCGGCGATCTTCGGCTCGGCCTCGGCATGTACGGGACGGCGCGCGAGGCCGGCCGCGCGTACGACGCGGCGGTGTGGTGCCTAGGCTGGCCGCGCGGCCAGATGAACTTCCAGGATGTCTACACGCTCCAGCAAGCGCTTGACCGTGCCCCGCCGCCACGTCTGAACACGGCACAAGACCGTGCGGAGCACGCCGAGCGGCAGCGCCGCCTCCTCGTCGCCCAGGAGGACGAGCGGGTCATGGCGGAGTGGCGGCGCCGCCACCCGAAGGACGTCGCCTACGAGCAGTCCTACTGGGCAAGGCGTCGCGAGGAGGACATGTGAAGGCGCCGCGAGACGCGGTTGGACAGGCGTCGGCGCAAGGCGTTGGCGAACGCGCAGTTCGATCTCGTTGAAGCAAGTGGGCAGTCATTGTCTATCTATGAATAATATTTGAATCTTCTCTGAATTCTTTTACGTATGATTAGTTATCTTTGCAAGTCTCTTCGAATTATCAGTTTGGTTTGGCCTACTAGATTGGTTTTTCTTGCCATGGAAGAAGTGCTTAGCTTTGGGTTCGATCTTGCGGTGTCCTTTCCCAGTGACAGAAGGGGCAGCAAGGCACGTATTGCATCGTTGTCATCAAAGATAACAAGATGGGGTTTATTTCATATTGCATGAATTTATCTCTCTACATCATGTCATCTTGCTTAAAGCGTTACTCTGTTTTTAACTTAATACTCTAGATGCATGCTGGATAGCGGTCGATGAGTGGAGTAATAGTAGTAGATGCAGAATCGTTTTGGTCTACTTGTCACGGACGTGATGCCTATATACATGATCATGCCTAGATATTCTCATAACTATGCTCAATTCTGTCAATTGCTCAACAGTAATTTGTTCACCCACCGTAGAATACTTATGCTCTTGAGAGAAGCCACTAGTGAAACCTATGGCCCCCGGGTCTATTCACATCATATCAATCTCCATCACTTTAATCTTGTTTTGCTTTTTACTTTGCCTTTTACTTTTCACTTTGCATCTCTATACCAAAAATACCAAAAATACCAAAAATATTATATCTATCAGATCTCACTCTCGTAAGTGACCGTGAAGGGATTGACAACCCCTAATCGCGTTGGTTGCGAGTAGCTACCGTTTTGTGCAGGTACGAGGGACTTGAGTGTGGCCTACTACTGGATTGATACCTTGGTTCTCAAAAACTGAGGGAAATACTTACGCTACTCTGCTGCATCATCCTTTCCTCTTCGGGGAAATCCAACGCAAGCTCAAGAGGTAGTAAGAAGAATTTCTGGCGCCGTTGCCGGGGAGTCTACGCAAAAAGTCAACATACCAAGTACCCATCACATTCCATATCTCTCGCATTACATTAGTTGCCATTTGCCTCTCGTTTTCCTCTCCCCCACTTCACCCTTGCCGTTTTATTCGCCCTCTCTTTCCCAATCTCCTTCTCCTTCTCTTTCTCCGTTTGCCTTTTTTCTCGCTAGCCTTTTTGTTTGCCCGTGTGTTGGATAGCTTGTTTGTCGCGATGGCTCAAGATACTACCAAATTGTGTGACTTCACCAATATCAATAATAATGATTTCCTTAGCACTCCGATTGCTCCTCTTGCCAATACTGAATCTTGTGAAATCAATACTGCTTTGTTGAATCTTGTTATGAAAGATCAATTCGCCGACCATCCTAGTGAAGATGCCGCTACTCATCTGAATAGCTTCGTTGATTTATGTGATATGCAAAAGAAAAAAGATGTCAATAATGATGTCGTTAAATTGAAGCTATTTCCTTTTTCGCTTAGAGATCGTGCTAAAGCTTGGTTTTCGTCTTTGCCTAAAAATAGTATTGATTCTTGGAACAAGTGCAAAGATGATTTTATCTCAAAGTATTTCCCTCCTGCTAAGATCATCTCTCTTAGAAACGATATTATGAAATTTAAGCAACTTGATCATGAACATGTTGCACAAGCTTGGGAGATAATGAAATTAATGATACGTAATTGCCCTACTCATGGTTTGAAATTGTGGATGATTATACAAAATTTTTTATGCCGGATTGAATTTTGCTTCTAGAAATCTTTTAGATTCGGTCGCGGGAGGCACTTTTATGGAAATCACTTTAGGAGATGCTACTAAACTCCTAGATAATATTATGGTTAATTATTCTCAATGGCATACTGAAAGATCTTCTAATAAAAAAGTGCATGCGATAGAAGAAATCAATGTTTTGAGTGGAAATATGGATGAAGTTATGAAATTATTTGCTACTAAGAGTGTTTCTTCTAATCCTAATGATATGCCTTTGTCTACTTTGATTGAGAATAACAATGAACCTATGGGTGTGAATTTTGTTGGTAGGAATAATTTTGGTAACAACGCTTATAGAGGGAATTTTAATCCTAAGCCATATCCTAGTAATCCTTTTAATAATTATGGGAATTCCTACAACAACTCTTATGGAAATTATAATAAGATGCCCTCTGAATTTGAGAATAGTGTTAAAGAGTTTATGAATTCACAAAAGAATTTTAATGCTTTGCTTGAAGAGAAATTGCTTACAGTTGATGATTTGGCTAGGAACATTGATAGAATTTCTCTTGAGGTTGATTCTTTAAAGCTTAGATCTATTCCTCCTAAGCATGGTATCAATGAGTCTCTCAAATCCATGAGAATTTCCATTGATGAGTGCAAGGAAAGAACCGCTAGGATGCGTGCTTCCAAAGATGCCTTTATTAAAGCGTGTTCTTCCAATTCCTATGAAAATCAAGATGAAGATATAAAAGTTATTGATGTGTCTCCTAAATCTTTGTTTTGCAATATGAATCTTAATGAAACTGAATATGACCTTCCTTTACCTAGAAGGCGTTCTTAAAATTCGGAGTATTTAGATCTTTATGATGAAATTGATGAAAGTGGGATTGAAAAAAATAAAAATCTAAATGTTGCTAAACCCACTATATTGGATTTCAAGGAATTTAATTATGAAAGTTGTTCTTTAATTGATTGTATTTCCTTGTTGCAATCCGTGCTAAATTCTCCACATGCTTATAGTCAAAAGAAAGCCTTCACCGAACATATTGTTGATGCCTTGATGCAATCTTATGAAGAAAAACTTGAGTTGAAAGTTTCTATCCCTAGAAAACTCTATGATGAGTGGGAACAAACTATTAAAATTAAAATTAAAGATCATGAGTTTTATGCTTTGTGTGATTTGGGTGCTAGTGTCTCCACTATCCCCAAAACTTTGTGTGATTTGCTAGATTTCCGCAATTTTGATGATTGCTCTCTAAACTTGCATCTTACGGATTCTACTATTAAGAAACCTATGGGAAGGATTAATGATGTTCTTATTGTTGCAAATATAAATTATGTGCCCATAGATTTCATTGTTCTTGATATAGATTGCAATCATTCTTGCCCTATTATTCTTGGTAGACCTTTCCTTAGAACGGTTGGTGCGATTATTGATATGAAGGAAGGGAATATTAGATTTCAATTTCCATTAAAAAGGGCATGGAACACTTTCCAAGAAAGAAAATAAAATTTCCATATGAAACTATCATGAGAGCCACTTATGCATTGCCTACCAAAGATGGCAATACCTAGATTTATCCTCGCTTTTATGCCTAGCTAGGGGCGTTAAACGAAGCGCTTGTTGGGAGGCAACCCAATTTTATTTTTATTCCTTGATTTTTGCTCCTGTTTAGTAATAAATAAATTATTTAGCCTCTGTTTTGGTTGTGTTTTTTGTGTTTAATTAGTGTTTGTGCCAAGTAGAACCGTTGGGAAGACTTGGGGAAAGTCTTGTTGAACTTGCTGTAAAAAACAGAAACTTTAGCGCTCACAAGAACTGCTGTCATTTTTATTTGGAGAGTTATATTTAGTTAATTCTTTTTTAAGATGATTAATAGATAAATTCCTCACGTCCAGAAATTTATTTTAGAATTTTTTTGGTTCCAGATATCGCGCTAGCTACAGATTACTACAGACTGTTCTGTTTTTGACAGATTCTGTTTTTCGTGTGTTGTTTGCTTATTTTAATGAATCTATGGTTAGTAAAATAGTTTATAATCCATAGAGAAGTTGGAATACATTAGGTTTAACACCAATATAAATAAATAATGAGTTCATTACAGTACCTTGAAGTGGTTTTTTGTTTTCTTTCGCTAACGGAGCTCACGAGTTTTCTACTTTAAGTTTTGTGTTGTGAAGTTTTCAAGTTTTGGGTGAATTCTTGTGATGGATTATGGAACAAGGAGTGGCAAGAGCCTAAGCTTGGGGATGCCCATGGCACCCCCAAGATAATCCAAGGACACCAAAAAGTCAAAGCTTGGGGATGCCCCGGAAGGCATCCCCTCTTTCGTCCACTTCCATCGGTAATTTACTTGGAGCAACATTTTTATTCACCAACATGATATGTGTTTTCCTTGGAGCCTCTTGTATTATTTGTGTCTTTGGTTGTTAGTGTGCCACAATCATCCTTGCTGTACACACCTTTTGAGAGAGCCATACATGAATTAGAATTTGATAGAATACTCTATGTGCTTCACTTATATCTTCTTGAGCTAAGTAGTTTTGCTCTATGTGCTTCACTTATATCTTTTGAGCGCTATAATTTTGCTCTATGTGCTTCACTTAGATTTTTTAGAGCACGGTGGTGGATTTGTTTTAAAGAAACTATTGATCTCTCATGCTTCACTTAAATTATTTTGAGAGTCTTAATAGCATGGTAATTTGCTTAATAATAACATGCTTGGTATTCAAGATTTATGAAACTTTCTTTTGAGTGTGTTGAATACTAAGAAAAGTTGGATGCTTGATAATTGTTTTGAGATATGGAGGTAGTAATATCGAAGTCATGCTAGTAGAGTAATTGTGAATTTGAGAAGTGCTTGAGTTAAAGTTTGCAAGTCCCGTAGCATGCATGTATGGTAAACGTTATGCAACAAATTTGAAACATGAGGTGTTATTTGATTGTCCTCCTTATGAGTGGCGGTCGGGGATGAGCGATGGTCTTTTCCTACCAATCTATCCCCCTAGGAGCATGCGCGTAATACTTTGGTTTTTGATGGCTTGTAGATTTTTGCAATAAGTATATGAGTTCTTTATGACTAATGTTGAGTCCATGGATTATACGCACTCTCACCCTTCTATCATTGCTAGCCTCTACGGTACCGTGCATTGCCCTTTCTCACATCGAGAGTTGGTGCAAACTTCGCCGGTGCATCCAAACCCCGTGATATGATACGCTCTTTCACACATAAACCTCCTTATATCTTCCTCAAAATAGCCACCATACCTACCTATTATGGCATTTCCATAGCCATTCCGAGATATATTGACATGCAACTTTCCACCATCCAGTTTATCATGACACATTCATCATTGTCATATTGCTTAGCATGATCATGTAGTTGACATAGTATTTGTGGCAAAGCCACCGTTCATAATTTTTTCATACTTGCCACTCTTGATTCATTGCATATCCTGGTACACCGCCGGAGGCATCCATATAGAGTCATACTTTGTTCTAGTATCGAGTTGTAATCATTGAGTTGTAAATAAATAGAAGTGTGATGATCATCATTCAATATAGCATTGTCCAAAAAAAAGAGAAAGGCCAAAAAAGAAAATAAATAAAAAGGGGCAATGCTACTATTCCTTTTTTCCACACTTGTGCTTCAAAGTAGCACCATGTTCTTCATATAGAGAGTCTCTTGAGTTATCACTTTCATATACTAGTGGGAATTTTCATTATAGAACTTGGCTTGTATATTCCAACAATGGGCCTCCTCAAGTGACCTAGGTCTTCGTGAGCAAGCAAGTTGGATGCACACCCACTTAGTTTCTTTTGTTGAGCTTTCATACATTTATAGCTCTAGTGCATCCGTTGCATGGCAATCCCTACTCCTTGCATTAACATCAATCGATGGGCATCTCATAGCCCATTGATTAGCCTCGTTGATGTGAGACTTTCTCCTTTTTGTCTTCTCCACATAACCCCCATCATTATATTCTATTCCATCCATAGTGCTATATCCATGGCTCACGCTCATGTATTGCGTGAAAGTTTACGAGTTTGAAATTATTAAGGTATGAAACAATTGCTTGGCTTGTCATCGGGGTTGTGCATGATGAGAGCATTCTTGTGTGATGAAAATGGAGCATGACTAAACTATATGATTTTGTAGGGATGAACTTTCTTTGGCCATGTTACTTTAAGAAAACATAATTGCTTTGTTGGTTTGCTTGAAGTATTATTATTCTCTATGTCAATATGAACTTTTGTCTTGAATCTTCCTAATCTGAATATTCATACCACAATTAAGAAGATTTGCATTGAAATTATGCCAAGTAGCACTCGGCATCAAAAATTCTTTTTTTATCATTTACCTACTCGAGGACGAGCAGGAATTAAGCTTGGGGATGCCTGATACGTCTCCAACGTATCTATAATTTTTTATTGCTCCATGCTATATTATCTACTGTTTTGGACTATATTGGGCTTTATTTTCCACTTTTATATTATTTTTGGGACTAACCTATTAACCGGAGGCCCAGCCCAGAATTGATGTTTTTTTCCTATTTCAGTATTTCGGAGAAACAGAATATCAAACGGAGTCCAAACAGAATAAAACCTTTGGGAACAGGATTTTCTTACCGAAAGTGATCTAGGAGACTTGGACCCTACTCCAAGGAGTCAAAGAGGCGGTCACGAGGGTGGGGGGGGGGGGCGCGCCCACCCCCCTAGGGTGCGCCCCCTGCCTCGTGGGCCCCTCGGTGCTCCACCGACGTACTCCTTCCTCCTATATATACCTACGTACCCCCAAACGATCAGAAGAGGAGCCAAAAAACCTAATTCCACCGCCGCAACTTTCTGTATCCACGAGATCCCATCTTGGGGCATGTTCCGGAGCTCCGCCGGAGAGGGCCGTCATCATGGAGGGCTTCTACATCATCATAGCCCCTCCGATGAAGTGGGAGTAGTTTACCTCAGATCTTCGGGTCCATAGTTAGTAGCTAGATGGCTTCTTCTCTCTTTTTGGATCTCAATACAAAGTTCTCCCCCTCTCTCGTGGAGATCTATTCGATGTAATTTTATTTTTGCGGTGTGTTTGTTGAGACCGATGAATTGTGGGTTTATGACCAAGTCTATCTATGAATAATATTTGAATCTTCTCTGAATTCTTTTATGTATGATTAGTTATCTTTGCAAGTCTCTTCAAATTATCAGTTTGGTTTGGCCTACTAGATTGGTTTTTCTTGCCATGGGAGAAGTGCTTAGCTTTGGGTTCGATCTTGCGGTGTCCTTTCCCAGTGATAGAAGGGGCAGCAAGGCACGTATTGCATCATTGCCATCGAGGATAACAAGATGGGGTTTATTTCATATTGCATGAATTTATCTCTCTACATCATGTCATCTTGCTTAAAGCGTTACTCTATTTTTAACTTAATACTCTAGATGCATGCTGGATAGCGGTCGATGAGTGGAGTAATAGTAGTAGATGCAGAATCATTTCGGTCTACTTGTCACAGACGTGATGCCTATATACATGATCATGCCTAGATATTCTCATAACTATGCTCAATTCTGTCAATTGCTCAACAGTAAATTGTTCACCCACCATAGAATACTTATGCTCTTGAGATAAGCCACTAGTGAAACCTATGGCCCCCGGGTCTATTCTCATCATATCAATCTCCATCACTTTAATCTTGCTATGCTTTTTTACTTTGCCTTTTACTTTTCACTTTGCATCTCTATACAAAAAATACCAAAAATATTATATCTATCAGATCTCACTCTCGTAAGTGACCGTGATGGGATTGACAACCCCTAATCGCGTTGCTTGCGAGTAGCTATCGTTTTGTGCATGTACGAGGGACTTGAGCGTGGCCTCCTACTGGATTGATACCTTGGTTCTCAAAAACTAAGGGAAATACTTACGCTACTCTGCTGCATCATCCTTTCCTTTTCGGGGAAATCCAACGCAAGCTCAAGAGGTAGCAAGCTCCGCTTCCACAAATTTCTTTGCAATAATGCGATCATAGTTGCCTTTCGGCGGAGACTTTGCTGGTTTTTTCAGGGCAGCCAGAGTGCGCTTCGCTTTCACAGGATCTACCTTCTCCTCCGGAGGTGGATGTTTCTTTGCTTTCACCCCTTCAAAGAAGTTCCTCACTTCGGCTCGCACGATCTTGGCGTTCTCCTCCGGGGTCCTCTCATATGGTAACTTCTCTGGAGTCTTAAGAGAAGGACCGAATCTGTATTGCCTCCCGCCTCTAGCTATACTGCTAGACGTCAGTAGAGCAGACGGAGCGGCTGCAACTGTCTTCTTTCCTTTCTTACGAGGCGGAGGAGAAGGACTACGACACATCGGAGCAGCTGGAGCGGTGGCGGGTCTCTTCCGCCCTTGCTGACGAGGCGGAGAAGGAGGAGGCTGGCTGCTCGGGCGCACCGGCGCAGGAGGAGAAGGAGGCGGAGTGCCGCCACGCGCTGGAGAAGGAAACTGAGTGCCCTGATCACTCGCCGGAGGTGGAGGCGGAGTGCCCTGACTCGCCGGAGGAGGAGGAGGAGGCGAAGGCGTCCAGTTCAGAAGCTTGATGAGCTCCTTTCGCCATAGGCATGGAGTCAATAGACAAGAACCCAACCGAGTCTCCCCTTCACCGGTAGGGTAGTCAAGCTGGAGGTCCTCAAATCCCTCAGTTATTTCGTCGACCGTCACCCTGGCATATCCTTCTGGAATCGGACTATAGTGAAAAGTTGCGCCGGGTTCAGTAGGTCGAACAGAGCCGACAGCCGCCTTGACTTTGAAGTTCTACCATTGCGTCATAAGGTGGCAATGTTGAGACTCCATGATAGCATCCACGGGGTAGCTAGCAGGAGCCGTCAAGACATGCTCCGGCTGAAGCAGCTCGGTGGAAGCCACGCTGCTTCTCCGCTGAGATGGCGGGGTAGCTTTGGGGGTAGTTTCGGGTCGCTTGCTGCGAGCTACTTCTCGTTCCTCTAGCGCTTGAACCCTTTCGTGTAGCGTCTGAATTTGGGCATGCTCCACTTTTTTCCTCCTCTCCTGGCATTTGTAAACGCCTGCGTCCGGAAAACCAGCCTTCCACGAAATGAAGCCTGGCGTGCCTCGTGTCCGTCCAGGGTGCTTAGGATTCCCGAGGGCTATTGTGAGCTCGCCGTTCTCTCTGTCTGGAACGAACGTCCCTTGCTGCGCTGCATCAATATAGTGCATTAGCTTCTTGACTGGTATGTTCATTTGCTCGTCCGTCCAAACGCATTTCCCTGATATAGGGTCCAAGGTTCCGCCAGCCCCGAAGAACCAAGTCCGGCAACGGTCTGGCCAGTTCATTGTCTCTAGTTCGATCCCTTTATCAAGCAGATCATTCTCAGTCTTGGCCCACTTAGGCCGGGCTTTGAGGTAGCCACCTGACCCCGTGCGATGGTGAAGCTTCTTCTTTGCAGCATTTTTCTTGTTTGTCGCCGACATCTTCTTACTCTTTTCCGATGTCTTGTAGGCTACAAATGCGGGCCAGTGATCTCTGATCTTCTCATATCTGCCGATGAATTCTGGTGTCTCTTCTTTGTCGACAAACGTTTTCAGCTCATTCTTCCACCTCCTAAATAGGTCTACCATCTTCTTAAGAGCATGAGACTTGATTAATTGCTCTTTAACTGGCTTCTCCGGATCCTCCTCTGGCGGTAGGGTGAAATTTGCCTTCAGCTCAGTCCAAAGATCATCTTTCTGCATATCATTGACATAAGACACCTCAGGGTCTTCGTTCTTAGGCTTACACCATTGCTGGATGCTGATCGGGATCTTGTCCCTAACAAGAACCCCGCACTGAGCAGCAAATGCTTCCTTTGTCCGGATGGGTTCAGTCGGCATGCCATCGCGCGTGATTGCTGTGATCTCAAACCTTTCATCCGAGCGCAACTTTTTCTTCGGGCCTCATCTCTTTACTGAAGTTGTGCTCGATCCGGAGGGCTCGAAAAAAGAAGAATTAGATGAGAGTTAATTAATATGTGTACATACCAAAACAATGAATGCATCAATTAGCTAGTCATCACAGGCTTAACTAATATATTTACCTGGCTGGACTCTGTTCGGTCACCAGAGCCGTCACCACGGGCTCCTTCTTGCACCAGCATTGGGTCACCGGAGCCATCATAATCATGTCTTTTCTCCTCCATTCTTTGATCACCGTAGCCTGCTTCTTCTTCACCATGTTCTGCTTGCAGACCATCATTGTCGTTAAGATACGACATGACATCACCTCCGGCTAAGATTATGTCCCCCAACACCTGTTCTTGTTCCTCGTCTCGTCCGAACTCCATTGTTTCTGCAAATATTACAACATGACAATTATTACACAAACATGACAGCATGTGGATATATTAGTGGCAAACGTAGACCTAGCTTATTCCGGGTTTGGGGTGGCCTCGGCAACGCTTCAAGGGTAGGGGCGCGGCGGGAGGGGTAGGAGACCGACATTGTTTTTTTCTAGGGTTTGGGTGTCCTCGAGAGTTTTGGTCGAGCGAGAGGACCGGGGGGTGCTCCCGTGTATAAGTTATCACGGTCGAAGTTATCCGAAAGGGGGTTATATCGACAACGACGACATACATACATGGGAAAATAATGTTATCGGGGAGGGGGTAGGTCGACCCCCCCCCTTGTGTTGAAGTTATCGGGACACGGGGTATATCGACAACGACATATCCGATAAAAATAAGAAGACGAAGAAGAAATAAAAAGAGGAGAAGAAGATATTAATAGAGGAGAAGATTGAAGAAAAAAGAAGAAAAAAGAGAGGAGAAGAAGATATTAATAGAGGAGAAGAAGAGAAAATAGAATATTATATTTTCTCTTCTTCTCCTCTATTCCTTTCTTCTTCTCCTCTTCTTTTTCTTCTTTTTTCTTCTTCTTATTTATTTGTCCTCTTCTTCCTCTCCTCTTCTTCTCCTTTCTTCCTCTTCTTATTTTTCTTTTTCCTCTCATTCTTTTTCTTCTTCTTCCTTTCCTAGCTAGATATATAAAACTTTTCTAAAAATGTAACTTTTGCATACATACATGGGAAAATAATATTATCGGGGAGGGGGTAGGTCGAACCCCCCCCCTCGTGTTGAAGTTATCGGGACACAGGGTATATCGACGACGACAGACCCGATAAAAAAAAGAAGACGAAGAAGAAATAAAAAAAGGAGAAGAATAAAGGAATAGAGAAGAAGATCGAAGAAAAAAAAGAAAAAAAAAGAGAAGAATTTTTTTCTTCTTCTCCTCTATTCCTTTCTTCTTCTCCTCTTTTTTTTCTTCTTTTTTCATCTTCTTATTTATTTCTCCTCTTCTTCCTCTCCTCTTCTTCTCCTTTCTTCCTCTTCTTATTTCCTTTTTCCTATCATTCTTTTTCTTCTTCTTCCTTCTTAAAAATACATGAAGTAGTATTGCTTGCTTTTTTTAAAATAATGTTCAAATAGAAATTTTAGAAAAAAAGTAAAGGTTTTGCCTAATTCATTGTTCATATGAATATACAAACATTTGCATATTTACAATAATTAATATCACCAAAAAAATCTATGAACAGAAAAATCCTAATTTTTCTAAAAATCTATCTTTTGCATATATACATGAACATATATATATACACACAGAGAGAGAACATATATACATACATATATACATTTTTATAAAAATGCAAAAACAAAAAAAATCTAAAAAAGGACATATAAACAGATATACACACATACATATACTCATACATATACATATAATCAGGAAAAAACATCTATATATGTGCAAAAAAACAGGGAGGAAGAGGGGGGCGGTGCCGGCCCTGACCAAAGGGATGAGAGGTGTGGCGTGATCGGGGTAGGGGCACGGCGCGCGTCGGGGTAGAGGCAACGGCGGCGTGGTTGGGGAAGGGGCAGAGGCGACAACGGCGTGGTCGGGGCTGAGCGAGGCAAAGGCGACGATGGCGCGGGGCAGCTGGGGTGACGACGACGTGGTCAGGGCAGGGCCGCACGACGTGGTCGGGGCGGGCCGCCAGCGGTGTGCTCGGGGCAGGGCGGCTGCGCGTCGACGAGGCAGCAGAGGGCGGCGACGGCGTCGACGGGGCGAGCTCGGGCAGCCTGGCGGTGTCGTCGGGGCGGGAGGAACCGATGCAGATGAATCTGAAAAACGCTAAGTGCTTTCTTATATACTGAGAGCATTGGT
>NC_041388.1:614007951-614008834 GCF_002162155.2 Triticum dicoccoides | reverse complement strand
GGTTGGTGGCACCAACCGGGACTAAGGGGCCTCTTTTCAAGCCTTTGGTCCCGGTTGGTGCCACCAACCGGGACTAAGGGGGGGGGGGGTATTGGTCCCGGTTGGTGCCACCAACTGGTACCAAAGGTAGCCTTTCGTCCCGGTTCGAGCCACGAACCGGGACCAATGGCCTTGTGCTGGAACTGGCGCGGTGCGGTGGGATGTTTAGTCCCACCTCGCTAGCCGAGAGGCTTTGACAGTGGTTTATAAGCGCGGCTGCGCTGACCACTTCGAGCTCCTCTCAAATGCAGGCTTACGGGTCTAAAGTTACTTTATCTGCCTATGGGCCTACTGGGCCTCCTGCGGGCCTGAATCCTGGCCCATGGTAGGGTTTCTAGTCGTATTCACGCCGTGGGGGACTAGTAGGTGATACTTTTTTTGTTTTTTTGTTTTCTTTGTTGCTTTATTTATTTTATTTTGTTTCTACTTACAACAAAATACTTAATGTTGCTATTTTTTTCAGTTTTTTTCTTTTGTTTTTTGCATTATTTATTTTCTTTTGTTTCTTGCTTTATTTTTAAATTCTTTTTTGCTTTTAGGTCAGAAAAATTATAAACTTTCTGTTAGTGCCATTAGTTTTCAAATTTGAATTCTTTGAAATTTGTGTGAATCATAAGTTCATGATTAACTTTACTATAAAAATAGTTTTTTTTTCCATTTTTTTGTTTTGTTTTTTGCATTATTTATTTTCTTTTGTTTTTTGCTTTTTTAATTCTTTTTGCTTTTAGGTCAGCAAAATTATAAACTTTCTGTTAGTGCCATTAGTTTTAGAAAAATTATAAACTTTCTGTTAGTGCCATTAGTTTTCAAATTTGAATAGTTAAAATTTGAATTGTTTGAAATT
>NC_041388.1:613992281-614007449 GCF_002162155.2 Triticum dicoccoides | reverse complement strand
TGTGTGAATCACAAGTTTGTGATTAACTTTATTATAGTTTTTTCCAGTTTTTTGTTTTTTTGCATTATTTATTTTCTTTTGTTTTTTGCTTTAATTTTAATTCTTTTTTGCTTTTAGGTTAGCAAAATTATAAACTTTCTGTTAGTGCCATTAGTTTTAGAAAAATTATAAACTTTCTGCTAGTGCCATTAGTTTTCAAATTTGAATAGTTAAAATTTGAATTTTTTGAAATTTGTGTGAACCACAAGTTTGTGATTAACTTAGTCAAAAATGAGCATAGATGCGTTTATAGAGAAAATTCAACCTAAATTTATAGTAAATTTCTATGAATTTCAGAGAAATTCACTCTGAATTTAGGTTAAACTTTTCTCTATAAGGGCATCTATTTTCACTTTGAGAGGAGCTCAACAAGGCAGAGAGGGAAGGGCTTATAAACCGGTGTGAGCCCCCTTCGGTTGGCGAGGTGGGACTAAACTCTGCCCGCAACAAGGACCAACCCTTTAGTCCCGGTTTGTGGCATAAACCGGGACTAATGGTCATGGGCCAGGGGCGAGGAGCATTGGTCCCGGTTGGTGCCACGAACTGGGACCAATGCCCCCTTTAGTCCCGGTTGGTGGTACCAACCGGGACCAAAGGCCTTATGGTGTCCCCCTTTATTTTGTTTCTACTTACAACAAAATACTTATTGTTTTTATTTTTATTTATTTTATTAAAGTTTATTTTTAATTATTTTTCTTTTAGGTCACAAAAATTATAAACTTTCTGTTAGTGCCATTACTTTTCAAATTTGAATAGTTAAAATTTGAATAATGGCCTTTTGTCCCGGTATTATGAGGGCCGAACCATAAGACATTAAAGCATTTCAAATGAACTCTGAAAAAAGTTGAAAGTTGGCATGGTATCATAATTTCACCCACATAGCATGTGCATGTACAAAACGGACAATGGTATCATACTCGTCTGTTACAAAGTTGGCATGGTATCATCATAATAGTTGCGGGAGAAAGTCTTCACTTTTTCTTCGCTTGTGTCATTTGCGTATTGCGCCGTAACCATGGATAATCTTCATCGTTTATCAGGATGCTTGGGTCAGCCTTGACTTTGAAGGGAGGAATTTCATGAAACTTTTCATAATCTTCAGACATGTCTGTCTTGCCCTTCACTCCCACGATGTCCCTTTTTCCTGAAAGAACTATGTGGCGCTTTGGCTCATCGTATGATGTATTCGCTTCCTTATCTTTTCTTTTTCTCGATTTGGTAGACATGTCCTTCACATAGATACCCTGTGCCACATCATTAACTATGACAAACGGTTCGTCAATGTACCCAAGATTTTTCAGATCCACTGTTGTCATTCCATACTGTGGGTCTACCTGTACCCCGCCTCCTGACAGATTGACCCATTTGCACTTAAACAAAGGGACCTTAAAATCATGTCCGTAGTCAAGTTCCCATATGTCCATTATGTAACCATAATATGTGTCCTTTCCCCTCTCGGTTGCTGCATCAAAGCGGACATCGCTGTTTTGGTTGGTGCTCTTTTGATCTTGGGCGATCATGTAAAATGTATTCCCATTTATCTCATATCCTTTGTAAGTCAATACAGTCAAAGACGGTCCCGTGGAAAACAAGTACAGCTCATCACAAACAGTGTTGTCACCTCTGAGACGTGTTTTCAACCAACTGCTGAAAGTCCTGATGTGTTCACATGTAATCCAGTCGTCGCACTGCTTCGGGTGTTTGGAGCGCACACTGTTCTTGTGTTCATCGACATACGGGGTCACCAAGGTAGAGTTCTATAGAACTGTGTAGTGTGATTGAGACCAAGAATATCCGTCCCTGCATATTATTGAGGCCCCTCCCAGCGTGCCTTTTCCAGTCAGTCTCCCCTCATACCGCGATTTAGGGAGACCTATCTTTTTAAGGCCAGGAATAAAGTCAACACAAAACCCAATGACATCCTTTATTTGATGGCCCATGGAGATGCTTCCTTCTGGCCTAGCACGGTTACGAACATATTTCTTTAGGACTCCCATGAACCTCTCAAAGGGGAACATATTGTGTAGAAATACGGGCCCCAGAATGGCAATCTCGTCGACTAGAGGAACTAGGACATGCGTCATGATATTGAAGAAGGATGGTGGGAACACCAGCTCGAAACAAACAAGACATTGCGCCACATCACTCCTTAGCCTTGGTACGATTTCTAGATCGATCACCTTCTGAGAGATTGCATTGAGGAATGCGCATAGCTTCACAATGGCTAATCGGACGTTTTCCGGTAGAAGCCCCCTCAATGCAACCGGAAGCAATTGCGTCATAATCACGTGGCACTCATGAGACTTTAGGTTCTGGAACTTTTTCTCTGGCATATTTATTATTCCCTTTATATTCGATGAGAAGCCAGTCGTGACCTTCATACTGAGCAGGCATTCAAAGAAGATTTCTTTCTCTTCTTTCGTAAGAGCGTAGCTGGCAGGACCTTTATACTGCTTCGGAGGCATGCCGTCTTTTTCGTGCAAACATTGCAGGTCCTCCCGTGCCTCAGGTGTATCTTTTGTCTTCCCATACACGCCCAAGAAGCCTAGCAGGTTCACGCAAAGGTTCTAAGTCACGTGCATCACGTCGATTGAAGAGCGGAACTCTAGGTCTTTCCAGTAGGGTAGGTCCCAAAATATAGATTTCTTCTTCCACATGGGTGCATGTCCCTCAGCGTCATTCGGAACAGCTAGTCTGCTGGGACCCTTTCCAAATATTACGTGTAAATCATTGACCATAGCAAGTACTGATCACCGTTACGCATGGCGGGCTTCTTCTGGTGATCTGCCTCATCTTTGAAATGCTTGCCTTTCTTTCAACGTTGATGGTTGGTCGGAAGAAATCGACGATGGCCCAGGTACACATTCTTCCTGCATTTGTCTAGGTATATACTTTCAGTTTCTTCTAAACAATGCGTGCATGCGTGGTATCCCTTATTTGTCTGTCCTAAAAGGTTACTGAGAGCGGGCCAATAATTGATGGTTACAAACAACAACGCGTGCATGTTAAATTCCTCTTGTTTGTGTTCATCCCATGTACGTACACCGTTTCCATTCCACGGCTGTAAAAGTTCTTCAACTAATGGCCTTAGGAACACATCAATGTCGTTGCCGGGTTGCTTAGGGCCTTGGATGAGAATTGGCATCATAATGAACTTCCGCTTCATGCACATCCAAGGAGGAAGGTTATACATACATAGAGTCACGGGACAGGTGTTGTGATTGCCGCTCTGCTCCCCGAAAGGATTAATGCCATCCGCGCTTAAACCAGACCATACGTTCCTTGGGTCACTTGCAAACTCAGGCCGGTACTTTCTCTTGATTTTTCTCCACCGCGACCCGTCAGCGGGTGCTCTCAACTTCTCGTCTTTCTTACGGTCCTCACTGTGCCATCGCATCAACTTGGCATGCTCTTTGTTTCTGAACAGACGCTTCAACCGCGGTATTATAGGAGCATACCAAATCATATTCGCAGGAACCCTCTTCCTGGGGGGGCTCACCGTCAATATCACCAGGGTCGTCCCGTCTGATCTTATACCACAATGCACCGCATACCGGGCATGCGTTCAGATCCTTGTACGCACCGCGGTAGAGGATGCGGTCATTAGGGCCTGGATGTATCTTCTGCACCTCCAATCCTAGAGGGCATACGACCTTCTTTGCTGCGTATGTACTGTCGGGCAATTCGTTATCCTTTGGAAGCTTCTTCTTCAATATTTTCAGTAGCTTCTCAAATCCTTTGTCAGGCACAACATTCTCTGCCTTCCACTGCAGCAATTCCAGTACGGTACCGAGCTTTGTGTTGCCATCTTCGCAATTGGGGTACAGCCCTTTTTTGTGATCCTCTAACATGCGATCGAACTTCAGCTTCTCTTTTTGACTTTCGCATTGCGTCCTTGCATCGACAATGACCCGGCGGAGATCATCATCATCGGGCACATCGTCTGGTTCCTCATGATCTTCACCAGCTTCCCCCGTTGCAGCATCATTGGGCACATCGTCTGGTTCCTCTTGATCTTCAGCAGCTTCCCCCGTTACAGCATCACCGTATTCAGGGGGCACATAGTTGTCATCGTCTTCCATCATAACCCCTATTTCTCCGTGCCTCGTCCAAACATTATAGTGTGGCATGAAACCATTGTAAAGCAGGTGGGTATGAAGGATTTTCCGGTCAGAGTAAGACTTCGTATTCCCACATTTAGGGCATGGACAACACATAAAACCATTCTGCTTGTTTGCGTCAGCCACTTCGAGAAAATCATGCACGCCCTTAATGTACTGCGAGGTGTGTCTGTCACTGTACATCCATTGCCGGTTCATCTGCGTGCATTATATATAATTAAGTGTGTCAAAAACCATTACAGAACATCATGAATAGATAATTAAGTGACCAAATTAATAGAAGTTCATCATCACATTAAAACCAAAGTGCATACATAATTCTCATCTAACAACATATAGCTCTCCAGAGCATCTAGTTAATTAAACCATACATTGAAACTATGTAAAACATTTCAATGCGAAAACAAATGCGATCATAATCGCAATCAAGGTAACAATTGATCCAACGGCATAATGATACCAAGCCTCGGTATGAATGGCATATTTTCTAATCTTTCTCATCTTCAACCGCATTGCATCCATCTTGATCTTGTGATCATCGACGACATCCGCAACATGCAACTCCAATATCATCTTCTCCTCCTCAATTTTTATTATTTTTTTCTTCAAGTAATTGTTTTCTTCTTCAACTAAATTTAACCTCTCGACAATAGGGTCGATTGGATTTTCAGTTCAACTACCTCCTAGATAAATAAAATCTATGTCACGTTGGTCGGCACAATTGTCATAAACAATAAATGAACCAAATAGTTATAAAAAAATAATATATATCACATCCGAATCATAGCCAGGACAAGGGCCGACGGGGGAGGATACCAAAACCATCGCACTATATAATAACAAGCAATAATAAAAGTAAGAAAATTAGACAAGTATCTATCTAAAGTAAGAATTTTTTTCTTTCAGAAAGAAGATAAGAACAAGAGGCTCACCACGGTGGTGCCGGCGACGAGATCGGTGCGGGCGATCGTCGGCGGTGAAGACGGAAATGGGACGTGACGGGCCGCTAAACCTAGACAAATCTCGAGGAAAATGGAGCTTTGAGGTCGAACTTCGAGAGGAGAAAGCTTAACTAGTGTGGCTCGGGCATTTCATCGAACACCTCATGTGCATAGGAGGTGAGCTAGAGCACCACAAAGCCCTCCCCTCGCCGGCCAGAGAAAAACATAACACTGGGGTGCTCTGCTCGCGGGTGAGGGGTATATATAGGCACCTCATTGGTCCCGGTTCGTGGCATGAACCGGTACCAAAGGGAAGCCTATGGTCCCGGTTCAAGCCACCAACCGGGATCAATGGTGGTGGGCCAGGAGCGAGGCCCATTGGTCCCGGTTCGTCCCACCAAGCGGGACCAAAGGGGCCAGACGAACCAGGATCAATGCCCCCACAAGGCCCGGCAGGCCCCTGGCCTCACGAACCGGGACCAATGCCCCCATGGGTCCCGGTTCTGGACTGAACCGGGACTAATGGACTGACCCGGCCTGAACCAAAGCCCTTTTTTCTATAGTGGCTTGTGTAGTACACAGATAGTTTAATGCGTAACATTTAACACGATGAGTACCAAGCTAGAAATAACTTGCATTGAGTGGTAGTTGGTGCTGAGCTCAGATTAATGGGGCATGTGATTTTTGTTCTTTTTATTACGTTCGTTAGCTGGATTTTTTCTTCAGAAAAGGGTAGAGTTTCTTTACTTGAAATGAAGCATCAAGCGAAACAAACACAAAGAGTATACATTCGGTCTCTGCATAACTTGAACGCACACAACCAACACTAACGCATACACATAAACAAACGTCGGCAAAGAGCAACTTCTATGGAAGAACCCATGTCAATGCATGGCAGGCTATAGCCAGGTAATGGCTTGCTTAGATTGGTCGTTGGCCAGACTCACCGTGGTAGGCAGCACAACTTCTATGGAACCATGGTTGGTAATCAGAATTTTGTGTACGTTAGTGAGAAAATGCATGGATGCCTCAAATTCCCGGTATTTAGGTGAGGAGCTGGAGTTGGGCTCAACTTTCCTTATTCTGTCAAATATAAAAATGCTAATGCGGCACTGTTGATCTTTGGCCAAGTGAATGAACTTGGCTCCACGGCATGCATTTGGATGTGCTTCACTTCTTTTTTTTTGAAGCAGGACAATTTAGTTACATCCTGGCTGATTCTTTTTGGGACCAGTCACCTTTTCAAATTAACAAAAACTTAAATTATTAAAATTAAAAAAAAATACAATTATAAACATACATTTTTCTATGGGAAAATGAAATAAGGGCATCCATATTACTTACTCTAAAGCAAGAAATAAACTCAAATAAAAATAAATTAAATTGCACAAAAAACATGCATACAAATTGCATATAGTTCAAAAATAAGAAAACCAGCATATATGTAGGTGGAGGACACTTGAGAAGTATATGGATGAACCCGGGTACATATGAACCCACTTTGGAAAACACATTTCTAAATTCTAGAAAAATCTATTTTTTTTGCACGGGTACGTCTCCATGTTTTATGTGCGTGCATAAAGTTTCACGGAAAAATAACTCTTTTTATGGCCTGTGCAAAAAAGACAAAAAATTATGTCGTGCAACACTATTTAGAAGCACTAAAATTTGTCTTTTTTGCGGAGACAAAACAAAAAGACATTTTTTCATAAAACTTTGTGCCGCGTACACACAATTGCGAACTTGTATGCGTGATATTTTCTTTTAATCGTGTGGCAGCTATACTGTGATCAAGGATATAGCAGCTTGTCTTCGTACATTCTTAGCCCAACCACCCAAGCATGTTTCAGTCCGACCTATCCACCACATACTCTGATGATGGCCCTCAAATTATCTCTTTTTCACGTTCGGATAGATAGTCGGGGGTTACCAACATTACTCGCAACAAACTGAGAAGAACAACTAAGAGAACAACCATGACCAAAGAAAAAAAAATTGCTACATTGAGTAGTTACTCCAAGAATGTGGCCAGAAAACTACAGAAGATCAAATATGTACTGGTTCGATGAGTTCGCCACCCTTAGACGTGAGAGCCTGAAATCATTAAAGGCAAGTCTCCTCCACCTACATATACACTGGTTTGCTTCACTTTCGGCGGTCTTCTGGCCGCAGGAGACATGATAACCCCAAATATTTGCATAGGGTATTTTTCATCCTTTTTTGCTATTTTTATGTAGTCATGGCAGCGGCGTCTTCGGTGCGAAGGCAATGTCGTGTGGAATGATGGTTTCACAACCCATCCCACATCCCATTTGTGTACCCATCGTTGTTATCATCATCATCTTCTTCTTCAGTGGCCCGGTAATGAAAAAGCGGTACACAACCTGTCATACAAGGGGTGTGTCCTCAGCCACGGTGGATTCAACGATATAAGATGTCACCCCTTGTGGTGCGCATCCCACACGGCTATCTAAAATCTTTAAGTCTAGTAAATATTGTGTCTTTCGTGGGTTTTTTACTTGGTGCATGAAGTCTTAAAAAATGTGAGTATGTTAGCTCCTGGATGTTGTTAGGCAGATGTATAATATATTTTTTTTAAGAATTTTTTTCATTTATATCACGAATCAGTACAAAGAAGTTGACCCTTACAAGCACACTGAAACGCAAACACAAAGGACCATGAATACCAAGAGTACCCTAAGACAACCATAACATAAGAAAATCTCCGGAGCCCCGTGTCATCTTCTCTGAATCTTGAGAGAAGACCCCTGCAGCAGAAGGATCTGCAACCAGTCGCAAGCAGGTCATCATCTTCGACCATGGTACAATTGCCGCCACGCTGCTTCCTCCTTTCTTGACACCAGCGCTGAGAGGGCATGGACATCAATTAACACACCAACAAGGAAGAAGAAGGGTCTTCGTCTCCCTGCATCCATCGCCCATCTGAGGACCCAAACGGCCAGTGTCGATGGACCTCCAGCCACCAAAGCCCGCGACCTCGACGAGACCCGGGGATCCCCAACTCCGCTGGCTCCTAGACGAAGGCAAAAGTCTCGCCTGGCCGCGATGGAACCCAGAGAAACTTATTCCAACGTGACACCACCGCAACGGCCTCGGCAGCGTCTCCCTCAACCTTAACCCTATCACACACCCACCTAGCGAACAGATCCGAGGTTCCCCCTCCCTCCCGTCGCCGGAGCGGCCGACGGAGAGAGAGGGAACCGGCGGCGTCACCGGCGGCGCGCAAGGGAACCCTCGTCGCCTCCCTGACCGCCTGTGCGATCCTACTTTTCCGCTATGTTGGTTGGCGGCAGATGTACAATATTTTGATGGTGTGAACTAGTCGTAAAAAAAGCAATTAATCGTATCTGGTTGTTGTTTGTACCACATATCTCCACATGTTGATACTGGTTCGTGTATATCCTGACTATGCTTAATACTGGATCTCCGAAACTCTTTACATCTTTCTTTTTATTGTGGGATCGTATGCGCATCTATCATTGTGCTTGATACGGCAACAATGCTATTTCCATCATTTTATGGTTGTATGTATTGTCTCTTCTCTCGATGTTCTAGTCTAATAGTTGAACCCTTCATCTATAACGAAAATTCCCATCGTGGCTTTCATAGGCTAGACCTGTTGACATCGGCACGAGGGCATATCTCCTTGAAGGCTTTGCCACAAGAATGCCGACTTAGTTGTATGTGTTTCTTTTATCTCGTCTTTGTTGTGATTCTGCCATTGTTGTCTTCTGCATGTTCTCTGCTTGCAAGTAGATGATATTGCCATGTTGTCTTGTTTCTATTTTACTAAATTTATGGTTACATGCATTCGAGTAGGTAGAGGTTGAAAGTTTTCGACATTCCTTTCGAAAAACTAAACATCTGTTAGTTTTGGCCTTAAAAGGCAAAGATCACATATAAACACGAGTATGTGCAATGGAACAACTGTCAAAATTCAAGAAACACCAACAATAAAAATATGGAGGCTTAAATAAAATGGTATATGAACAGCTGATACACATCACATACAAAATGTAAAGAGTTCTACCACGTGACATATGTGGTAAGCAGTCCAAACAATTCAAAAAAAAGTAAAGAGTTCCATGTAAGAAAATATGGAGGTGTAAAGAAAATACAGTGCTTGCATGTAAGAAAATATGGGTGGTGGCTACTTCTGCATCAAGGCCGCCGCACTGAGTCGCCTACACAGACGGAGGTGGCGCCAGGAACGGCATGGGCACGTTCACATTCGGGACGAACGGCATTGGCGGCAGTGTCACCTTTGGTACGACAATAGCGGGCATCGGCGCCATGGTCACCTTGGGCATGGGCGGCAGCACCGCCTTCGGCACGACGACGGAAGGCATGGGCGGCAGCGTCACTTGCGGCACGGTGGGCAGGGTGACCGCCGGCATTGGTGGCAGCAGGGTGACTGTGTCCGCGGGCACGGCAGGCAGGGTCGGCACGGCTGGCAGGCCAGGTACAGCAGCGGTAGGGGCAGCCGCCGGAGTCGCGTCAGCCAAGTGGCGTGCGCCGTGGCACGTGTGCCCGGTGAGTAGGAGCGTGCACGCCATGATCTGGGCCAGCAAGCTCGTGTTCGAAGCCATTTCTCAGTGCTAGCTAGTACTACTTGTTTCTTGGAGACTGGGTAGTGATTGCAAGGGTAGCTGCTCTTGCTTTGTTGTGGGATGCAAAAACATGGCTCAGTAAAAGGCAATATATAGCCTTAGCGAAGTGATCAGAATCAGATCGGTTGTTGGACCAGACTCACATTATCGTGTCCAACATAGCTACGGTTAGGTTGGTAATCGAGATGCCAGCGTGTTATGGTGTAGAGCCGGTGGTGCTGCTCTTCTGTCCTCCTCCTTTCCACCCTCCTGCATCAGCTTTTCAGCGTCTGTGCAGCCTGCGCCGCATATTTTTGCCCGTCAGCCTGTGACCGGAGCGTTGCTAATTTGCTGCTTAGTGGCGGTATTCAGGTTTCAGCAGAGCTCCGTCGTCTCTGTATCATGCCCCTGCTGTTGTGCTTCTCTGCGTCACCCTCTGTTTTCCATTTCACCTGAAGATCCAAAGTGTGGTACATCCATTAGGATTTGATCGCCTCATCTAGTTAGCTAGAATTAACAGGGTGATTCATGCATTTGTGTAGTTAGGTCATAACTGAAGTTTTAGATTTGTCCTAAGTCGAACTTTATTAAGTTTGACCAAGTCTTATATACAAACATGTGGACATATACAAAGTATTGTAGAGGTATATTGTGCAGGCAGGTTCCTGTTCAGTCGAATATTGTAGCCCGATTGAGCTGCGCTGCCCTCAACGTGGGTGGCTGATTTCTGGCACAGGTCTTCATGTGTTTCTACACAACCTTCGCGGTGAGGGTCGGTCGGTGTTCGTCCACGGCGAAGTCGGAGTCGCTTTCTCAGAGATTAGGGATGGCAATGACGCCTGCTTGGGGAGAAGTGATGACGATGACGCTTGCGTGCTAGCTCGATGTGGCACTCTCTGTGAAGGCGGGTGTGGGCTATCTGTGTGTGCCACTCGGCGGTTTGTGACGATTTTCGCCCGGTTTTCCGTTAATTAACCGGGCAACTCTCTTCTGCTTAATTAATAGATGAGGCAAATCCTCCGTTTCAATAATAATAATATTGTAGCCCGATTGTTGTTCGTATGGATCTCCCCAATGATTCTCATTCAGACGGTAAAGAATAGAGGGCATGTTACGTTACTCCTTCACCAGTGACATGCCTATTGCATGTCTTTGTATATGCACGTAAAATATATATCACACATATTTTGAAGTTTCCTAATTCCTTAAGAGTTTCTTGGCTGCCATAAAGGAGGCAATTGATGGTGGTGGTCTGTACCTCTCTTATCTCCTTGTCCAATGTTATAGTTGTCTTTATCAGCTCTTCGTCCACTATGTTATGCAATTCAAATTTAACTCAAACTGCCATGTTGCTCCTCTATCCCAGTTAGGCTTTACGGGGTTATCTTCGGTACCCCCACCCATTTAAAAAAATATGACTTTTGATATAGGTCAATAATTGGGATTGCAACTTACATCTTTAATATCTAGCTGAGCTTCATTGGACGGATATGAAAATTAAATACACTCAACTAAATAACACAAACACACCGAAGACCATCCCCTCTGCGGGTCACTGCCACCGCGGTGAACAAACACTAATCATGCCAGACCGAATGCCCAACGATCGACACCATCCTCAGAGTCATCGAGGAGACTCGAAGGAAGGACATTGACATGGGAAAGCCGAGGAACCATTATTCCATCACCGTCTTTGCCCCAATTTGACCAGCAATGAAGAACTCAAAAATTGCGCGGAACACCGACAAGGACATTTAGATCCGGGGTTATCCCACTGATAGAAAAAGGGCCTGTTGTCCCGGTTCGTAAGGGCCTTTTGTCCCGGTTCTGGAACCGGGACTAAAGGGTCGGTACTAATGCCCTGTCCCTTTAGTCCCGGTTCAATCCAGAACCAGGACAGATGGACCTCCACGTGGCCTGTGCGCGGAGCCCAGACAGGAGATCCTTTGGTCCCGGTTGGTGGCACCAACCGGGACCAATAGGCATCCACACGTCAGCATTTCTGTGGTTGGGGTTTTTGTTTTTTTTGAAAGGGGGGGGGGGTTGGGGGTTTTGGAGGGTTAATTTAAGTGTTTCATATATTGTGTTAGCTAACTATAATTAATAGAGAGAAGTGTCCATCTCTTATGTCCGTGCTTGGTCGACGCTACGTACTATACATACGTATAGAGAGGACTAGACACGCTAGCTAGCTAGTAAGCAAACGAAGGAAACGGAAGATCGTCATGAACATATATGCATACAGAGACAAGTGATATCGACCACCTCTCCTTCTCCGAGAGATTGGTCGAACAACAAGTTCTCGTATATCTATCCGACACTACCAGCTACATATATACAATAATTATCTCTTACAAATATAATCATACGGACTCAGGGTCCACATAGTATTCTCCATCTTCAGGGATCACGTGGTCAAGAAAGAATGCCGCCAATTCCTCTTGAATTGCTCACATGCGAGCTAGTGCTAGGAGTTCATCCCGCTTCCGAAACATCTAATTTAAAGAAGGGGGTCAATACATATATATGAATGAATGAAACTCAACACAAATGATGGTAATAAAATAAAATTGTGAGTGTTGTTATTTACGTACTTCATATTGTTCGTCAGTGTAGCCCCGCTCACAGGTCATGTGGCGGATGGACTCGCAAACGTAGTATCCACAGAAATCATTCCCTTGTTCCTGCCACAACCACTTTACAAGAAATAGAGGTCAATCAAACTGATAAGCAAGAATGTCAAATGGTATTGATGAAACTAGCGCTTGAATGACTAGTAGATGCGCGGAACATGCTACTATAGTACTTACTTTCGGGTGTCTAAATTGCAGCTCCTTCGGCAGTCCCGGAGCTTTTCTGGTGAATTTTCTCCAAACCCTGCCGGACAAAAAAAACAATTACTTGATATATCAGGAAATGAACAAAGTTGCTGATATGGTGGATAATGATCGATTTAACTTACTTCTTGAGTATTTGAGTCATGTCTGCATAGTCCTGGGGATCTTTTCGTCTTGAGTCTAAGACGGTTACTAGTTCCTGCTCAAGCTTAATCTCTAGGAGAATATAGTGGAAACTGCACACGCATGCATAACTCATCAATTACATTACTATAACCTTGACTAATATATAAGGGAAACCGAATACGCACAAGACAGTAACACTCACTTGAAGTTATAATGAAAGAGTATTATATCTTTGTTTTCATTTATTACCAACGACCGTAGCAAGTTGGCCTCGGTAGCTGCGGCATGAAATTTAACCTGAGTTGCATCTATGAGATATGTGTTAACGAACCCAATATCACCGACTTGTCTTTTCTTCAATTCGGCGATCTTCAATCTGCATAATATAGTGAGGATGATTATAAATACATGCAATGAAAGAGCTGAGCTATATAGAGAGACTTAATGACAGAAGTAGTAGTACTTACTGACAGTAGCAGGCGACCGTTGTTTTATCGAGGGCCAATTGATTGAAAAACTGATAGAACTCAAATGGAACAGGCAACAGTTCAATTCCAACGAGGTCATGCTCCTTTTTTACTTTCACATACAAAGTACTTCTCCCCCCAGAGTCTTTGCAGATTTTCAAGTACCAATCATGCAATCTTTGCATCATCGTTGATAGAGATCTTTCATCTTTGACGAGAGGCTTCCCGTACTCGTATCTTTGTATCTGCACCTCCATGGGTTCATAATGTACATCGTCGGGCAGGTAATCTGCAAGATTGCTATAACCGGGCACCATCCTCGGATCATTAGCGACATTGTGGCTAGGCACCTTGAGCGGGGGGCACGATTGCTTCGCTTGTTCGCCAAGCTGGGCAATTTGTTTCCCAGCTCGTCGTTCTTTCAGCCTTTGATCACTGACAATACTTCCCGACCGCTCCGCTTCGGCAAATTCCTTTCCAATAATGCGCTCATAGTTTCCTTTCGGCGGAGACTTGGGTGGTTTTGTCAGGGCAGCCAGAGTGCGCTTCGCTTTCACCGGATCTACCTTCTCCTCAGGAAGTGGATGTCTCTTTGCTTTCAACCCTTGAAACCAGTCATCCACTTCGGTTCGTGCGATCTCGGTGTTCTCCTCCGGGGTCCTCTCGTATGGTAACTTCTCTGGAGTCTTCAGAGAAGGATTGAATCTATATGTCCTCCCGCCTCTAGCTGTACTGCTAGACGCCGGCCGAGCAGACGGAGCGGTTGTCTTCTTTACTTGCTGACGAGGCGGAGGAGAAGGACTACGACGCACCGGAGCAGCCAGAGCAGCGGCAGGTCTCTTCCGCCCTTGCTGATCTCTGGATTATCCTCTGGCGGTAGGGTGAAATTTGACTTCAGCTCAGTCCAAAGATCATTTTTCTGCATATCATTGACATAAGGCACCTCAAGGTCTTCTGTAGCCGGCTTAAACCATTGCTGGATGCTGATCGGGATCTTGTCCCTAACCAAAACCCCGCACTGAGCAACAAATGCGCTCTTTGTCCGGAGGGGTTCAATCGGTTGGCCGTCGGGCACGATTGCTATGATCTCAAACTTTTCATTCGAGCTCAACTTTTTCTTCGGGCCTCGTCTCTTTACCGAAGTTGTGCTCGATCCGGAGGGCTAGAAAAAAGAACAAAGACTTAATTAATATGTGTACATACCAAAACAATGAATGCATCAATTAGCTAGTCAGCAGAAGCTTAACTAATATATATATATACCTGGCCGGACTCGGTTCGGTCACCGGAGATGTCATCACGGTCTCCTTCTTGCACCGGCATTGGGTCACCGGAGCCGTCCTCACGGTCTCCTTCTTGCACTGGCATTAGGTCACCGGAGCCATCATAATCAGCTGCTTCCTGACCATCGGTCTCGTTGAGAAACAACGAGCAGATGGCATCACTTCCTCGTGCGATTATGTCCCCCAACAACTCTTCTTGTACTTCGTCTCGGGCGGTGTCCATAGTTTCTACAAATATTGACAACATGGCAATTATTATTCAAACATGACAAATGGATATATTAGTGGCAAAAACGTAGAACTAATATTAATTAGTGGCCTCGACGGTGCTTCTCTAGGGTTTGGGGTGGCCTCGACGCTGCTTCTCTAGGGTTTGGGGTGGCCTCGACAACGCTTCAAGGATAAAAAAAGAAGAGGAAGAAGAAAAAAAAGAGGAGAAGAAAGAATAGAGGAGTAAGAACTCCTCTATTCTTTCTTCTCCTCTTTTTTTCTTCTTCTTCCTCTTTTTTTTATCGGGAACGAGGATCGTCGAGGGTCACCAAGCGATAGAGGAAACCCGAAATAGCAAGTATCGTGGGTGTGAGATACATGTGGCCGTCTGTGTCGGACACTACATCCACGTCCCACAAGTGACATGGGCGTCGAAGCCCGCGCCACTTGTGGGCCATGGATGTAGTGTCCGACACCGACGGCCACATGTATCTCACACCGATGATACTTTCTATTTAGGGTTTCCTCTACCGT
>NC_041388.1:613990828-613991905 GCF_002162155.2 Triticum dicoccoides | reverse complement strand
AGTATCGTGGGTGTGAGATACATGTGGCCGTCGGTGTCGGACACTACATCCACGTCCCACAAGTGACGTGGGCGTCGAAGCCCGCGCCACTTGTGGGACGTGGATGTAGTGTCCGACACCGACGGTACATGTATCTCACACCCACGATACTTTCTATTTAGGGTTTCTCCTCTACCGCTCGGCGACCCTCGACGACCCTCGTTCCCAATAAAATAAAGAGGAAGAAGAAGAAAAAAAAGAGGAGAAGAAAGAATAGAGGAGAAGAACTCCTCTATTCTTTCTTCTCCTCTTATTTTCTTCCTCTTCTTTTTTTATCCTCTTCTTCCTCTGATGTTTGAGAGGATCGCCAAGGGGTCGGGAGGTTGCCTAGTGTCAAAGAATTCAACAAAACCATGTCTTCATCATTAGGCGAAAGTAACAGGTGCATGATGGTACGAAGCTCTCCAAAGTTATTTTGGAACGGAGTCCCGGATAAGATAATTCGCTTTTTGGTACAAAGTTCAGCAAGAACCTTCCAAATATCGTTATTTGGAAGGCCTTTGCTGAAATTCATACAAAAAGGCAAATTATCCTATCCGGGACACCATTCCAAAATAACTTTGGAGGACTTCGTCATGCCTTGGTTACTTCCGGCTAATGATGAAGCCATGGATTTCTTCAATACTTTGACACTAGGAAACCTCTCTCGACCCCTCGGCGATCCTCGACCCCTCGAACCCTCGACGACCCAGGACCCCTCGACCCCTCGAACCCTCGACGACCCTAGACCCCCTCTCGACCCCCTCATGTCGAAGTTATCGGGTAGGGGTATATCGACAACGACATACCCAATACATGCATGCATACATACATATCACATGCATCCATACATATATGAACAAAATTAATATCTACTAATTAACAACCTAAATAAAAAAACTAATACATATAGGAAGATGAAGAAAAAAGAAGAGAAGAAAGAATAGAGGAGAAGACTTCCTCTTCTTCCTCTCCTCTTCTTCTCCCTCTTCTTCTCCCTCTTCTTCCCCTTCTTCCCTCGACCCCCTAAACTAGTTCTCAACCCTCGACCCCCTAAAC
>NC_041388.1:613971254-613990699 GCF_002162155.2 Triticum dicoccoides | reverse complement strand
GCATTGGTCACGGTTTGTGCCACGAACCGTGACCAATGGCCCCCTTTAGTCCCGGTTGGTGCCACCAACCGGGACCAAAGGCCTTGTGCGGCTGCTGCGTCGAAAGTTTAGTCCCACCTCGCTAGTTGAGAGGGGTGCGCAGTGGTTTATAAGTCCCACTGCCGCACCCCTCTCGAGCTCCTCTCCATTGCAGGCTTATGGCCTAATTGTCACTACTATGCCTGTGGGCCTACTGGGCCTCCTGCGGGCCTGAATCCTGGCCCTTGGATGGGTTTCTAGTCGTATTCAGGCCGTGGGGGCCCAGTAGGTGGCATTTTTTTTGTTTTTTTGTTGCTTTATTTATTTTCTTTTGTTTGTTGCTTTATTTTTTAATTATTTATGCTTTTAGTTTTAGAAAAATTATAAACTATTTGTTAATGCCATTAGTTTTCAAATTTGAAAACACTTTTTTTGTTTTTTTGTTTTCTTTGTTGCTTTATTTATTTTATTTTGTTTCTACTTACAACAAAATACTTATTGTTGCTATTTTTTCCAGTTTTTTTGTTTTGTTTTCTGCATTATTTATTTTCTTTTGTTTTTTGCTTTATTTTTTTTATTCTTTTTCCTTTTAGTTTTAGAAAAATTATAAAACTTTCTGTTAGTGCCATTAGTTTTCAAATTTGAAAACACTTTTTTAGTTTTTTTGTTTTCTTTGTTGCTTTATTTATTTTATTTTGTGATTAACTTTACTATAAAAATAGTTTTTTCCTATTTTTTTGATTTGTTTTTTGCATTATTTATTTTCTTTTGTTTTTTGCTTTAATTTTAATTCTGTTTGCTTTTAGGTTAGCAAAATTATAAACTTTCTGTTAGTGCCATTAGTTTTAGAAAAATTATAAACTTTCTGTTAGTGCCATTAGTTTTCAAATTTGGATAGTTAAAATTTGAATTCTTTGAAAATTGTTTGAATCACAAGTTTGTGATTAACTTACTAAAAAAATGAGAATAGATGCGCTTATAGAGAAAATTCAACCTAAATTCCTAGTAAATTTCTATGAATTTCAGAGAAATTCACTATGAATTTAGGTTAAACTTTTCTCTATTAGGGCATCTATTTCACTTTGAGAGGAGCTCAACAAGGCAGAGAGGGAAGGGCTTATAAACCGGTGTGAGCCCCCTTCGGTTGGCGAGGTGGGACTAAACTCTGCTCGCAACGAGGACCAACCCTTTAGTCCTGGTTTGTGGCACAAACCGGGACTAATGGTCATGGGCCAGGGGCGAGGAGCAAAATTATAAACTTTCTGTTAGTGCCATTAGTTTTAGAAAGTTGAAAGTTGAAAGTTGGCATGGGCCAGGGACTAATGGTCATGGTATTACGAGGGCCGAACCATAAGACATGAAAGCATTTCAAATGAACTCTGAAAAGTTGAAAGTTGGCATGGTATCTTAATTTCACCCACATAGCATGTGCATGTACAAAACGGACAATGGTAGCATGTTCGTGTGTTACAAAGTTGGCATGGTATCATCATAATAGTTGCGGGAGAAAGTCTTCACTTTTTCTCCGCTTGTGTCATTTGCTTATTGCGCCGTAACCATGGATAATCTTCATTGTTTATCAGGATGCTTGGGTCAGCCTTGACATTGAAGGGAGGAATTTCATGAAACTTTTCATAATCTTCAGACATGTCTGTCTTGCCGTCCACTCCCAGGATGTCCCTTTTTCCTGAAAGAACTATGTGGCGCTTTGGCTCATCGTATGATGTATTCGCTTCCTTATCTTTTCTTTTTCTCGGTTTGGTAGACATGTCCTTCACATAGATAACCTGTGCCACATCATTGGCTAGGACGAACGGTTCGTCAGTGTACCCAAGATTTTTCAGATCCACTATTGTCATTCCGTACTTTGGGTCTACCTGTACCCCGCCGCCTAACAGATTGACCCATTTGCACTTAAACAAAGGGACCTTAAAATCAGGTCCGTAGTCAAGTTCCCATATGTCCACTATGTAACCATAATATGTGTCCTTTCCGCTCTCAGTTGCTGCATCAAAACGGACACCGCTATTTTGGTTGGTGCTCTTTTGATCTTGGGCGATCGTGTAAAATATATTCCCATTTATCTCGTATCCTTTGTAAGTCAATACAGTCAAAGATGATCCCCTGGACAACAAGTACAACTCATCACAAACAGTGTTGTCATCTCTGAGACGTGTTTCCAACCAACTGCTGAAAGTCCTGATGTGTTCACATGTAATCCAGTCGTCGCACTGCTCCGGGTGTTTGGAGCGCAGACTGTTCTTGTGTTCATCGACATACGGGGTCACCAAGGTAGAGTTCTGTAGAACTGTGTAGTTTGCTTGAGACCAAGAATATCCGTCCCTGCATATTATTGAGTCTCTTCCAAGAGTGCCTTTTCCAGTCAGTCTCCCCTCATACCGCAATTTAGGGAGACCTATCTTCTTAAGGCCAGGAATGAAGTCAACACAAAGCCCGATAACATCCTCTGTTTGATGGCCCATGGAGATGCTTCCTTCTGGCCTAGCGCGGTTACGGACATATTTTTTTAGGACTCCCATGAACCTCTCAAAGGGGAACATATTGTGTAGAAATACGGGCCCCAAGATATCAATCTCGTCGACTAGATGAACTAGGACGTGCGTCATGATATTGAAGAAGGATGGTGGGAACACCAGCTCGAAACTGACAAGACATTGCGCCACATCACTCCTTAGCCTTGGTATGGTTTCTGGATCGATCACCTTCTGAGAGATTGCATTGAGGAATGCACATAGCTTCACAATGGCTAATCGGACGTTTTCTGGTAGAAGCCCCCTCAATGCAACCGGAAGCAGTTGCGTCATAATCACGTGGCAGTCATGAGACTTTAGGTTCTGAAACTTTTTCTCTGGCATATTTATTATTCCCTTTATATTCGACGAGAAGCCAGTCGTGACCTTCATACTGAGCAGGCATTCAAAGAATATTTCTTTCTCTTCTTTCGTAAGAGCGTAGCTGGCAGGACCTTTATACTGCTTCGGAGGCATGCCGTCTTTTTCGTGCAAACGTTGCAGGTCCTCTCGTGCCTCAGGCGTATCTTTTGTCTTCCCATACACGCCCAAGAAGCTTAGCAGGTTCATGCAAAGGTTCTTCGTCACGTGCATCACGTCAATTGAGGAGCGGACCTCTAGGTCTTTCCAGTAGGGTAGGTCCCAAAATATAGATTTCTTCTTCCACATGGGTGCGTGTCCCTCAGCGTCATTCGGAACAGCTAGTCCACCGGGACCCTTTCCAAAGATTACGTAGTGTAAATCATTGACCATAGCAAGCACGTGATCACCGGTGCGCATGGCGGGCTTCTTCCGGTGATCTGCCTCGCCTTTGAAATGCTTGCCTTTCTTTCGACATTGATGGTTGGTCGGAAGAAATCGACGATGGCCCAGGTACACATTCTTCCTGCATTTGTCCAGGTATATACTTTCAGTGTCATCTAAATAGTGTGTGCATGCGTGGTATCCTTTGTTTGTCTGTCCTGAAAGGTTACTGAGAGCGGACCAATCGTTGATGGTCACGAACAGCAACGCCTTATGGTTAAATTCCTCCTGTCTGTGCTCATCCCACGTACATACACCGTTTCCATTCCACAGCTGTAAAAGTTCTTCAACTAATGGCCTTAGGTACACATAAATTTCGTTGCCGGGTTGCTTAGGGCCTTGGATGAGAACTGGTATCATAATGAACTTCCGCTTCATGCACATCCAAGGAGGAAGGTTAGACATACATAGAGTCACGGGCCAGGTGCTGTGATTGCTGCTCTGCTCCCCGAAAGGATTAATGCCATCCGCGCTTAAAGCAAACCATACATTCCTTGGGTCCTTTGCAAACTCATCCCAGTACTTTCTCTCGATTTTTCTTCACTGCGACCCGTCAGCGGGTGCTCTCAACTTCCCATCTTTCTTTTGGTTCTCACTGTTCCATCGCATCAACTTGGCATGCTCTTCGTTTCTGAACAGACGTTTCAACCGTGGTATTATAGGAGCATACCACATCACCTTCGCAGGAACCCTCTTCCTGGGGGGCTCGCCGTCAACATCACCAGGGTCATCTCGTCTGATCTTGTACCGCAATGCATCGCATACCGGGCATGCGTTCAGATCCTTGTATGCACCGCGGTAGAGGCTGCAGTCATTAGGGCATGCATGTATCTTCTCCACCTCCAATCCTAGAGGGCATACGACCTTCTTTGCTGCGTATGTACTGTCGGGCAATTCGTTATCCTTTGGAAGCTTCTTCTTCAATATTTTCAGTAGCTTCTCAAATCCTTTGTCAGCCACAGCATTCTCTGCCTTCTACTGCAGCAATTCCAGTACGGTACCGAGCTTTGTGTTGCCATCTTCGCAATTGGGGTATAACCCTTTTTTGTGATCCTCTAACATGCGATCGAACTTCAGCTTCTCCTTTTGACTTTCGCATTGCGTCCTTGCATCGACAATGACCCGGCGGAGATCATCATCATCGGGCACATCGTATAATTCCTCTTGATCTTCAGCAGCTTCATCCGTTGCAGCATCATTGGGCACATCGTCTGGTTCCTCTTGATCTTCACCAGCTCCCCCCGTTGCAGCATCACCGTATTCAGGTGGCACATAGTTGTCATCGTACTCGTCTTCTTCGCCGTCTTCCATCATAACCCCTATTTCTCCGTGCCTCGTCCAAACATTATAGTGTGGCATGAAAAACCCTTGTAAAGCAGGTGGGAGTGAAGGATTTTCCGGTTAGAGTAAGACCTCGTATTCCCACATTCAGTGCATGGACAACACATAAAACCATTCTGCTTGTTTGGCTCAGCCGCATCGAGAAACTCATGCACGCCCTTAATGTACTCGCGGGTGTGTCTGTCGCCGTACATCCATTGCCGGTTCATTTGCGTGCATTATATATAATTAAGTGTCCAAATTAATAGAAGTTCATCATCACATTAAAACCAAAGTGCATACATAATTCTCATCTAACAATATATACCTCTCCAGAGCATCTAATTAATTAAACCATACATTGAAACTATGTAAAACATTTCAATGCGAAAACAAATGCGATCATAATCGCAACCAAGGTAACAATTGATCCAACGGCATAATGATACCAAGCCTCGGTATGAATGGAATATTTTCTAATCTTTCTAATCTTCAAGCGCATTGCATCCATCTTGATCTTGTGATCATTGACGACATCCGCAACATGCAACTCCAATATCATCTTCTCCTCCTCAATTTTTTTTATTTTTTCTTTCAACAAATTGTTTTCTTCTTCAACTAAATTTAACCTCTCAACAATAGGGTCGGTTGGCATTTCCGATTCACATACATCCTACATAAATAAAATCTATGTCACGTTGGTCGGCATAATTTTCATAAACAATAAATGAACCAATAGTTATAAAGATAATATATATACCACATCCGAATCATAGACAGGACGAGGGCCGACGGGGGCGGATACCAAAACCATCGCACTATATAAGATGCAATAATAAAAGTAAGAAAATAATACAAGTATCTATGTAGACATACAAGTAAGAATATTTTTCCTTTCAGAAAGAAGATAAAACAAGAGGCTCACCACGGTGGTGTCGGCGATGAGCTCGGCGCGGGTGATCGACGGCAGTGAAGACGGGGACGGGGCGTGACGGACCGCTAAACCTAGACAAATATTATGGAAAATGGAGCTTGGAGGTCGAGCTTGGAGAGGAGAAAGCTTAAGTAGTGTGGCTCGGGCATTCCATCGAACACCTTGTGTGCATAGAAGGTGAGCTAGAGCACCACTAAGCCCTCTCCCCCTCGGCCAGAGAAAAACAGAGCGAGGGGTATATATAGGCACCTCATTGGTCCCGGTTGGTGACATGAGCCGGGACTAAAGGGGAGCCTTTGGTCCCGGTTCAAGCCACCAACCGGGACCAATGGTGATGGGCCAGGAGCGAGGCCCATTGGTCCCGGTTCATCCCACCAACCGGGTCCAAAAGGTCCAGATGAACCGGGACCAATGGCCCACGTGGCCCGGCCGGCCCCCTGGGCTCACGAACCAGGACCAATGCCCACATTGGTCTCGGTTCTAGACTGAACCGGGACTAATGGGCTGACCCGGCCTGGACCAAAGCCCTGTTTTCTACTAGTGTCCCATCCTTCACCATCGTAGCGGCCAGTAGGGGCCAAGGGTCCCGCAGCGGCGCCAAACGGGTCAAGGGGAAAAGCTAGCAGCCTCCTCTCTTTTTTAGCAGCCTACTCTCTAACAAACCCTAGAGTTGCTGCCGATGGACCAGGGAGGGAGAAGGATTTGGAGAAGAGAGTTCATGTGGTAGGTGAGACGTGATACGGAGAGAGAACCAATATTTGCTAATACACTTTGGATGATACTCGCTCTGTCCGAAGAAACGTGTCAAAGAAATGGATGTCTAGACATATTTAGTTTTAGATACATCCATTTTTATTCATTTCTCCAACTTGTATTTCGGCTGGAGGAAGTATAAGATTGTGAAGATGTTTTAGTTGCAGGTTATTGATATGAAATACACTTTCCACGAATCTTAAAGTTTTTTATCCCTCCTCCAATATAAGAATGATAGAACAGAAATACATCATTAAATACATAGAAATACCGCATATGTATTGGGACAACCCAAAAAATCAACCCACACTAACTGACGTCTGATATTTGAAATGCAAAACACACATGGCGAACACAAATATTTCACATAGGAGCAGGCGAGTGATCTAGCACTTGATCAAACATGAAGAGCGTGAGACCGTCAATGCAACACCATGCACATGGCACACCTATGCTGATGGAGGCGGCGCCAGGAACGGCATAGGCACGTTGACGGTTGGGATAGAAGGCATCGGCGGCAGTGTCACCTTGGGCATGGAAGGAATAGCGGGCATCGGTGGCACCGTCACCTTAGGCACAACGATGGCGGGCATCGGCACCATGGTCACCTTGGGCACAAAGATGGCGGGCATCGGAGGCATGGTCACCTTGGGCACGGAAGGAACAGCAGGCATAGGAGGTAGTGTCACCTGCGGCACGGTCAGCGCAGGCACCGTCGGCATAGCTGGCACTGTCACGGCCGGAACCGTTGGCATAGCCGGCATCGGTGACAGGGTCGGCATGGTAGGCACGGCCGGGAGGCCAGGGACAGCAGCCGCAGCGGGTGGGGCAGCCGCCGGCGTGGTGTCGGCCAGGTGGCGTGCGCCGTGGCACGTGTGGCCGCCGAGGATGGTGCACGCCATGATCACGGCCAACAAGCTCGCATTGGAAGCCATTGCTCAGTGCTAGCTAGTAGTTTCTCCGAGATGGTTTAGCGTCGTGCCTGGGTAGCTAGTGATTGCAGCGAGTTGGGATGCAAGAACACGGGTCGATGCCAGGCAATATATAGCCTTAACCAAGTGATTAGATAGGTTTGTTGAACCAGACTCACAATATAGTGGCCAACCCAGCTTTCTCTAGTTACGGTTGGTAACGGAAGTGCCAGCGTGTTGACCAAAAGGAAAATGTTTGTTCGATCGATCAGCTGAGGAAGACCGGAACGTGGATGCATCTGCATGGCCTGAATTTCCTGCGTTTTGGTGTGGAGCTGGTGGCGCTGCTCTGGTGTTCTGCTCCTTGCCACCCTTCTGTTTCAGCGTGTGTGTTTTTTTTGCAGCGTGTATATTTTGCTCGTGCAGGAATCCTGCCATTTCGAAAGACAAATATATTTTGCACATGCATTGCTGTAAAATGTTGTCATCCACTTCGGCACACGCCACTTTGTTACCTCTGCTTCTTTTTTTTTCAGATCGAGAATCATCCCTCAGGCTTTATTAATCAAACTTGAATTGTTACAGGGATGAGAACTTCGGGTGGGGTACAACCCAGCCACAAATGTCTACCAAAAGAGAGTTTTAAACAAAACTTAGCGAGATTGTGGGCATCACTATTTCTGCTCCTAGACTCATACATGAAATCACAACTATTAAACCTAGTTTTCCATCAGACTAGTTCCCTGATGACTCTGTTACCTCTGCTGTTATGCTTGTCTGTGCCACTGTTTTTCATTACAACTTTTTTTGAGGGTTTGTTTTTAATTACAACTGGTGATCCAACATCAAAGTGAGCCGGTCCATTCATTTGGATTGGGTCACCTAGAAGCACGATGGCCCACATATCTATGTGGCTAGAATTTTAATATATATATATATATATATATATATATATATATATATATATAATTTTATTTTTGGAATAGTCTTCAATTAAAAAGAATCATTAGTACGTCCTCGCAAGAATACACGTACTTCAAATTATAATGAAAGAAATATTGAAAACATCTTGGTCAAATATGAAGATATTTTTTTGGGCATGTAAAAATGAAAAGATATAATGCTATTTATACTTGGCCGCCTAAATATTTTGTATAGGAAAGTTTAGTCCCCCCCCCTCCCCGCAAGTTTTTTTTGGATATTTGCTCCCCTGATAAAATTACACCCCCACTTTTCATAACTTTACCCCAAATTCAACTTTAATGATTCAATTTAAATATAAGATAACATTTGCCTTCAGCATTCTAAATCAGGTAATATTTTGGTCCCTTTTGGAATGGAAGTTGTTTGGTTGATAATATGCCAGTAGATCCACAAAACGTGTGGCACACACCAAAATAAAATTGAATCAGTAAGAATAGAATATCACAACCGTCGTTGAATGCTCCTGCTAAATCTGTTAAAGCATTCTCCCTCAGTCACTCTTGAAATATCTTGTTTCTATACATTTCTTTTACACAAGCCATTTTTTAATTGCAAATAGCTAATTTCCAACAACAAAAATTCATAATTGTTCTGATTTTAGGATTATGAGGAAAATATATGGTGTTTGTGGCACCCTGTCCGGGTGATGGTTTTCATACCCACTCCAAATGGACCAAAACTAACTCTGCAACAACCTACTTCGCGAATACCTCCACCTGGTGGTTTGGAATGCGTTTTGAGTTGATGCAAAATCTGACCATTTGAGGCCTTCTGTCGGGTGGTAGGTCTCTCTTGAACATTATGAAGAAAAAAAAAACTCACCGGCACAAATGTTGTAGAGTAGGAACTGGAGATTTATTTTAGGATACTAATGAGTCTACAAACCTAGGAATACTTCAGAGGGAAGGGAAAGGTACATGCCACGAGGGGGCGCAAATCTTCTAGTGTAGGACTCACCACTTCATATGATAAAATCTTGAACATTAGTAGACTCATCACTGTCTGCAACTACATCTAAAAGGTTTCCTCAAGCAGTAGGGATTTTGTTTGTAGATTATCAACAATCGATTCCTCGTAAATACATCACTGTTTTCTCAGAGTTCTCAAATTGCTCACATTTGATTTTATCCAATATTTTTGTTGTTTTCTTATTTAATTTATAGTATCGCAAAAAAATTGGTTGCTAGTTGCAGAGCTATCGTGATTTGAGGGATTCTTACAACTTCCGTATGGGGGCAAGGCTAATGCGAAGACATGACACAAGATGAGGATCGATGTCATGTGGCGGGCACCGCCACGTGGTTGAGAGAGAGAGATGTGTGTGAGAGAGAGTAGGGTTGTCGCCAGTGGAAAGAGAGATGGCTGCGGCTCACCATGTTTGTGAAGGGAGGAGGCGGTGGTGTCTAGGGAGAGTGAGTTGTTGCATAAGGACTAGAGGGGAGAACGATTTTGGAGAAGAGAAACTTCTGGTGGGTGAGGCAATCTAGCGACTGGATCAAACTTGAATAACGCGCCACCGTCAAAATTATACAAGAGTGTGAAAATGTTTTGGTTGTAGAGGCTAGGGGGTGCAAAATGCATGTCATCGCCCTTTGGGGACCAACCCTAAGAGATCATTCTCTTCAGTTTTTTTAAGTTTTTTTTTCTCTAGCTTTTTCCTCCTTATGACCTTTCATGTCAATGTAAATACTGCTCCTTACCTATCATAATGAAAAGTCCAGCAATTGCTGGTCTCCCTTCAAAAAAATGTTTTGGTTGCAGGTTATTGATGTGAAATACACGTTCCATGAATTTTGAAGTTTTGATCCCTCCAATATAACAATGATAGAATATAAATACATCATTAAATACTTAGAAATACTGCATATGTACTAGGACAACCCTAAAAAATCACTAACTGACATTTGATACTTCAAATGCAAAACATACAACGCGAACACAAATATTTCACACAGGAGCAGGCGAGTGTTCTAGCACTGGATCAAACATGAAGAGCGCTGAGCGCGACACCATCAATGCAACACCATGCACATGGCACACCTATGCTGATGGAGGCGGCGCCAGGAATGGCATAGGCACGTTGACGGTTGGGATAGAAGGCATCGGCGGCAGTGTCACCTTGGGCATGGAAGGAATGGCGGGCATCGGTGGCACCGTCACCTTAGGTACAGTGACGGCGGGCATCGGCGCCATGGTCACCTTGGGCACGACGATGGCGGGCATCGGAGGCATGGTCACCTTGGGCACAGAAGGAACAGCAGGCATAGGAGGCAGTGTCACCTGCGGCACGGTCACCGTGGGCAGCGTCGGCATAGCTGGCACTGTCACGACCGGAACCGTTGGCATAGCCGACATCGGTGGTAGGGTCGGCATGGTAGGCACGGCCGGGAGGCCAGGGACAGTAGCCGCAGCGGGTGGGGCAGCCGCCGGGGTGGTGTCGGCCAAGTGTCGTGCACCGTGGCTTCCACTGAGGAGCGTGCACGCCATGATCACGGCCAACAAGCTCGCATTGGAAGCCATTGCTCGGTGCTAGCTAGTAGTTTTCTTTGAGACGGTTTAGCTTCGTGCGTGGGTAGTGATTGGAAGGCTGCTCTTGCTCTGTTGCGAGGTGGGATGCAAGAACCTGGGTCAATAACAGCCAATATATAGCCTTAACTAAATGATTAATCAGATTGGTTGTTGGCCAGACTCACATTATAGTGGCCAACACGGCTTTCTCCAGCTTTTGTTGGTAACCGAAGTGCCAGCCGAGGAAGACCGGAGAGTGGATGCACCTGCATGGCTCGAATTTTCTCCGTATTGGTGTGGAGCTGGTGGTGCATGGCTCCTTTCCAGCCGGCGGTTCCTGCGCGTCAACGTCTCTGCAGCCTGCACAGCATATTTTGCCCGTGCATTGCTAATTTTCTGGTTTTGTCCGGAGCTGCGCCGCCTTGTGTCGTACCTATGCCTCAATTTTCTTTTAACACACCTCTGGCTCTGTTGTTGTGCTTGTCTACGTCATCCTCTGTTTTCGTTACAAGTAGTGATCCAACATCCAAGTGGGTCACCTAAGAAACAACGAGTTTGCTTTTTAAAAAACAACCTGTGACCCATGTGTTTTCTTGCAGGAAATTTTTGGATCTATTTATTTTCAATCATGGCATTACAACAAACATAAAAAAATTATATCCATATCCGTAGACCACCTAGCGACGACTATATATGTATTTAATCATGACGTACGGGGCCCATGTATTTACGCGGCTGAATTTTCTACATAATGTTTTATATTTTGATTAGTATTCAATACAATATTGTAATCATTAGTTTTCATACGAATACACTCATATTACATCATAAATGGCTATAATAAGGAACACGTCTTTGTCGAATATGATGATACTTTTTCAAAAATGCCGTTTGGTGCTCGAGCTAGAGGTGGTTCGTTATCACGAACGCTCGGTCGGCACCGTGATTCACAGCCCACAGCATGACCCGCACCGTATATAACTGTACATTGATGTATTTCTCAACGTATAGGTCCTGAGACTAGCAATTATGGGGGATGCGATGATAGAGAACACTATGCAAGGACATGGAAGAAAACGAAAACGTCAAAGGGGGGCAATCCTAGCACTAGCCAGGCCGGTGGTAGATGACATTTCACTGGTGAACGAGGAGACATGTGTGGTCATGGTGGCCGTAGAGAGCGGACAAGTGTTATAAGTGGTGGTGGTGGTGGTCGTAGAGGAGGTTCCGGCGGTATTCGTGGTCGTACAGGATGCAGAAGCGGTAGAGGATTGGCTTTTGATTATTTGTGTAATCAAAATGATTGATATAATATGAATGGTAAGTATTTGTTCATACTATTCCGAACACTTCTTGTTTTTACACATTTTCTTTGTTCATGTCATTTGCTAACAATTGTTCTTATTGTTGGCATGGATTCATCCGGTTCCATGATGAAGTCATCGTGCGCTGAACGAGAGGACATGCCGAAGACATGGAGGGGGCAGCTTGGACAAGAAGAAGGGGGATGAAATTGTTGGAAATATGCCCTAGAGGCAATAATAAATTGGTTATTATTATATTTCCTTGTTCATGATAATCGTTTATAATCCATGCTAGAATTGTATTGATAGGAAACTCAGATACATGTGTGGATACATGGACAACACCATGTCCCTAGTAAGCCTCTAGTTGACTAGCTCGTTGATCAATAGATGGTTACGGTTTCCTGACCATGGACATTGGATGTCGTTGATAACGGGATCACATCATTAGGAGAATAATGTGATGGACAAGACCCAATCCTAAGCCTAGCACAAGATCATGTAGTTCGTATGCTAAAGCTTTTCTAATGTCAAGTATCATTTCCTTAGACCATGAAATTGTGCAACTCCCGGATACCGTAGGAGTGCTTTGGGTGTGCCAAACGTCACAACGTAACTGGGTGGCTATAAAGGTACACTACAGGTATCTCCGAAAGTGTCTGTTGGGTTGGCACGAATCGAGACTGGGATTTGTCACTCCGTGTAAACGGAGAGGTATCTCTGGGCCCACTCGGTAGGACATCATCATAATGTGCACAATGTGATCAAGGAGTTGATCACGGGATGATGTATTACGGAACGAGTAAAGAGACTTGCCGGTAACGAGATTGAACAAGGTATCGGGATACCGACGATCGAATCTCGGGCAAGTATCGTACCGATAGACAAAGGGAATTGTATACGGGATTGATTAAGTCCTTGACATCGTGGTTCATCCGATGAGATCATCGTGGAGCATGTGGGAGCCAACATGGGTATCCAGATCCCGATGTTGGTTATTGACCGGAGATGTGTCTCGGTCATGTCTGCATGTTTCCCGAACCCGTAGGGTCTACACACTTAAGGTTCGATGACGCTAGGGTTATAGGGAATAGATATATGTGGTTACCGAATGTTGTTCGGAGTCCCGGATGAGATCTCGGACGTCGCGAGGAGTTCTGAAATGGTCCGGAGGTAAAGATTTATATATGGGGAGTCCTGTTTTGGTCGCCGGAAAGGTTTCGGGGTTTATCGGTAACGTACCGGGACCACCGGGAGGGTCCCGAGGGTCCACCAAGTGGGGCCACAAGCCCCGGAGGGCTGCATGGGCCAAGTGTGGGAGGGGACCAGCCCCAGGTGGGCTGGTGCGCCCCCCCCCCCACAAGGGCCCAAGGCGCCTAAGGGGAGGAAGGGGGGCAAACCCTAAGGGCAGATGGGCCTTAGGGCCCATGCCTGGTGCGCCTCCCTCTCCCCCTCCCCTTGGCTGCCCCACCAGATGGGATCTGGGCTGGCCGCCGCCCCTAGGGTGGAACCCTAGGTGGGGGCGCAGCCCCTCCCCTTCCCCTATATATACTTGAGGTTTGGGCTGCCCAACACACGTGATTTGATCTCCTTCTTGGCGCAGCCCTACCCCTCTCCCTCCTTGTCTCTCGTAGTGCTTGGCGAAGCCCTGCTGGAGTCCCGCGCTCCTCCATCACCACCACGCCGTCGTGCTGCTGCTGGATGGAGTCTTCCCCAACCTCTCCTTCTCCCCTTGCTGGATCAAGGTGTAGGAGACGTCACCGGGCTGTACGTGTGTTGAACACGAAGGTGCCGTCCGTTCGGCACTAGGATCATCGGTGATTTGGATCACGACGAGTACGACTCCATCAACCCCGTTCACTTGAACGCTTCCGCTTAGCGATCTACAAGGGTATGTAGATGCACTCTCCTTCCCCTCGTTGCTAGATTACTCCATAGATTGATCTTGGTGATGCGTAGAAAATTTTGAATTTCTGCTACGTTCCCCAACAGAAATCACCACCATATTAGTATGGTGATGTTTGCAATATGAAGGTGTACGTCCACTAACCGGAAGAAGGTATGGACAGAAGGTAGAAGATTCTTCATGTATCCCAACTATGCACATGATCGTGCACGTACAACTAACACCTATGACCGCCCACCAACATGTTAAACAAATAAACATGGCATGCAAGTGATCTCGTTTGCTTCATTGTGTATCACTAACACAAACACTTGATTTGTAGGATGGCCATGAGCGTCGTCGGAAGGACAGGAAGGAGCGGAAGAAGTGTGAGGAGGAGAGGGTGCGCAAAGAGAAGGTGGCTCGTCGGGAGGAGAGGGCAAGGAAGCCCGAAAGAGCTTGCCTTGCATTTTTGCACAAGAGAAGGATGAGGCATGCGACAAGTAGGGGAAATGGCCTCGATGATATACGATGTATGAACTTTTCAGTTCGAGACTTGTTGTGTGCAATGAACTTCCATGTCATTCGAGACTTCTTGTGTGTTATGAACTCTCATGTCATTATAGACTTGTGTGATGAACTAAGTACTGTGCTGTGACAAGACTATGTTAATATCGATGCTTTGCTATCTATGAAATCTTGTGAAATTTGGGTGTTTGGCAATGTTTGGAACATGAGAATCACCGAAAATTGATAAGTCTTGCTTCTTACATGCACATGTTCAATGGCCCGCACACGATGCTCCCTGTCGTACTCTTGAATTAAATTTTCGTACCAAGGTCCATTATCCGCCATCCTACAAATCACGTATGGAAAAAATATCAAGTAATTTGGCATAATAACATCAACTCAACAACATAAATTTTCCATTCACACATTAAATGGATTTGCTTATAAACATAATGCATTCTTTTTGCTAAAATTTAGAAAAAGCAGCCTCTCAGATTGATTCATATCCAAGTCATCTACATACACACATATTGATTCTCCTCTTAAGCATACCACATACAGACAGACACATCATATATAAATCAAACAATATTGTCGTACCACATACACACGTCATATATTTTCATACCACATATACACATCATCTAAACATAATGGACTTGCTTTCTTGCACATACACGCACCATCTATAATCAAACCAAATTATCAAACCAACCATACCACATAAAACCATCAAATATTCATCATCCCTCTTGAAAATATCCTATGGGACAATATATGCACAAACACTAAATAAATTGTCCTACATGTTCACCAACACTTCATCTACTCACTACCAATCATCTATAATCATCTACTAAATACACAAAAGTCTAAATCAAATAAAGTATCTACTCATCTATCATCACCCAAGGTTGAATAATGTAACAACAATAAGAGATTTTAACCAAAATAAATTGGAGGAAACAGGGGAGATTACCTCAAGGAAGCTTCTAGACCTCAGATCTATAAATTTGAGGGTGGAAAGAGGGGATCTAGAAGGATTTGGTGGGGGGGGGGGGGCACCTCTCTTTGTTCCTTGTTCGGCAGCCGCCATAGGATAGTGACAATGGGATGGGCTCGGCCTGTGTGTCTGTTTAACTACTAATCAGGCGAAAACACCATGGATTATGGCGTTTTGGGTCGGGGAAGAGGGGAGGTAAACGCCACGATCAATGACATTTACCCCTTTGTCACGTTGGACAGTCAAGGTTGAAAGTGTTGTTCTACACCAGAGCTCATGTGAGCTCAGATGAACAGGAAAAAAATAGAAAAATCCAAAAAATCTGATTTTTTTTGTCTGAAACATTGAAAATATATTTGTTGGCTTGCAAAATTTCATCACAATATAACATTTGTGGAAATCATGGCAAAAAAATAGTTGCTCCAAAATGTTATTTTCAAACGCATTTTGGAGCGTTGATTTTTTTATTCCGACACGATGTGTTGGGAGTACTACACCACTAGAAGGGTTGGGCGCGCTTCACTGCGCCGCTGGTGTTGTTGAGATTCTTAAAAAAATTGCTCATTTTATTTTAAAATATATGGTATATTAATTTTTTGAAAAGTCCAACCTCTTTAAGTGTGATCAAATTTATGAAGAAATATATCAAAATTCCTAATATCAAATTGGTGTTATTAGATTCGTCATTAAATGAATTTCCATAATTTTTTGGCTTAATATTGTGGATGTTGATATTTTTGGCTCTAAACTTGATGAAAGTTAAAGAAATTTGACTTTCCAAAGAACTAACACCCCATGTATTTTGGAGCTGATGGAATATTTAGTTTGCGGATGAGGAAGACAATGGAGTGTGTTTTATGCTTATTTATAGTGCAGTTATTTGGTGGGCCTTCATGGTGTGATTTTGTGTTATGCACTAAACAACTCATACTTTTGTGGATAAATTTTGGTGTCGGTGTCTACATGTACTATATTGGTGCTATAATATCATCACATGGTGACCCTTCTTTTTTTAGGTGGTAAGAGGGGGCACGGGGTTTATATGTTTTTCTAGCTGGTTGGTGTTGATTGATTTGAAAAATCGTTGGTCCGATCAAAATCATAAACCAAACTCAAATTCGAATATCTGAATCAAATAAAAGAACTTCAAAATTAGGTAGTATGGTGAATTAAAATAACTAAATTAAATGGAAGATCTCCTTGAGAAATTATTGACCTGGTCAAAATCAGGTGACCAAGTTCTATCCTCAATTAATTGTGAGGACTTAAAAATTAGAAAGCATATTGTATAGTATAAAAGAATTGAGTGAGAGCTTTGAGAAATTGTTGACTTAGTCAAAATTGGGTGATCCGAGTTTAATATTTTTTTTTGAAGGACCAATCCAAGTTTAATTGGACACCTCAGTTGATTGTGAGACCTTTTACCCTAGGAGCCTAGTGACATAGTCGATGGAGTGATTGGGGACGGAGTACGGAAGAGAAGTGAACATCCGCCTCAGGCTTTGTGAGAAAAACAAACATTGTAGAGATAAGCATGATGACTTATGAGAGCTCTTCGACAATATTTTCTAGGGTATCAGAGAGAGAGAATGAAACCCCGGAAATAAAATACTCTAAATTTACACAAGAAATTAAACATGAGCTGATAAACGTGGACAACATATGCATTATCTATGCCCGGTGAGACAAAAGGAAACAGTAGTTAATCAAGAGGTAGTCTTAGGATTAATTTCTGGACCAACAAACATTAAGAAACGTTCACCAGCGCACGCTGCCGAAGCAGAAACAAACACGAGTTCAAGCGACTACTACTTGGTAGTACAGAGCAAACCCAAAATGAAACGCAGGTCCAACGTTGCCACAACAAACAAGCCGACGCGCAAGGCATCCCACCGTGGAAATGGATGCCTGGATCACGAAGCGCCAGGGCGATCTTCACTTCAGCTAGTCGTCCAGAGTAAAAGGAGCTGCCGGCTGCTCAGGGGCCTTGCGCTTCGGAGAGGAAGACGGAGCAGGATCCGCCACCGGCGGCGCCGGTGGCGAAGGCGAGCCCGACCGAAGCATCTCCTCCGCCGCCAAGACAGCCTCTGTTGCCTCCACGAACTCAGCCCAGCTGATAAGAACAAACCACATCGATCCGTGTTAGTGTTAGTAAACAAGAAATCAATAGGCTACTGAATGTGTGAATCTGGCGAACGCACCAGGTGATCGGCAACTTGATGGCCCGGCGGGCTTCTGGTCGGGCATTCAAGACGCGGATGAGGTCGTGCACGCTAGGGCCGCGAAGACGCAACGCAAGATCCTTCACGACCTCGCTAAGGTCGGCGATCTGACGACGGATCTCCAGCGTAGCAATCTCGGTCCGCGCTGTTGAGTGGAGGGTCCTCTGAACCAGCAAGCACAGGTCCGCCATGGAAGCGCCTCCGCCATTGCCGTGCTGCTGCTGCGTGCACATTCATCAGCGCAAGGGGAAATGTTCAGACTTCGGAGATCCAAGCAGGAAACAGTATAAGAGATCTATCAAAATGAAAAATTACCAGCAAGTTGTGCATGTGTATGACCCGAGCCTGGCCGATGGACGACACCGCATCTGCCTGTGCCTGAGCGCCGCAGGTAGAAGAACAAGCAGAAACATGAGGGGCAAGAGATTGTTGATGCTATGTATGTACATATCCCTCACAAAAAAAGGAGAGAAATAAAGAAGCAGAGGTTCTGTATACATACTTGGCCGCCGGCATGGTCGCCACTAGTCCCGCTCAGCGGCGGCGTCGGAGGTGCACCAAGAACCAGCTCCGGCACCATTGAAGCTAGCGGTAGAGAAGACGGGACAGAGAGAGACAAGAGTGGAGGGTGGTGGTGTGAAGCAAGGCTGGGACTGGGGTTGAGCCGGTCTGGTCTGCTTTGTAGGGCAACAAGGACAAGGAGGAGACCGCAACAACAAAAAATTGACACAGTAGAGCGCTCATATACACGTGCATTCACTCATCCCTATGAACCCACACATGCACATCCTATCTTTATGAGCATCTTCGAGAGACTGAGCCGACATATCATCTTAATATTTTTACGAGAATGAATATGCACCGAACTAGAGAGCTTAAAAATAATTCAACCCCAGAAAGAAAATCAAGATTCCCATAACAAAACACAGTAAAGGCTTATTTGATTCAAATGATTTTCATATGAATTTTAAAGGATTAGAATTCTTAGAAAACTTTTCTATGTTGGTTGTTTAATTCATCATATGATTGATCCAATAGGAATTTTTACAACGGATTTCTTTGTGCTACTTCCCATAGGAATTCTAGCATCACCTCAAATATCTTTGAAAGAATCTTTTTTTTACTATCATGCAATCAAACATACCAAAATCGTATAGGATTGCGATAAGCATGACATTCCGATCCTATGTTTTTCCTACTCCCGTGTTTCTAGAATCCTATGAAACAAAGAGACCCTATTGGTTTCTTAGGTTCGCAATATTTGAAAATCACATGAATAGAATGTCATGGTACTTTAGAATCCTATACATGAATCGGCAATAGACGTTGTTTGGTTGCATTATAGGAAAAACACAGGAATTTTCTATGAAAATAGAGTGGATGCCATAGTTATCATAGACTCAAAGAGATTTTTCCAAGAGGTTTAACCTCTTGCTAGGAATCCTATGTAATTTATACTGTAGAAAGCATTCCATAGGAATTTTGGAGGATCCACTCCTTTGAACTAAATGAACACTCTACAGGAAAAAAATCCTATGAAATAGAATCCTAGAAAATTCGTTTGAAAATACTATGAGCCAAACAGACCCTAAAAGAATGGAGTATGAAGCGATTTCCACAACACCAGCCATTAGAAGTAAGGGCATCTCCAATGCGGGTCACATAATTGACCACAAATGTTTAGACCGTATGGTTCGGTCACATTTAGCCATCCAATGCGGCTCACTAGAAATGAATGAGTCGATCCTGACGTCTGAA
>NC_041388.1:613960796-613971127 GCF_002162155.2 Triticum dicoccoides | reverse complement strand
ACTACGTCGGACAACCCGGACGCATCCAAAAACCTCTTTCGCATCATGCCCGTTCCAGAATCCTCTGCGTCGCGTATGCACTCCATCTTGATCAGTCACCCGTCAACCCGCATCCACAGCACGTAGCTACCGAAAAACCTACTACTACGTTGCCCGCATTTAAGTTTCGCTGGTCCGCCTACCCGGCTATTAAGGGCCAATTCATTTGGGCGGCTTAGAATATAAGTTGCCTCTCCACTAGCTTTAAAAATAAGCCTTCTCCTAAATTTGTTGAAACTTCTAATTAGTTAACTCATAATTAGTTTAGAAGTCTCAATGAATAAGAGATGCGGCTTATAGAAAAAGCTAGGAAAGTGGCGGCTTATTTTGTTTAAGCCGCGAAAAGAACTGGCCGTCGACCGAACACAAACACAAGCCCTATCCTCCTACTCCCCTCTTCCACATCCATCACACACCACCACTGGTCGCCGAGACGGGCAAAAGACCAACGCCTCCAACTGGCGGTCAGCGCGCGGCTCCGGGTTCAGTTAGCACTATCGCCCACGTTCTCCAGGCCCCTTGTCGTCCACACTTCCATCCTACGTCAAATCGGAGCTGATTTCCTCAGACGACAAGGAGGAGCTGATTTCCTCAGACGACAACGAGTTCGTGCCGTAGATTGAGACCGTGCTCGAGTGGTCGTTGATCGACCACAGTCCGGTCTCGCGTCCCCTCCACATAACCGCGACGTCCAAATAGAATGTTGTGTGAAGGAGGAGCCGCCCTTCCCAACATTCTTTTATGCTTGATCCGGTTATCTATTCGATCCATTTCAAATGAGCAAGTCATTAGGTGTGAGGTGTCCACAGCTGGATGACCAGCGCCCCACGGACATTTGTTGATGTGCATTTGACGATTCACGTTGAAGATGTTCTAACCTTTGTCGAGCATATCTTAGGCCTCCTTTGGTTTGAAGAAATTTCATACGAATTTTAGAGGATAGGATTGTTTTCTTTAGAGCCCTTTGGTTCATAGAAATGGATTCCTACTTCTACATAGGATTGGTTCCTATCCTTCACATTTTATAGAAAAATAAAAATGAGCCTAGACTCAATGAAAAAATTCCTTTGATGTGAACCAAATGACATCTCGTTTTCTATTCGTACTCATAGGATTTGAGATACATGCCATCTCATTTTTTACAAATTTTCTATTTCTACGATAATTCTATCCTATGAACCAAAAAAGCATTAAAGAAAACCATTTGTTGTACTACCAAAAGGGAGCTACGAGCTATGACTTGACATGACGAAGGCATGCATCCTTTCAGTCTGCCAGCGAGCGTGGGATGCACAGGGACATGTATCTGACATGGGGAGCAACCGGGCGGCCGAGCAGCTCACGATGGACCGTGCAAAGTGGCTTTTTTTGAGGTGACGGTGTAAACAAGTTGCTAGCCTGCATGGGGAAGACAAACCGGTACAAGGCACGGAGGCAGAGTACCAATGATGGACATCTCCAACAGCACGGTGAGTACACTGGTAGTACAAAAGAAACTATAAAACTCTCAAACCGTACACGTGTATCTAAAGGGCAAGATCACGTCCAAGCCAAAGGATTTACTCCATCAAACGTGTACTATAGCCTAAAGAGATAAAGACATGTACCGGTGCAATTCAACCCAACTATATAAAATGTACACAAGGGTTACTTAAGGGTATTTTCAAAGCTGACCCACATGCGTCTCGATCGCGTTGTCCGAACAGACGCGATTTCTCCCGCAAACCGGAAACAAACGTGAGGACTTCACGGGAGTCTAATCCGCGAACATTTTTAAAATCGACAAACATTCTTTGGAAATTGGTGGAACAATTTTTGAAATCCATGGACATTTTTTTAATTTAACGATTTTTTAAATGCATGATAGTTTTTGAATGAGTGAACGTTTTATGAACGAATAAACTATTTTGTAAGTCATGATCATTTTTTGAAATTTCGGGATATTTTCCCATTCATGACATTTTTTGAATTGGTGATTTTTTTTCAATTTCTTTAACAGTTTTTAATACATGATATTTTACAAAAAATCATGAACATTTTTTGATTTACTGAACATTTGTTTTCAAAATTTTGAATTTTTTAATAAGATTTTTTTTTATAAAACCACGAGCACTTTTTGAATCCACAAATATTTTATGATTTATTAAAAAATTTATTTCACTTAAAAAAATCAAAACATTTTTTAAGTCCCAAATTATTTAAAGTAGAAAAACAAAAACAAAAAAACAAAAAATTAAAGTTAAAAAACAGGTCGCCCGGACATGGGCTGGACCAAACGGGGGCTCTACATCTTCTCACACATGAATAGAGCGTAGTATAGGAGGTACCTACTACATGGGCAGGCCCAGGCGGGGGATTCCCTTGTGTGAAACTTTTTTATGGCATTGGTCGGTTTGCATGTTTGGAGGCAATTCCCGTGACATACCGCAAGAAGCAATATCCCTTTAGTTGGTATAGGCATAAAGGTATAAATAACATGTAAATAAATTAAAATGCCGCATATATACTAGGACAAGAACACCCCTTTAATATCAACAAACAATAACTAACAACTGAATTAAAATGTAAAGCAAACAACATGAAAGCAAATACTTCACATGAGCAACAAAGTGATGTAGCCACTGGAACATGGGAGCGTGTGACCGTCGACCTGGTGCACGCGTCACCATGCACGTGGCACTCCTAAGTTGATGGAGGCGGCGCCAAGAACGGCATAGGCACGTTGACAGTGGGGATAGAAGGCATCGGCGGCAGCGTCATCTTGGGCATAGAAGGAATGGCGGGCATCGGCGGCATCGTCACCTTAGGCACAACGACGGCGGGCATCGGTGCCATGGTCACCTTAGGCACGACGATGGCGGGCATTGGGGGCATCGTCACCTTCGGCACCGCAGGAACAGCGGGCATGGGCGGCAGTGTCACCTGCGGCACGGGTGGCACAGCCGGCATAGGTGGCACGGTCAAGGACGACACCGTCGGCACAGCCGGCATCGGTGGCAGCGTCGGCATGGTCGGCACGGCCGGGAGGCCAGGGACAGCAGCGGCAGCGGGTGGGGCAGCCGCCGGGGTGGTGTCGGCCAAGTGGCGAGCGGCATGGCACGTCGTGCTGGCGAGGAGCGTGCACGCCATGATCATGGCTAGGAAGCTCGTGGTGGAGGCCATGCCTAGCTCCTAGCTAGAGTTTCTCTCAGATGGTTTACTGCGAAGGGACTATGAGATGTCTCTGATCGTTGGGGTGCAAGGACAGGGGTCGATGCCTGGAACTTATAGCCCAGGTGAGGTGATGGATGGCCTGATTAGATTGGTTGTTGGCCAGACGTGTTTACGTTAGTCAGAAGTGACAAAATGTTTATATGATCGAGAAGGAAATTAGTTGTAGCGGTCGATCGATGTGGATGCGATGCATGCATGGATGCCTCAATTTCTGTGTTTAGGTGAGGAGCTGGCGCTGCAGGTACCTCTCCTCGTCACTCTTTCTTCACGATAAATAAGTACTATTTCAAACACAGGGGATGTGTGCCGACTGCCGAGCCCCTCGTGCCTTGCCCACCGCAATGTGAAATCAAATAAGAAAGGGCGTGGCAACTGCCTGATTGATTTTGAATAGTCAATCCGTGGTAAACTTCAGATATTCGGTGAACATTGTTAATAAATTTCAGTGGCATTCGTGTTACTATAATTACTTGGTGCTCGGTAATATTTTTTTTCTAGCATGTGCCTTTTAGAGTGGGTTGCTTGTGTGGTCTTTTACGCCGACTTGGGCGTTTTGATGTAGAGATGACGATTTCATGACATTTCAATGTTGTTTTCGTTCTTATTCCTGCATCTTCATCCGTTCAACTACTTAAGTCAGTTGTATTGTGAACTTAATTTTTTGCAAAGTGCATTTACGATGGTGTAAGCACCCGTGACAATCTCAACGATTTGAGTGGGAACAAAGGGAGGAAATTGGTGGCCAACATCTGAGTATTTGGTGGATGGCCCTGGCAGAAACATGCTTGGGCAGTTGCGCTACGCAGGCAAGGAGAAACACACCACCATGATGTCCTTCGTGCTCAGCCATCCAACATATCTCTCAATTTTTTTTAGAAAAGGAGAATGACCTCCGGCCTCTGCATTGCATCTGGGAGATGCATGCGGTCATTTTATTGATTATTCTTAAGGACCTTACAAAGTAGAACAACAGTCTGCCGTTATTCCTATCCATATGAAGAGAGAAGAGAGAAGGGGAAGAGAGTAAAAAATTAGTTTGTGATGGCGTCGGAGTTGTCTTAGTTGACGGTGTTTGAGAACACATCCGCACACGCTTATACAACCCCCCGATTTGAGGGTATACTAGGGGATTTGGGATGTCTCGTTAAGTCCACAGGCAAACAAGGGATATTGGAGGTATAAAAGTGCCCGGAGCCTTGGACAGTCAAGTTTGGACATGTAAGGGCAAATTAGGGGATAGCGTTGGAGATGCCCTTGTTGACACTAGCGTCTAGTGTTCAAAACTTCTATTTTTGTGGCTCACGTTCAAATGTTTGATCATAAATAAAAGAAGCGGCCTTTATACGCTTGTGATGTGCCTACATCAAGATCTCAATATCAGTCAGTGACACTAACAACAGTACAAATGGCGAAGTTTTTTCAAAAAGAACAAGGTCATTGACAAGTCAACAATGGTAGGGTTCCGGCGACATTAAGTGGTGCCGAACGGAAGTTTAGGTGAGGAGACGAGACGAAGCTTTGGTTACTCATTTCGAATCTGTCACATGTTTTAAATGACTTGAAGATATATTAACGAATCGATCTTTCTTCTTTCAGCCATCCAGATTGAGCAAATCTTCAGGTAGCAGGAAACGAGGACCGAACAAAAAGTTGAAGGAGGGCGTAAAGTACAATATCGAGGCCATCAAACCTAATGGCAAACCATTAGCGCCTAAGAAGATTGCGGACAAGTTCATTCGTCAGTGCGGAGTTCTTGTGAAGGACCAACTCCCGATCTCTCTTCAAGAATGGAGAGAGCCAGCAAAGCCACGTCCAGATCTTACTTTTGTCGACGACAGATAAAAATTTCTGCTTTGGAAAACTCTCATGGAACATTTCACCCTACCAGATCATTTCACAGATGCAGATGTGGAGAAAGTCAAGGAAGCTGCTCTTAGGAAGATAGCGGTTGCATTCAACAACCACAAGAATCGTGTATGGGACAAGTACGTCAAGGGAGGAAGGAAGACTCCAGTATTCGAGAGAACACTAGAGAAGCAAAGTGCTCATTGGGACGATTTCGTGAAATTCAAGGATTCGGAATTATCTAAGGAACGGTCGAGAATAAACAAGGACAATGCCGAAAAAAGGATAAGTTCCATAAGCTGGGGACAGGTGGCTACGCGGTGGCAATGCCTAAGTGGGCTAAGTCTGAGAAAGAGATGGAGGATGCAGGTGTCGCTCCAGAAACATTGAGCTAGCCCCCCAGGTGCAGGACTTGGTTCTATGCGCATGGGGGGGAGTTGGACCCGAAGACAGGAAAAGTTTCGAAGAAGGCATGTCTGAACGAGCCGAAGATAAGCTACTTGTTGCAATAGAAGAGGCTCGATCGGGGGTGTTCCAGCCTAACAGAGAGAACGACGAGCTTACGCGTGCCCTGGGAAATCCTGAACACCCGGGAAGAACACGAGGCAAGGGCGCTATTCCGTGGTATGAGGGGTTTTCGGACTGGAACACCGACTACAGAACCCGCGCGAGAAAAAAGATTGCGGAGGAGAAGAAAAGGAAGATGGAGAAGGAGCAGAGGAAGCTGGACTATGAACGCCTTCAAGGCCTAGAATCAGCGCACGCAGATTTGGCAGTCAAATTCCAGTGGCAGCAGGAGCAGATTGACTCACTTAGCCAGCAAAGGGGGTCTCAGCAGCTGCAGCAGCTAGCGGATGATCCAGCATTGGATAGCACCGTCCCATCCATGCCGAGAAGCAGCATGGGTTCCGCCCCGGGCGATGCAATGCTGGATAGATACCCCATGGATGACATCATGGAGAACACTAACTGTGAGCTACACTTCAAAATGAAGAACATATCCATGAAGGTGGCGGACGCCTTTGCTTTTACAAGTCCCCCCGAGGCAACCTTCCATTGCAACCCGATTCCAGTGGGCTATGCTCGTGTCTTGGTTGATGAGGTGGTGGACCAATATTCAGGGCTAGAGCTTGACATTCCTGGAGGTGACGAGGAGCACACACTGGGAGAGGCCAAACATCGTATCATCCTATGGAGAAAGGATTGCATCATCTTTCGAAGGCCACCGACACCGCGTCAGCCGACTCCTTGTCGAAGTCCGTCACCGAGTCAACAGACTCCCGCTCCTCCAAGTCCACCAACGCGTCAGGCCACTCCTTCTCCTCCAAGTCCGGCAAAGCGTCAGGCCACTCCTCCTCCAAGTCCGACACAGCGTCAGACCACTCCTCCTCCAAGTCTGGCACAACTTCAGGCCACTCCTCCTTCAAGTCCAGCACAGCTTCAGGCCACTCCTCCTCGTCCAACTCAGCCACGTCAGCCGTCTCTGCCGCCTCAGCAATCACGAAAGAGAAATGCCGTAGCTATGGTGCGTAGCGGTACAAGTCGAGGTAGGACGGGAGGTACAGGTGGAGGCAAGCGATTTCAATATGGTCCAAGCAGCCTCGCGCCTCTTTCGCAGAGGCCTTACGACAAGTCCGAGGAATAAAACGCAGCCATATCGAAGGCCGAGGTGGAAGCCCATTTTGCACCGAAACCGCCACCGCCGCCAAGGGAGAAAGTGCCTGAGAAAAAGATTGATCACTTCATTCGTATGGCTAGACCACCAGCTCCCAAGCCTGTTGACACAGACTATGAGCGCCACCTCAGGAAGTTAAATCGAGCACGTCTACAGAAAGAGGCGAGTTCGAGCTCGAGCAAATCAGCTGGCAAAAAATGCGGTAAAACCGTTCCCCAGCTGGGAGAACAGCGGCGCAATCAATCCCCCCACTTGTTGTGCCAACAACACAAGAGAGTAGGCGCGCCCAATATTATTGTGGGCAAACCGTTTACGTCCCTGAGCTGGGCGATGTGGTAATAACTGAGGAGCATATAAGGCAGACTGAAATCCTCAAGATCACTGTTGGACAACTCCTCGAGATCGAGTCCATGCCTCCGCTTAGAGAGGAGGAAATAAAACGGAAATATGTCCGGGGCTAACCTTTGGTCGAGCCAGACGAGGTCAAGAAGCTCCCAACAAAATGTATGAATTGCATCAATGGTACATGGACATTACCAAGATTTCCAATCGAGTCCCTCATAGTGTATGTCAAGAAGGATCATTAGTTCCATGAGAAAGCTGTGTCCGTTGAGTATTCAGAACTATTTCAGTTATACAATCAAGAAGCACTCGACAAATCTATCGTCAGTTGCTATTGTATGTAAGTGATTTCTTTCTATAATTTAAGTCTCAAGCTAGCTGTAGTGATCATTTTTATCAATCATTACCTGTAATTATCCTCACTATATTTTTTTCTGTGGTATTATGCAGGATGAAGATGTATGAAATGAAAAAAGGTGGATGCTATGGCATTGGGTTCATTGACCCAAATACCATTAATGAATACACATGGAAATTAGATGCATATTATGAAAAAAGTGTTGAGGAAAGCATGCTAGAGTTCTTCAAGCGCCTCAATACCAATGAAGATATACTACTTCCTTACAACTTCGAGTGAGTCACACTGTCTTGTACTACAAATTCTGTTTTTGCCTACTAGCTAGCTACATGTTTTTGCTTACATATGCCCGCTTAATTAAGACATGCAAACGTATGTGCATGCAGATTTCACTGGATCTTGTTAATCATTAAAGTTGGTGAAGGAACAGTTGAAAATACTGGACTCACTACTTAAAAAAGAAAGTGACTACACCATCTTGTTTGGGATAGTCAACAGGTAATTTCAATCATTATTAACTATATCTCGGCCTATTTAGTTCATCATTTCCTGATATGAACTATTTAATAACCCCTTTATTCATTTTCTTTGTCGGCGGGCAGGGCTTGGGCAAAGTTCATCAGCGTCACTCCAGGCCAATGGAACCAAAAGCTGAAATGGTATTGACCCAAGGTAAGTAATTAAGTAGTACTAGCTAGCTAGCTGCCATCTCTTTAATTATCATGCTTGATTAATTATTATCTGATCAAATTCCATTCTCGTAAAGGCCCTGAAGCAGGCGCCGGGGAATAATCTGTGTGCATACTACTTTTGCGAGAACATTCGCATGATGGCTTCCGAAAGGAGCAGATCTCAAAGACAGGACTGTGTACGTTTGTCAGAACACTATTCACATTTTTTACACCATTATCGATATCTAGTCACATAACTAATACACATGCATATTGATCTCTTTCTTAACAGTTCAGAGAGGTGCGGGAGCAGCTCCTAGCAGAGGAGCGCATAGAAGCAATTCAAGAGGAAATAGCGGGATTTTTGCTTGACCAGGTCATAGATCCCAAAGAAGAATACTATTACCCGCTACCGCCCCCATGAACCACTTTCAATTGTCATCGTGCTCCGAAGGCACCAATTAGGCTAATGCCACTGGCTCCGAAGGCACTGCTACGTCTTGAGCTTGCGTTGGTTTTCCCCGAAGAGGAAGGGATGATGCAGCAGAGTAGCGTAAGTATTTCCCTCAGTTTTGAGAACCAAGGTATCAATCCAGTAGGAGGCCATGCTCAAGTCCCTCGTACCTGCACAAAACGATAGCTACTCGCAACCAACGCGATTAGGGGTTGTCAATCCCTTCACGGTCACTTATGAGAGTGAGATCTGATAGATATAATATTTTTGGTATTTTTGGTATGAAGATGCAAAGTAAAAAAGTATAAGCAAAGTAAAAAAGCAAAGCAAGATTAAAGTGATGGAGATTGATATGATGAGAATAGACCCGGGGGGCATAGGTTTCACTAGTGGCTTCTCTCAAGAGCATAAGTATTCTACGGTAGGTGAACAAATTACTGTTGAGCAATTGACAGAATTGAGCATAGTTATGAGAATGTCTAGGCATGATCATGTATATAGGCATCACGTCCGTGACAAGTAGACCAAAACGATTCTGCATCTACTACTATTACTCCACTCATTGATCGCTATCCAGCATGCATCTAGAGTATTAAGTTAAAAACAGAGTAACGCCTTAAGCAAGATGACATGATATAGAGAGATAAATTCATGCAATATGAAATAAACCCCATCTTGTTATCCTCGATGGCAACGATACAATACGTGCCTTGCTGCCCCTTCTGTCACTGGGAAAGGACACCGCAAGATCGAACCCAAAGCTAAGCACTTCTCCCATGGCAAGAACTACCAATCTAGTTGGCCAAACCAAACGGATAATTCGAAGAGACTTGCAAAGATAACCAATCATACATAAAAGAATTCAGAGAAGATTCAAATATTATTCATATATAGACTTGATCATAAACCCACAATTCATCGGTCTCAACAAACACACCGCAAAAAGAAGATTACATCGAATAGATCTCCACAAGAGAGGGGGAGAACTTTGTATTGAGATCCAAAAAGAGAGAAGAAGCCATCTAGCTACTAACTATGGACCCGAAGGTCTGAGGTAAACTACTCACACTTCATCGGAGAGGCTATGATGATGTAGAAGCCCTCCATGATGACGGCCCTCTCCGGCGGAGCTCCGGAACAGGACCCAAGATGGGATCTCGTGGATACAGAAAGTTGCGGCGGTGAAATTAGGTTTTTGGCTCATGTTCTGATCGTTTGGGGGTACGTAGGTATATATAGGAGGAAGAAGTACGTCGGTGGAGCTCCGAGGGGCCCACGATGCAGGGGGCACTACTAGGAAAAGGGCTATAGATGATATGGCCACTAATGGCGCACCAGACATGTGGTGCGCCATTACTATATACTAATGGCGCACCATGTGTTGGTGCGCCATTAGTAATATATTACTAATATTACTAATGGCGCACCTCGTGTGTGGTGCGCCATTAGTAGTTTTGAAAAAAAATTGTTACTAATGGCGCACCGTGGTATAGTGCGCCATTACTAGTTGACATAGTAATGGCGCACCACACCCACCGTGCGCCATTAGTAGTTTTGAAAAAAAAATAAAAAAAATTTGTTAGTAATGCCGAGCCCCACCTCCCCTCGCCCCGTCGCCCCCTTCCCCTCGCCGCTCCCTTGCCCCACCTCCCCTCGTCCCGTCGCCCCACCGCCCCCTGGCCCCACCGCCCCTCGCCCCGTCGCCCCCACCACCCGCCACCGTCCCGGCGCCCC
>NC_041388.1:613869698-613960414 GCF_002162155.2 Triticum dicoccoides | reverse complement strand
CGCCCCTGGAGCCAGGCTCGCCGCGGGCCCCCTGTGTCCGCCTCGCGCCCCCCGGAGCCAGGCCCGCCGCCGCTGTCGTAACCGCGGCCGTCCACCACCACCCCCTGCCCTCGGAGCCAAAGTGAGCATTTTTTGTTTTTTTCTACTGTTTTTCTTTGCTGTTTAGGTTTAAATAGGTTATTGATAGGTTTAGGTTAGTGGTTGGTTTAGGTTAGTGCTAGATTTAGGTTTAGATAATTAGAAGAAGAAGAAAGTTGAAAAAGAAGAAGAAGAAGTAGAAGAAGAGGAAAAAGGAAAAAAGGAAGAAGAATAAGAAGAAAGTTGAAAAACAGAACAAGAAAGGAAGAAGGAGAAGAGGAGGAGGAGGAAGGAGAAGAAAGAAAAAGGAGAACAAGAAAAGAAGAGAGGTGGAGAAGAAGAAGATGGAAAGGAAAAGGAAGAATGCATCATTGTTTAATTGTAGAGGCTGATGATCGAAAAGTTGACCTTTCTTAGGAGTAGCATCTTCAAATAAGTAACCCTTCATGTCTTCAAATAAAATAATAGAACAACATAACTCAGAATGGTAATATAACCAAGAATGCATCTTTGAGGACGAGAGCTTTTTTCAAGTGTTTATTTGCTGCTTCGTCATAAGCAACGAGACATCTGTGAGGACAGAACATCATTTTAGTAGGATGTAACAATCATTAGTCTTCGAGAAGAATGATATTAAATAACATAGTAGCCTGTGATGTATTTTCGTACCGAAAATGCATTTGGCACTAGTCCTCGCTTAACAACATCATGGGTGGGAAGCGGGAACTTCGGAAGTGCATTGGTATAGTCGATTATCTTCTGCTCAAAATTTATGCTTCTATAATGTTGTATGATAATGTTGTAAGGGTACTAATTGGTCTCTTCTGCTGCTTATCAGAGATGGGGGGAAGCAGCCACCACCTCTCTGCCTCACCGGAGTACGAGTTGGATGGTTTCGAGTTCTTCAGTATCATACTTGGGACTTCAGTATCAGCCACGAGGCAGGTATATAAAACGAGAGATCTCCCCTTCACCCATCTCATTATGATAACTCTGTTGTTTGCTACATCACTCCTTGTCCCAAATTGCAGAGGCTAACTAACACTTTTATGAACATGTTGGGTGAAGATCCGCCAGATAATGTGAAGCTCCGACAGGCTGGCAGCGGGGTTCGCAGGCTGTGGGACGTGGAGTTGGTGATCGAGGAGGGCCACATGTACCTGTGTCGTGGCTGGGAGAAGTTCTACAGTGCCGACGACCTGCAGACCGGGTACTTTCTTCTCTTCAGGTACGACGATAACGCCACAATGCTCATCGTGAAGGTTTTCAACGCGACTATGTGTTGCATGCGCTACGCTGATGACGAAGATGCCAGTGCGTTCTGCCTCTTCTTATTCCTCTACATTTGGCTTTGTCTCACATCGATTGTTAACGGTCATTGTTGCATTTGGACAGGCAATGGGAGCAGCAGCAGCGACACTGGCTACAGCCAAAGCAGCAGCGATTATGGCTGTAGCAAAAGCAACAGCGATTCTGGCTTTAGCGAAAGCAGCAGCGATTCTGGCAGTAGCAAAGACAATAAGAAGGATGATCCGGACTGGAGTGCGGGAGAAGAGGAGCAGAGTGGGGATGAGGAGCTGCAAGATGACGATGGGCATCAGGCTGAGGATGACCCAGCACTGGTGGTGGCTGACCAATGGCAATAGATGGTGGTGGCTGACCATGGGCAAGAGATGGTGGTGGCTGACCATGGGCAAGAGATGGTGGTGACTGAGGATGACCTAGCGATGGTCGTGCCTGTCCTGCCTGAAGGTGGCCTCGCGATGGTGGTGGTGCCTGACAATGACCACGCACCGATGGTGGCGCCGGCGATCCCACAGCTGGGCGACATGACCACGCCAATTGTGGTAGAAGACTACATCCCACAGCTGTTGGGTTTCGTAGTAATTTCAAAAAATTTCCTACGCACACGCAAGATCATGGTGATGCATAGCAACGAGAGGGGAGAGTATTGTCTACGTACCCTCGTAGACCACAATGGAAGTGTTGACACAACGTAGAGGAAGTAGTCGTACGTCTTCCCGATCCGACCGATCCAAGCACCGTTACTCCGGCACCTCCGAGTTCTTGGCACACGTACAGCTCGATGACGCTCCCCGGGCTCCGATCCAGCAAAGCTTCGGGGATGAGTTCCGTCAGCACAACGGCATGGTGACGATGATGATGTTCTACCGACGCAGGGCTTCGTCTAATCAGTACAACGATATGATCGAGGTGGAATATGGTGGCAGGGGCACCGCACACGGCTAAGGAACGATCACGTAGATCAACTTGTGTGTCTAGGGGTGCCCCCTGCCCCCGTATATAAAGGATCCAAGGGGAGGGGGTGCGGCCGGCCCTATGGTGGCGCGCAGGAGGAGTCCTACTCCTACCGGGAGTAGGACTCCCCTCCCGTTTCCTTGTCCAACTAGGAGAGGTCGAGGGAGAATAGGAAAGGGGGGGGGGCGCCACCCCTCCCTCCTTGTCCAATTCGGACTAGGGGGAGAGGGGGCGCGCGGCCTGCCCTGGCAGCCCCTTCCTCTTCTCCACATTAGGCCCATGAGGCCCATTAACCCCCCGGGGGGTTCCGGTAACCCCCCGGTGCTCCGGTTTTATCCGATACTTCTCCGGAACCCTTCTGGTGTCCGAATATAGTCATCCAATATATCAATCTTTATGTCTCGACCATTTCGAGACTCCTCGTCATGTCCGTGATCACATCCGGGACTCCGAACTAACTTCGGTACATCAAAAATGCATAAACTCATAATAACTGTCATCGTAGCGTTTAGCGTGCGGACCCTACGGTTCGAGAACAATGTAGACATGACTGAGACAAATCTCCGGTCAATAACCAATAGCGGGACCTGGATGCCCATATTGGCTCCTACATATTCTACGAAGATCTTTATCGGTCAGACCGCATAACAACATATGTTGTTCCCTTTGTCATCGGTATGTTACTTGCCCGAGATTCGATCGTCGGTATCCAATACCTAGTTCAATCTCGTTACCAGCAAGTCTCTTTACTAGTTCCGTAATACATCATCTCACGACTAACTCATTAGTTGTAATGCTTGCAAGGCTTATGTGATGTGCATTACCGAGAGGGCCCAGAGATACCTCTTCGACAATCAGAGTGACAAATCCTATTCTCGAAATACGCCAACCCAACATCTACCTTCGGAGACACCTGTAGAGCTCCTTTATAATCACCCAGTTACGTTGTGACGTTTGGTAGCACACAAAGTGTTCCTCCGGCAAACGGGAGTTGCATAATCTCATAGTCATAGGAACATGTATAAGTCATGAAGAAAGCAATAGCAACATACTAAATGATCGGGTGCTAAGCTAATGGAATGGGTCATGTCAATCAGATCATTCAACTAATGATGTGATCTCGTTAATCAAATGACAACCCATGTCAATGGCTAGGAAACTTAACCATCTTTGATCAACGAGCTAGTCAAGTAGAGGCATACTAGTGACACTCTGTTTGTCTATGTATTCACACATGTATTATGTTTCCGGTTAATACAATTCTAGCATGAATAATAAACATTTATCATGATATAAGGAAATAGATAATAACTTTATTATTGCCTCTAGGGCATATTTCCTTCAGTCTCCCACTTGCACTAGAGTCAATAATCTAGTTCACATCGCCATGTGATTTAACAGCAATAGTTCACATCACCATGTGATTAACACCCATAGTCCACATCGATATGTGACCAACACCCAAAGGGTTTACTAGAGTCAATAATCTAGTTCACATTGTTTATGTGATTAACACCCAAAGAGTACTAAGGTGTGATCATGTTTTGCTTGTGAGATAATATTAGTCAACGGGTCTGTCACATACAGATCCGTAAGTATTTTGCGAATTCTATGTCTACAATGCTCTACATGGAGCTACTCTAGCTAATTGCTCCCACTTTCAATATGTATCTAGATCGAGACTTAGAGTCATCCAGATCTGTGTCAAAACTTGCATCGACGTAACTTTTTACGACGAACCTTTTTGTCATGTCCATAATCGAGAAACATATCCTTATTTTACTAAGGATAATTCTGACCGCTGTCCAGTGATCTACTCCTAGATCACTATCGTACTCCCTTGCTAAATCAGTGCAGGGTATACAATAGATCTGGTATATAGCATGACATACTTTATAGAACCTATGGCCAAGGCATAGGGAATGACTTTCATTCTCTTTCTATCTTCTGCCGTGGTCGGGCTTTGAGTCTTACTCAACTTCACACCTTGTAATACAGGCAAGAACTCTTTCTTTGATTGCTCTATTTTGAACTACTTCAAAATCTTGTCAAGGTATGTACTCATTGAAAAAACTTATCAAGCGTCTTGATCTATCTTTATAGATCTTGAAGCTCAATATGTAAGCAGCTTCACCGAAGTCTTTCTTTGAAAAAAAAACTCCTTTCAAATACTCCTTTATGCTTTACAGAATAATTCTACATTATTTCCGATCAACAATATGTCATTCACATATACTTATCAGAAATGCTGTAGTGCTCCCACTCACTTTCTTGTAAATACAGGCTTCACCGCAAGTCTATATAAAACTATATGCTTTGATCAACTCATCAAAGCGTATATTCCAACTCCGAGATGCTTGTACCAGTCCATAGATGGATTGCTGGAGCTTGCATATTTTGTTAACACCTTTAGGATCGAAAAAACCTTCTAATTGCATCGTATACAACTCTTCTTTAATAAATCCATTAAGGAATGCAGTTTTGTTTATCCATTTGCCAGATTTCATAAAATGTGGCAATTGCTAACATGATTCGAACAGACTTAAGCACAGATACGAGTGAGAAACTCTCATCGTAGTCAACACCTTGAACTTGTCGAAAACCTTTTGCGACAATTCTAGCTTTGTAGATAGTAACACTACTATCAGCGTCCGTCTTCCTCTTGAAGATCCATTTATTTTCTATGGCTTGCCGATCATCGGGCAAATCCATCAAAGTCCATACTTTGTTCTCATACATGGATCATATCTCAGATTTCATGGCCTCAAACCACTTTGCGGAATCTGGGCTCATCATCGCTTCCTCATAGTTCGCAAGTTCGTCATGGTCTAGTAACATGACTTCCAGAACAGGATTACCGTACCACTCTGGTGCGGATCTCACTCTGGTTTACCTACGAGATTCGGTAGTAACTTGATCTGAAGTTTCATGATCATCATCATTAGCTTCCTCACTAATTGGTGTAGGTGTCACAGAAACCGGTTTCTGTGATGTACTACTTTCCAATAAGGGAGGAGGTACAGTTACCTCATCAAGTTCTACTTTCCTCCCACTCACTTCTTTCGAGAGAAACTCCTTCTCCAGAAAGTTTCCGAATTTAGCAACAAAATTCTTGCCTTCGGATCTGTGAAGGTGTACCCAACAATCTCGTTTGGGTATCCTATGAAGACATATTTCTCCGATTTGGGTTTGAGCTTATCAGGTTGAAACTTTTTCACATAAGCATTGCAACCTCAAACTTTAAGAAACGACAGCTTAGGTTTCTTGCTAAACCATAGTTCATGCGGTGTCGTCTCAACGGATTTAGATGGTGCCCTATTTAACATGAATGCAGCTGTCTCTAATGTATAACCCCAAAACGATAGTGGTAGATCAGTAAGATACATCATAGATTGCACTATATCCAATAAAGTACGATTATGACGTTCGGACACACCATTACATTGTGGTGTTCCAGGCGGCATGAGTAGTGAAACTATTTCACATTGTTTTTAACTGAAGGCCAAACTCGTAACTCAAATACTCTTCTCTACGATCAGATCGTAGGAACTTTATTTTCTTGTTACGATGATTTTTCACTTCACTCTGAAATTCTTTGAACTTTTCAAATGTTTCAGACTTATGTTTCATCAAGTAGATATACTCATATCTGCTCAAATCATCTGTGAAGATCAGAAAATAATGATACTTGTCGCGAGCCTCAATATTCATCGGACCACATACATCAGTATGTATGATTTCCAACAAATCTGTTGCTCGCTCCATTGTTCCGAAGAACAGAGTCTTAGTCATCTTGCCCATGAGGCATGGTTCGCAAGCATCAACTGATTCATAATCAAGTGATTCCAAAAGCCCATCAGCATGGAGTTTCTTCATGCGCTTTACACCAATATGACCTAAACAGCAGTGCCACAAATAAGTTGCACTATCATTAAACTTTGCATCTTTTGGTTTTAATATTATGATTATGTGTATTACTATGATCGAGGTCCAACGAACTATTTTCATTTGGTGTGTAACCATATAAGGTTTTATTCATGTAAACAGAACAACAATTTATTCTCTTACTTAAATGAATAACCGTATTACAATAAACATGATCAAATCATATTCATGCTCAACGCAAACACCAAATAACACTTATTCAGGTCCAACACTAATCCCGAAAGTATAGGGAGTGTGCCATGATGATCATATCAATCTTGGAACCACTTCCAACATACATCGTCACTTCACCCTTAACTAGTCTCTGTTCATTCTGCAACTCCCGTTTCGAGTTACTAATCTTAGCAACTGAACTAGTATCAAATACTGAGGGGTTGCTATAAACACTAGTAAAGTACACATCAATAACATGTATATCAAATATACTTATGTTCACTTTGCCATCCTTCTTATCCGCCAATCACTTGGGGTAATTCCACTTCCAGTGACCAGTCCCTTTGCAGTAGAAGCACTTAGTCTCAGGCTTAGGATCAGACTTGGGCTTCTTCACTTGAGCAGCAACTTGCTTGCAGTTCTTCTTGAAGTTCCCCTTCTTCCCTCTGCCCTGTTCTTGAAACTAGTGGTCTTGTCTACCATCAACACTTGATGTTTTCCTCGATTTCTACCTTCGTCAATTTCCGCATTACGAAGAGCTTGGGAATCGTTTCCGTTATCCCTTGCATATCATAGTTCATCACGAAGTTGTACTAACTTGGTGATGGTGACTAGAGAATTCTATCAATCACTATCTTATCTGGAAGATTAACTCCCACTTGATTCAAGCGATTTTAGTACCCAGACAATCTGAGCACATGCTCACTAGTTGAGCGATTCTCCTCCATCTTTTAGCTATAGAACTTGTTGGAGACTTCATATCTCTCAATTCGGGTATTTGCTTGAAATATTAACTTCAACTCCTGGAACATCTCATATGGTCCATGATGTTCAAAACGTCTTTGAAGTCCCGATTCTAAGCCATTAAGCATGGTGCACTAAACTATCAAGTAGTCATCATATTGAGCTAGCCAAACATTCATAACGTCTGCATCTGCTCCTACAATAGGTCTGTCACCTAGCGGTGCATCAAGGACATAATTCTTCTGTGCAGCAATGAGGATAAACCTCAGATCACGGATCCAATCCGCATCATTGCTACTAACATCTTTCAACACAATTTTCTCTAGGAACATATCAAAATAAACATATGAAAGCAACAACGCGAGCTATTGATCTACAACATAGATATGCTAATACTACCAGGACTAAGTTCATGATAAATTAAAGTTCAATTAATCATATTACTTAAGAACTCCCACTTAGATAGACATCCCTCTAATCCTCTAAGTGATTACGTGATCCAAATCAACTAAACCATGTTTGATCATCACGTGAGATGGAGTAGTTTCATTGGTGAACATCACTATGTTGATCATATCTACTATATGATTCACGCTCGACCTTTTGGTCTTCGTGTTCCGAGGCCATATCTGCATATGCTTGGCTCGTCAAGTATAACTTGAGTATTCCGTGTGTGCAACTGTTTTGCACCCGTTGTATTTGAACGTAGAGCCTATCACACCCGATCATCACGTGGTGTCTCAGCACGAAGAACTTTCGCAACGGTGCATACTCAGGGAGAACACTTCTTGATAATTAGTGAGAGATCATCTTATAATGCTACCGTCAATCAAAGCAAGATAAGATGCATAAAAGATAAACATCACATGCAATCAATATAAGTGATATGATATGGCCATCATCATCTTGTGCTTGTGATCACCATCTTCGAAGCACCGTCGTGATCACCATCGTCACCGGCGTGACACCTTGATCTCCATCATAGCATCGTTGTCGTCTCGCCAATCTTATGCTTCCACGACTATCGCTACCGCTTAGTGATAAAGTAAAGCATTATAGCGTGATTGCATTGCATACAATAAAGCGACAACCATATGGCTCCTGCCAGTTGCCGATAACTCGATTACAAAACATGATCATCTCATACAATACAATTTAGCATCATGTCTTGACCATATCATATCACAACATGCCCTGCAAAAACAAGTTAGACGTCCTCTACTTTGTTGTTGCAAGTTTTACGTGGCTGCTACGGGCTTAAGCAAGAACCAATCTCACCTACGTATCAAAACCACAACGATAGTTTGCCAAGTTGATGCCGTTTTAACCTTCGCAAGGACCGGGCGTAGCCACACTTGGTTCAAGTAAAGTTGGAGAAACAGTCACCCGCAAGCCACCTTTGTGCAAAGCACGTCGGGGGAACCGGTCTCGCGTAAGCATACGCGTAATGTCGGTCTGGGCCGCTTCATCCAACAATACCGCCGAACCAAAGTATGACATGCTGGTAGGCAGTATGGCTTATATCGCCCACAACTCACTTGTGTTCTACTCGTGCAAATAACATCAAACCATAAAACCTAGGCTCTGATACCACTGTTGGGTTTCGTAGTAATTTCAAAAAAATTCCTACGCACGCGCAAGATCATGGTGATGCATAGCAACGAGAGGGGACAGTATTGTCTACGTACCCTCGTAGACCGCAACGGAAGCGTTGACGCAACATAGAGGAAGTAGTCGTACGTGTTCCCGATCCGACCGATCCAAGCACCGTTACTCCGGCACCTCCGATTTCTTGGCACACGTACAGCTCGATGACGCTCCTCGGGCTCCGATCCAGCAAAGCTTCGGGGATGAGTTCCGTCAGCACAACGGCGTGGTGACGATGATGATGTTCTACTGACGCAGGGCTTCGTCTAAGCACTACAACGATATGATCGAGGTGGCATATGGTGGCAGGGGGCACCGCACACGGCTAAGGAACGATCACGTAGATCAACTTGTGTGTCTAGGGGTGCCCCCTGCCCCCGTATATAAAGGATCCAAGGGAGGGGGTGCGGCCGGCCCTATGGTGGCGCGCAGGAGGAGTCCTACTCCTACCGGGAGTAGGACTCCCCTCCCGTTTCCTTGTCCAACTAGGAGAGGTGGAGGGAGAATAGGAAAGGGGGGCGCCGCCCCTCCCTCCTTGTCCAATTCGGACTAGGGGGAGAGGGGGCGCGCGGCCTGCCCTGGCAGTCCCTTCCTCTTCTCCACATTAGGCCCATGAGGCCCATTAACCCCCCGGGGGGTTCCGGTAACCCCCCGGTGCTCCAGTTTTATCTGATACTTCTCCGGAACCCTTCCGGTGTCCGAATATAGTCATCCAATATATCAATCTTTATGTCTCGACCATTTCGAGACTCCTCGTCATGTCCGTGATCACATCCAGGACTCCGAACTAACTTCGGTACATAAAAAATGCATAAACTCATAATAACTGTCATCATAGCGTTAAGCGTGCGGACCCTACGGTTCGAGAACAATGTAGACATGACTGAGACAAATCTCCGGTCAATAACCAATAGCGGGACCTGGATGCCCATATTGGCTCCTACATATTCTACAAAGATCTTTATCGGTCAGACCGCATAACAACATACGTTGTTCCCTTTGTCATCGGTATGTTACTTGCCCGAGATTCGATCGTCGGTATCCAATACCTAGTTCAATCTCGTTACCGGCAAGTCTCTTTACTCGTTCCGTAATACATCATCTCACAACTAACTCATTAGTTGTAATGCTTGCAAGGCTTATGTGATGTGCATTACCGAGAGGGCCCAGAGATACCTCTCCGACAATCGGAGTGACAAATCCTATTCTCGAAATACGCCAACCCAACATCTACCTTTGGAGACACCTGTAGAGCTCCTTTATAATCACCCAGTTACGTTGTGACGTTTGGTAGCACACAAAGTGTTCCTCCGGCAAACGGGAGTTGCATAATCTCATAGTCATAGGAACATGTATAAGTCATGAAGAAAGCAATAGCAACATACTAAACGATCGGGTGCTAAGCTAATGGAATGGGTCATGTCAATCAGATCATTCAACTAATGATGTGATCTCGTTAATCAAATGACAACCCATGTCAATGGCTAGGAAACTTAACCATCTTTGATCAACGAGCTAGTCAAGTAGAGGCATACTAGTGACACTCTGTTTGTCTATGTATTCACACATGTATTATGTTTCCGGTTAATACAATTCTAGCATGAATAATAAACATTTATCATGATATAAGGAAATAAATAATAACTTTATTATTGCCTCTAGGGCATATTTCCTTCAACAGCTGCCTCCACCGCCTCGCCGCTCTTGGCGCATCAGGCTGAGGAAGGAGAAGGAGAAGAACAATGAGAACTGAACTATGTCAGGTATGTCAGATCTCCAAAATGATATATATATATATATATATACTTAGTTACCTATGTTATCTCTAATATGCTTAGTTTCCTATAGGTTAGCTCCAAAATTACTTATGTTAGCACAAAATGATCAAGTTTACATAATAAGCTTATAGTCTTTTTCTTATTCTTCTTCTTTTCCAAAATGACATATGTTAGCTTCATTTTACCTAAGTTGGCTCTAATATGCTTACTTAGAGCTTATATGCTTAGTTTCCTATAGGTTAGCTCCAAAATAACTTATGTTAGCACAAAATGATCAAGTTTGCATAATAAGTTTATAGTCTTCTTCTTATTCTTCTTATTCTTCTTCTTTTCCAAAATGACATAGGTTAGCTTCATTTTACCTAAGTTGGCTCTAATATGCTAACTTAGAGAGCTTATATGCTTAGTTTCCTATAGGTTAGCTCCAAAATTACTTATGTTAGCACAAAATGATCAAGTTTACATAATAAGCTTATAATCTTCTTCTTATTCTTCTTATTCTTCTTCTTTTCCAAAATGACATAGGTTAGCTTCATTTTACCTAAGTTGGCTCTAATATGCTAACTTAGAGAGCTTATATGCCTAGTTTCCTATAGGTTAGCTCCAAAATTACTTATGTTAGCACAAAATGATCAAGTTTACATAATAAGCTTATAGTCTTCTTCTTATTCTTCTTCTTATTCTTCTTATTCTTCTTCTAGTATTCTTCTAGTGTTCTTCTTCTTCTAGTATTCTTCTAGTCTTCTTCTTCTCTTCTTCTTCTTCTTCTGCTAACTTCTTGTTTATCATTTTGCAGATTTGATTTAATCCACGGAAGCTTGCATGGATGGAGTGCTTCTTTTCCATTTGTGTTTTTATTTTGTATCAATGTGAAACTTTTGTGAATTGATGGATAACAGTGTTGGATGAACAATGTGAAACTTTTGTAATATGTAACGATGGAACTATGTGTTGGCTATGTATGTATATATGATGAAACTTGTGTGTTGGATATGATTGTTATATGGATGATTGTTGTATATATATGTGTGTTGGATATCTCATATGTGAAAGAGTGACCTGAGATTAAGAAAAAACGAAAAAAAATTTAAAAAAATTGTTACTAATGGCGCACTTCCATGAGGTGCGCCATTAGTATACCAGATACTAATGGCGCACCTGTGGGATACTAATGGCGCACCTGTGGTGCGCCATTACTAAAATATTCTAGTGGCGTGGTACTAATGACGCACCTGTAGTGCGCCATTAGTAGCCAAAACAGGTGCGCCATTAGTAGGCCTTTTCCTAGTAGTGGGGGCGCGCCCTAGGGGGGCGCCCCCCACCCTCGTGACCGCCTCTTTGACTCCTTGGAGTAGGGTCCAAGTCTCCTGGATCACGTTCGGTGAGAAAATCACGTTCCCGAAGGTTTTATTCCGTTTGGACTCCGTTTGATATTCCGTTTCTTTGAAACACTGAAATAGGCAAAAAAAACAGCAATTCTGGGCTGGGCCTCCGGTTAATAGGTTAGTGCCAAAAATAATATAAAAGTAGAAAATAAAGCCCAATATAGTCCAAAACAGTAGATAATATAGCACGGAGCAATCAAAAATTATAGATACGTTGGAGACGTATCAGGCATCCCCAAGCTTAATTCCTGCTCGTCCTCGAGTAGGTAAATGATAAAAAGAGAATTTTTGATGCGGAGTGCTACTTGGCATAATTTCAATGCAAAACTTCTTAATTGTGATATGAATGTTCAGATTCGAAAGATTCAAGACAAAAGTTTATATTGACATAAAAATAATAATACTTCAAGCATACTAACAAAGCAATTATGTCTTCTCAAAATAACATGTCCAAAGAAAGTTATCCCTACAAAATCATATAGTCTGTCTATGCTCTATCTTCACCACACAAAATATTTAAATCATGCACAACCCCAATGACAAGCCAAGCAATTGTTGCATACTCTAACTTTTTCAAAACATTTTCAATCTTCACGCAATACATGAGCGTGAGCCATGGATATAGCACTATAGGTGGAATAGAATGGTGGTTGTGGAGAAGACAAAAAGGAGGGGAAGATAGTCTCACATCAACTAGGGGTATCAACGGGCTATGGAGATGCCCATCAATAGATATCAATGTGAGTGAGTAGGGATTGCCATGCAACGGATGCACTAGAGCTATAAGTATATGAAAGCTCAAAAAGAAATTAAGTGGGTGTGCATCCAACTTGTTTGCTCATGAAGACCTAGGGCAATTTGAGGAAGCCCATCATTGGAATATACAAGCCAAGTTCTATAATGTAAAATTCCCACTAGTATATGAAAGTGATAATCATGAGAGACTCTCTACTATGAAGATCATGGTGCTACTTTGAAGCACAAGTGTGGTAAAAGGATAGTAGCATTGCCCCTTTTTATTTATTTTCTCCTTTTTTGGGGCCTTCTTTTTTTTCTTTGGCCTTTCTCCTTTTTTTGGGGCAATGCTCTATTAAATGATGATCATCACACTTTTATTTATTTACAACTCGATTCTAAAACAAAGTATGACTCTATATGGATGCCTCCGGCGGTGTACCGGGATATGCAATGAATCAAGAGTGACAAGTATGAAAAAATTATGAACGGTGGCTTTGCCACAAATACTATGTCAACTACATGATCATGCTAAGCAATATGACAATGATGAATGTGTCATGATGAACTAGATGGTGGAAAGTTGCATGGCAATATATCTCGGAATGGCTATGGAAATGCCATAATAGGTAGGTATGGTGGCTGTTTTGAGGAAGGTATATGGTAGCTGTATGATACCGGCGAAAGGTGCGCGGTATTAGAGAGGCTAGCAAAGGTGGAAGGGTGAGAGTGCGTATGATCCATGGACTCAACATTAGTCATAAAGAACTCATATACTTATTGCAAAAATCTAAAAGTTATCAAAGCAAAGTATTATGTGCATGCTCCTAGGGGGATAGATTGGTAGGAAAAGACCATCGCTCGTCCCCGACCGCCACTCATAAGGAAGACAATCAATAAACACCTCATGCTCCGACTTCGTTACATAACGGTTCACCATACGTGCATGCTACGGGAATCACAAACTTCAACACAAGTATTTCTCAAATTCACAGCTACTCAACTAGCGTGACTCTAATATCACCATCTCCATATATCAAAACAATTATCAAGTATCAAACTTCTCATAGTATTCAACACACTCATAAGAGAATTTTATTATTCTTGAATACCTAGCATATTAGGATTTTAAGCAAATTACCATGCTATTTAATACTCTCAAAATAATATAAGTGTCGGTGTCAAAACCGGCGGATCTCGGGTAGGGGGTCCCGAACTGTGCGTCTAGGCCAGATGGTAACAAGAGGCAAGGGACACGAAGTTTTACCCAAGTTCGGGCCCTCTTGATGGAGGTAAAACCCTACGTCCTGCTTGATTAATATTGATGATATGGGTGTTAAAAGAGTAGATCTACCACGAGATCAGAGAGGCTAAACCCTAGAAGCTAGCCTATGGTATGATTGTATGTTGTCCTACGGACTAAAACCCTTCGGTTTATATAGACACCGGAGAGGGTTAGGGTTACACAAGGTCGGTTACAAAGGAGAAGATATCCATATACGTATTGCCTAGCTTGCCTTCCACGCCAAGTAGAGTCCCATCCGGACACGAGACGAAATCATGCTCCGACTTCATCACATAACGGTTCACCATACGTGCATGCTACGGGAATCACAAACTTTAACACAAGTATTCTTTAAATTCATAACTACTCAACTGACATGACTTTAATATTATCACCTCCATATCTCAAAACAATTATCATACTTCAATCTTTTATTAGTATTAAACACACTCAAAAGAAAGTTTCACAAATCTTGAATACCAAGCATATTATTATTAAGCAAATTACCATGCTATTAAGACTCTCAAAATAATTTAAGTGAAGCATGAGAGATCAATAGTTTCTTTAAAACAAATCCACCACCGTGCTCTAAAAGATATAAGTGAAGCACACAGAGCAAAACTACTTAGCTCGAAAGATATAAGTGAAGCACATAGAGTATTCTTTCAAATTTTAATTCATGTATGGCTCTCTCAAAAGGTGTGTACAGCAAGGATGATTGTGGCACACTAAGACACAAAGACACAAATAATACAAGACGCTCCAAGCAAAACACATACCATGTTGGTGAATAAAAATATAGCTCCAAGTAAATTACCGATGGAAGTGGACGAAAGAGGGGATGCCTTTCGGGGCATCCCCTCTCTTTGACTTTTTGGTGTTGTCGGTGTCAAAACCGGCAGATCTCGGGTAGGGGGTCCCGAACTGTGCGTCTAAGGCTGATGGTAACAGGAGGCAAGGGACACAATGTTTTACCCAGGTTCGGGATTTATATTGATGATATCGGTAGTACAAGAGTAGATCTACCACGAGATCAGAGAGGCTAAACCCTAGAAGCTAGCCTATGGTATGATTGTGTGTTGTAGTTGATGTTGTCCTACGGACTAAAACCCTCCGGTTTATATAGACACCAGAGAGGGTTAGGGTTACACAAGGTCGGTTACAAAGGAGGAGATATCCATATCCGTATTGCCTAGCTTGCCTTCCACGCCAAGTAGAGTCCCATCCGGACACGAGACGAAGTCTTCAATCTTGTATCTTCATAGTCCAACAGTCCGGCCAATGGAGATAGTCCGGCTGTCCGGAGACCCCCTAATCCAGGACTCCCACAGTAGCCCCTGAACCAGGCGTCAATGACGATGAGTCCGGCGCACAGTTTGTCTTCGGCATTGCAAGGCGGGTTCCTCCTCCGAATATACCACGGAAGAACTTGAATATAAGGATAGTGTCCGACCCTGCAAAGTAAGTTCCACATACCACCGTAGAGAGAATAATATTTTCACAAATCTAATTTGCTGACTTGTTTTGGCAACACGACATTATGCCATGGCCCAGTGATTATTCGAACCATTTCCTTTAACTAGCCCCGCACATAACGCGAGGCAGTTTTTTCGACACGTCTTGTCAAAGCAAAGATCGTGTCCCCTTATTACGGGATTCTCATCAATACGGGCGTGGGTAACCCAACCGTGTCTAGGACTCCTAGATCATAGGCAAGTCCCAAACGGCTACGGAGAGGACGCTTGATATTCACCCTCTTTATAAAGGGGCAAGGCTTTTACTTTTTTCCCTCCCGTGCTCAATCGAATCCTTCCCCCGCCTCGAGTTCTAACACCCAAAGCCCAGGTCAGGTGCTCCGGATCTTCAATCATGTCCAGATCTAGCCTTCAAGGCCGGTGGATGCCCTCCTCCGTTATGGAAGAAGACATCAAGAAGTTGAGGGAGGCCAGATACCTGATCATCGAGGTTTCGCATCGGCTGCCTGCCCGAGGGCAGGTCGTCCCTACTCCTGAACCCAACGAAGACGTCGTGTTCATCTCCCACTTCCTCCCAGGACTAGGCCTCACTCTGGATCCCTTCGTTAGGGGGTTGATGTTTTATTATGGGCTAGATTTCCACGATCTAGCCCCGAACTCCTTTCTCCACATCTCGACATTCATTGTCGTGTGTGAGGCCTTCCTCCGCATTACCCCTCACTTCGGCTTGTGGCTCAAGACCTTTGACGTTGATGTCTATTACACAACCTTCTTCTTGTAGACGTTGTTGGGCCTCCAAGTGCAGAGGTTTGTAGGACAGTGGCAAATTTCCTTCAAGTGGATGACCTAAGGTTTATCAATCCGTAGGAGGCGTAGGATGAAGATGGTCTCTCTCAAGCAACCCTGCAACCAAATAACAAAGAGTCTCTTGTGTCCCCAACACACCCAATACAATGGTAAATTGTATAGGTGCACTAGTTCGGCGAAGAGATGGTGATACAAGTGGTATATGGATAGTAGATAAAGGTATTTGTAATCTGAAATTATAAAAACAGCAAGGTAACAAGTGATAAAAGTGAGCGTAAACGGTATTGCAATGATAGGAAATAAGGCCTAGGGTTCATACTTTCACTAGTGTAAGTTCCCTCAACAATACTAACATAATTGGATCATAAAACTATCCCTCAACATGCAACAAAGAGTCACTCCAAAGTCACTAATAGCGGAGAACGAACGAAGAGATTATGGTAGGGTACGAAACCACCTCAAAGTTATTCTTTCCAATCAATCCGTTGGGCTATTCCTATAAGTGTCACAAACAGCCCTGGAGTTCGTACTAGAATAACACCTTAAGATACAAATCAACCAAAACCCTAATGTCACCTAGATACTCCAATGTCACCTCAAGTATCCATGGGCATGATTATACGATATGCATCACACAATCTCAGATTCATCTATTCAACCAACATAGAGGACCTCAAAGAGTGCCCCAAAGTTCTACCGGAGAATCACGACAAAAACGTGTGCCAACCCCTATGCATAGGTTCCCAATGTCACGAAACCCGCAAGTTGGTCACCAAAACATACATCAAGTGGCACGTGATATCCCATTGTCACCACAGATATTCACGGCAAGACATACATCAAGTGTTCTCAAGTCTTTGAAGACTCAATCCGATAAGATTACTTCAAGGGGAAAACTCAATTCATTACAAGAGAGTAGAGGGGGGAAGAAACATCATAGGATCCAAATATAATAACAAAGCTCGCGATACATCAAGATTGTATCACCTCAAGAACACGAGAGAGAGAGAGAGAGATCAAACACATAGCTACTGGTACATACCCTCAGCCCCGAGGGAGAACTACTCCCTCCTCGTCATGGAGAGCACCGGGATGATGAAGATGGCCACCGGAGAAGGATTGCCCCCTTCGGCGGGGTGCCGGAACGGGTCTAGATTGGTTTTCGGTGGCTACGGAGGCTTCTGGCGGCGGAACTCCCGATCTATCTTGCGTTCTGGAAGTTTTAGGTCACGTAGGTATATATGGGTGCAGGAGGTACGTCAGGGGAGCCACGAGGGCCCCACGAGACAGGGGGCGCGCCCTAGGGGGGGCGCCCCCCACCCTCGTGAGCACCTCGTTCCTTCCTTGATGTGGGGTCCAAGTCCATCAAGTGTGTTTCCTTCCAAAAATAACTTCTCCAGTTGATTTCGTTCCGTTTCGACTCCGTCTGATATTCCTTTTCTTCAAAACACTGAAATAGGCATAAAACAGCAAATCTGGGCTGGGCCTCCGGTTAATAGGTTAGTCCCAAAAATAATATAAAAGTGGATAATAAAGCCCAATATTTCCCAAAATAGTAGATAATATAGCATGGAGGAATCAAAATTATAGATACGTTGGAGACGTATCAAGCATCCCCAAGCTTAATTCCTGCTCGTCCTTGAGTAGGTAAATGATAAAAAAGATAATTTTTGATGTGGAATGCTAGTTGGCATAATTTCAATGCAATTCTTCTTACTTGTGACATGAATATTCAGATCCATAAGATTCAAGACAAAAGTTCATATTGACATAGAAAATAATAATACTTCAAGCATACCAACTAAGCAATTATGTTTTCTCAAAATAACATGGCCAAAGAGAGGTATCCCTACAAAATCATATAGTCTGGCTATGCTCCATCTTCACCACACAAAATATTTAAATCATGCACAACCCCGATGACAAGCCAAGCAATTGTTTCATACTTTTGATGTTCTCAAACTTTTTCAATCTTCATGCAATACATGAGCGTGAGCCATGGATATAGCACTATAGGTGGAATAGAATGGTGGTTGTGGAGAAGACAAAAGGGGAGAAGATAGTCTCACATTGACTAGGCGTATCAACGGGCTATGGAGATGCCCATCAATAGATATCAATGTGAGTGAATAGGGATTGCCATGCAACGGATGCACTAGAGCTATAAATGTATGAAAGCTCAAAAAGAAACTAAGTGGGTGTGCATCCAACTTGCTTGCTCATGAAGACCTAGGGAAATTTGAGGAAGCCCACCATTGGAATATACAAGCCAAGTTCTATAATGTAAGATTCCCACTAGTATATGAAAGTGACAACATAGGAGACTCTCTATCATGAAGATCATGGTGCTACTTTGAAGCACAAGTGTGGTAAAAGGATAGTAGCATTGTCCCTTTTATTTTTATTTTTTTATTTTTTATTTAGCCTTTCTTTTTTGGGACAATGCTCTATTGAATGATGACCATCACACTTCTATTTATTTATAACTCAATGATTACAACTCAATACTAGAAGAAAGTATGACTCTATGTGAATGCCTCCGGCGGTGTACCGGGATATGCAATGAATCAAGAGTGACAAGTATGAAAGAATTATGAACAATGGCTTTGCCACAAATACAATGTCAACTACATGATCATGCAAAGCAATATGACAATGATGGAGTGTGTCATAATAACCGGAACAGTGGAAAGTTGCATGGCAATATATCTCGGAATGGCTATGGAAATGCCATAATAGGTGGCTGTTTTGAGGAAGGTATATGGTGGGTTTATGGTACCGGCGAAAGGTGCGCGGTACTAGAGAGGCTAGCAAGGGTGGAAGGGTGAGAGTGCGTATAATCCATGGACTCAACATTAGTCATAAAGAACTCACATACTTATTGCAAAAATCTATTAGTCATTGAAACAAAGTACTACGCGCATGCTCCTAGGGGGATAGATTGGTAGGAAAAGACCATCGCTCGTCCCCGACCGCCACTCATAAGGAAGACAATCAATAAACACCTCATGCTCCGACTTCGTTACATAATGGTTCACCATACGTGCTTGCTACGGGAATCACAAACTTCAACACATGTATTTCTCAAATTCACAACTACTCAACTAGCATGACTCTAATATCACCATCTCCATATCTCAAAACAATTATCAAGTATCAAACTTCTCATAGTATTCAACACACTCATAAGAGAATTTTATTATTCTTGAATACCTAGCATATTAGGATTTTAAGCAAATTACCATGCTATTTAATACTCTCAAAATAATATAAGTGTCCGTGTCAAAACCGGCGGATCTCGGGTAGGGGGTCCCGAACTGTGCGTCTAGGCCGGATGGTAACAGGAGGCAAGGGACACGAAGTTTTACCCAGGTTCGGGCCCTCTTGATGGAGGTAAAACCCTACGTCCTGCTTGATTAATATTGATGATATGGGTGTTACAAGAGTAGATCTACCACGAGATCAGAGAGGCTAAACCCTAGAAGCTAGCCTATGGTATGATTGTATGTTGTCCTACGTACTAAAACCCTTTGGTTTATATAGACACCGAAGAGGGTTAGGGTTACACAAGGTCGGTTACAAAGGAGAAGATATCCATATACGTATTGCCTAGCTTGCCTTCCACGCCAAGTAGAGTCCCATCCGGACATGAGACGAAGTCTTCAATCTTGTATCTTCATAGTCTAACAGTTCGGCAAATGGAGATAGTCCGGCTATCCGGAGACCCCCTAATCCAGGACTCCCTCAGTAGCCCCCAAACCAGGCTTCAATGACGACGAGTCCGGCGTGCAATGTTATCTTCGGCATTGCAAGGCGGGTTCCTCTCCAAATTCTGTGTACCTGTTGAAATAATGTCCGGTTTCTTGTGACGGTTTGTACTCCTTGGCTTCTGCGCCCAATAATGGCCACTTTCCACGTGTCGAGCGAATGTGAAGAGCCAGGGTGTTTTCACATTTACCCCCTAGCTATGTAAATGAGCCGCCTATTTAAAAAGACGAGGATTCAGATCCAAATCACATCATCCTCCCTTGCCGAGTCTTCATCGGAGCGCACCCGACAGAGATCCATTCCACCATGGCCGGTCGACGCAGCTCCTCCTCTCGCACCCCCAGTTCCAAGCCTGGAGATTGGGAGAGATGTTCCATCCCGCACAGCAAATTGGTGATGCTTCGGTCCAAGGGATTTCTTCCCCCAGCGTACCTGGTCCCGGTTCAAGCCGGGCTTGCCACCTATAATGGCGGAGAGCAAGCGGAGAGCCGTACCAATCCCTCTAAGGGAGAGCGGGTATGCCTTGTCCCTTATCTGGTAAGAGGGCTCGGATTTCCAATTCATCCGTTTCTCCGGGGGCTTCTGGAGTTCTATGGCCTCCAGCTACACAATCTCACGCCTGCCTCCCTGCTGCATATCGCGGGATTCGTAGCCCTTTGCGAGTTATTTTTGGGCTGTGAGGCTCATTTCGCTCTGTGGAAGAAGCTGTTCTGCCTTGTGCCCCATTCTAAGAAGGGATCAATATATCAAGTGGGCGGAGCCGAATTGTGGCATATTGCCGGGACCGGATACCTGTCCGAGACTCCAAAGAAGACGTCCGAAGACTGGCCTTCAGAATGGTTTTATATAGAAGATGCCCCCCTTCCGGACCCTATTCGGATCGGCCTTCCTGAGTTCGACAACGCCCCTTTGAAGAAGCGTCGGAGCTGGCGCCCTCGGAGCTTCCTGGAGGAAGACGACAGGGACATTCTTTATCTGATGAGCCGGATAAGTTCTTTAGCTCGATCCAGATTGACCATGATCGAGGTCATGGCTATATGCATTATGCGGGGGGTGCAGCCGCTCCAGTATAGAGGCCACCCCATGTGGGATTTCAACGGGGAGGATGACGCCACCCGCCACGGCCGCAAAGGGCCGGGATCGGCTGCTGATCTAATAAAGATCTTGTCCACTTTTTACAAGGGAGAAGAGGAGGAATTCCATCGTGTCAACCCCCAGGGCGGATTCTCCATGTACAATCCTCCGAGCTGGGTAAGCGGAGACTTTTTTTCGCCCATCTGTTTCATATTCCCGTAGTTTAAGTATTCATTCTAGCGATTTCATCGCAGGAGCTGCGCCAAGCAGTAAAGGAGACAAACAGCCCTCCTCCACAGCCTGAGGACCCTGGACGGTCCCTTGACCCGGCCTCTCAGGAGGATCCGGACATATCTGTGGAGTTGATTGGCGGGGTATTTTACCAAGGGAGTAATGACAATACCTTGGTAGCCATTACGACCGATTACCCTGGGCTAGTTCCAGCCTCACAGGTGACTGAGACCGAAGTCCCAGTACTTAAAAAGGGATCCGTCCTTGTGCTCCTTTTTTATTGTCGTATAACAGCCGTGTTTTGCAGGGGAGGTCCTCGGGGCAGAAGGACGAGCCCGTGGCAACTAGCCAACAAGGGGCCGCTAGGCCAGGCAGGCTGAAAAGATCCGCAGTCCGGATTGAGGCACCGGCGCAGTGGTATGGCGCGCCGTCTTTATTACAAGACATTATTTACAGAGGCATACTAACGCCCATGCCTTCTTTTCAGGAAAAAGAGCGCTCGCCGGACTATACCCGGAGAGGCTACCAATCGCGCCTCCACAAGCCAGGCTCCAAGGCCGGACTCAGAGGTGGGAACGAGTACAAGGCGTGCGTCGGGTGTTCCTCCGACAAAGGATACGGATAGACTGTCCGCCACCCATTCCGAGGTGGAAAGTGCCATGAACCACAGGCGTCGCCGGACTGTTCTTCGTGATGCTTGTTTCTCCCCAGAGGCATTGGATGCTTTCAACTCGGGAGACGCGCACCTCCGTGCCGCTCAAAATGGTCTAGCCAGAGCCACTGAGCAGTACGTAAAAGATACGGGTGAGAAAATTTGATGATTATATATATCAGTAGCCCCTGATACTTGAAACAGTTAGGATAACTGATTTAAGGATCATTTGTTATGTAGGTTCTTACAGAAAAGAATACCCAACTATCCCAGGAGCATGAAGAGTGCAAAGCCCAACTTCAGGCCGCACTGGCCACAGCAGGGGAGCCCAAAGAGACCCCCTCTGGTAACATATCTGTCAAATGATAAGTATCATATTAGAATGCGGCTTTATATGCAGATCTAACGATTAAATTGCAGATGACGTTGGAGTGAATCCGGATAAGCAACAGCTCATACGCCAGCTGAAGGCTGGTGAGAGCGTGCTTACAAGGGTGAGGCAGGAGAAGAATGATCTCCAAGATGCCAACACCAAGTTGGGCGTGGAACTAAAAGATGTTTGTGCCCAACTGTCGGAATCTGTTGAGGAGAATCGACGGCTTCGACGCGACATATTTAGTAAGTGCTTGAACGAACTTTGAAAAAGAGTTCGGCGAGGAAGCTGGCTGACAGAGTTATGTCTGTAGGTATGTTAACAGGTCGTCCTGCCGAGGAGATGCCTAGTTCGACGGGTGATCTTCTTCCCGAACTCGCACAGTTGCACGAACGAGTTCGGCAGGTGATGCAAGGCGTTGCCCAGGCCTTGTGGCTGTTCGTCTCCATACCCAAAGGCCATGGAGAGCTTGCAGAAAAGCTGAAGGGAGCACGGCGGCGCTTCCGATTATGGAAGATATCGACCTACCGTCAGGGCGCCAGGGAAGCTTGGGCGAAGGTGAAGACATGGTACACGAAGGCTGACCCAAACCACATGGCCGAAGTCGGACCTGTGGGGCCTGATGGCAAGGAGATCCCTGTGAATTTAGTGTACGGCCAAGTAGAATTGGCCGCAAAGTATTCCTAATAGGACTGTAGACTAGACAGCCTATTGGATGGCATTGAAGAGGAATTCAACCAGTCAAATTGACTATGTAATTGTAAAGTGACATATATGATGCCTTCTAGCCGGATTGTAGATCGTTTGTCGTGGCGGACCTTTCTGCTTCAACCTCGGGGCCCGACAGTCCGGAGTGTATCCGAATACCCTCTCGGTTATATAAGAACCGGGGCATGCGTGGAGACTAGGCATAGGGGTCATTAGTGCTTTATCAGACAAGTGCCCAACTAGTTATGTTATATTACATGGATAGTAAGAAACGTCTTCCAGAGAGAATAGTTCTGTTAAGGGTTCCTTTCCCTAGGTAGGCATGCCCTAAAGTGCATGTCCGGACTGCGACAAGAAGCGAAGTGAAAACGTCTGGGGGCAGATATGGATAATAAATAAAAGTCATCTTTTGTTCACCGACCGAATATTCTCTTAAGAACGCTAGCTTTCGGCTTCACCCAGTCTGAGGTACACGTCCGGCTGACCCGGCGGTAACAATCATAGAGGTGCTCCCCTTATGCCCTAGCCGAATTAACGGGAACGTAGGGCATAAATACAAGAGCTAGGCAACCCAGCTTGGCCAAAACTTAAGTCATATCAATGCATATAATGGTGAAAAAAGATACATGCGGAAGTATAACACATGTGTTGGGCATGGGGCCCAGGTAAATAATTTAAGCTTATGTGAGAGAAGCCCTCGGGTATGAAGAGTGCGGCTAGCGCATCTGTGATGTATGAGTGAGGCACAAGGTGACCCTTGAAGTCCTAGGGAAATAAAAAGAAAGAAAGGGAAACAAGACGGATGATGCATATGCAGAAAATGGACGAAGGGAGGGGACTAACATAAAGTCCGGAGCTAGGCGTAGAATCTTCGGAGCCTGGCTGTGTTCCATGGGTTCGGCTCGAGTCGACTGGTCGATGCATCCCGCAGTCGGTACGCTCCACCGGTCAGAACTTGGTCGATAATGAAGGGACCTTCTCATTTGGGCTCGAGCTTGTTCTTTTTCTTATCCGGCAGCCGTAGAACTAGTTCGCCAACATTATAAGTTTTGGCACGTACTTTTCTGCTTTGGTATCTGCAAGCCTGTTGCTGGTAAAATGCAGAACGGGCTTTGGCTACGTCGCGCTCTTCCTCCGATGTATCCAGACCGTCCTGCCGATCGAGCTTGGCTTCTCTTTCTTCGTACATGCGCACTCGAGGTGAGTCGTGAATTAAGTCACAGGGCAGGACTGCCTCTGCGTCGTACACCATAAAAAATGGTGTATATCCGGTACTATGATTCGGCGTGGTACGCAGTCCCCAGAGTACGAAGTCGAGCTCCTCTACCCAGTGCGTATCGGACTCTATTAAGGAGCGCACTAATCGGGGTTTAATGCCGCTCATTATAAGACCATTTGCTCGTTCGACTTGACCGTTGGTTTGTGGGTGATAGACTGAAGCGTAATCGAGCTTGATGCCCATTTTGCTGCACCAGAGTTTTACCTCGTCGGCCGTGAAGTTCGTGCCGTTATCAGTGATGATGCTGTGGGGGACGCCGTAACGGTGTACGACCCCGGATATGAAATCTATCACCTGTCCGGATTCGGCTGTTTTTACCGGTTTAGCCTCTATCCATTTGGTGAATTTATCCACCATGACCAATAAGTATTTTTTCTTGTGGGTCCCCCCTTTAAGGGGTCCGACCATGTCAAGCCCCCAGACCGCCAAGGGCCATGTAATGGGGATCGTTTGGAGGGCGGTGGGTGGCATGTGGCTTTGATTTGCAAAGAGCTGGCAACCGGTGCAACGTTGGACCAAGTCATGTGCATCTGCCCGGGCCGTTGGCCAATAAAATCCTGTGCGGAAGGCCTTGCTTACAAGAGCCCGGGTTGTGGCGTGATGGCCGCCGAGTCCGGCGTGAATTTCTGCCAAAAGATTCCGCCCTTCCTCTTCAGAGATGCACCTTTGAAGGACTCCGGTAGCGCTTTTTTTGTACAATTCTCCCTCATGGACCCTGTAGACTTTGGATCGCCGCACTATGCATCGTGCCTCATTTTGGTCCTCCGGAAGTTCCTGTCTAATTAGGTAGGCCAGGAATGGTTCTGTCCATGGGGCAATGATGGCCATTATTTCGTGGGCTGATTGTGTTATTTCGATGGCGGAGCCTCCGATTGTGTCAGAGAGTTCGGTATCGGGTATTTTGGCCGAGTCTGGACTGTTGTTACTGGTGTCCCCTTCCCATGCTACGGATGGCTTGAAAAGCCTTTCCAGAAAAATGTTGGGAGGGACCGCATCGCGTTTTGCACCAATGCGGGCGAGGATATCCGCCGCCTGATTGTTTTCCCGAGCCACGTGGTGAAATTCGAGCCCCTCGAACTGGGCTGACATTTTTAGGACGGCATTGCAATAAGCGGCCATTTTTGGATCCTTGGCATCAAAGTCTCCATTTATTTGGGATATTGCAAGGTTTGAATCCCCGTGCACCTCTAGGCGTTAAATGCCCATGGATACTGCCATCCGGAGACCATGTAGAAGGGCCTCATATTCGGCTGCATTGTTGGAGTCCGTATACATTATCTGCAGTATGTATTGAATGGTGTCTCCTGTTGGGGACGTCAAAACGACGCCAGCCCCCAGACCAGCCAACATTTTGGAGCCGTCGAAGTGCATGATCCAGTTTGAATATGTGTCGTACTCTTTAGGGAGTTCGGCTTCCGTCCATTCAGTGACGAAGTCAGCCAAAACTTGCGATTTAATAGCTCGCCGTGGCTTGTAAGTTATGTCGAACGGGAAGAGCTCAATGGCCCATTTGGCAATCCGACCCGTTGCGTCGCGGTTGTTTATAATATCGTTAAGTGGTACTTCCGAGGCTACCATTATCGAACACTCTTGAAAGTAGTGTCGCAGCTTCCGGGATGCCATAAATACCGCGTACGCTATCATTTGATAATGCGGGTACCGCGATTTGCATGGAGTAAGGACAGTGGACATGTAGTAAACCGGCTTTTGAATGGGAAATTTGTGTCCGTCCACTTCTCGCTCGACGACAAGAACTGCGCTTACTACTTGATGAGTTGCCGCAATGTATAATAGCATTGGTTCGCCAATGTTTGGCGCGGCCAGGACTGGGTTTGTTGCCAATATGGCTTTTATTTCGTTGAGTCCGGCCATGGCGGCGTCCGTCCACTCAAAGTGTTCGGTGCGCCAGAGGAGGCGATAAAGGGGTAATGCCTTTTCTCCCAAGCGGGAGATAAAGCGGCTTAGAGCCGCCACGCATCCAGTTAGTTTTTATATTTGTTTGAGGTCTGTTGGGGTAGCCAACTGTGACAACACTCGGATTTGGCCGGATTAGCTTCAATACCTCTACTGGAGACAATGAATCCCAGGAGCTTTCCTGCTAGTACGCCGAAGACGCATTTTCCGGATTGAGCTTGATGTCATATGTTCGGAGGTTGTCGAATGTGAGCCTCAAGTCGTCTACTAGAGTTTCGACATGCTTGGTTTTAACGACCACGTCATCCACGTATGCCTCCACTGTTTTGCCGATCTGGTTTGCCAGGCATGTCTAAATCATGCGCTGATATGTTGCATCGGCGTTTTTTAGCCTGAAGGGCATTGTGTTGAAGCAGAATGGGCCGTATGGTGTGATGAATGCCGTTGCGGCTTGATCTGGCTCTGCCATTTTGATTTGGTGGTAGCTGGAGTATGCGTCGAGGAAACACAATGAATCATGTCCCACGGTAGCAGCGATGATTTGATTGATGCGGGGGAGGGGGAAGGGATCCTTTGGGTAGGCGTTGTTAAGGTCCTTAAAATCGACGCACAAGCGCCAGGATTTGTCCTTCTTTGGTACCATCACCAGGTTTGCTAGCCAGTCTGGATGTTTTATGTCTCTGATGAATCCGACCTCCAATAGCTTGGCTAGTTCCTCTCCCATGGCTTGTCTTTTAGGCTCGGAGAAACGTCGAAGAGCCTGCTTGACTGGCTTGAATCCTTTTAGGATATTTAGGCTGTGTTTAGCCAGCCTGCGTGGGATTCCTGGCATGTCTGAAGGGTGCCAGGCAAAAATGTCCCAGTTCTCGCGTAGGAACACTCACAGTGCGGCATCGACATCAGGGTTTAATTGTGCCCCGATGGAAGCTGTTTTTGTAGGGTTCGTTGGATGGACTTGGAATTTGACTATTTCGTCCGCCGGCTTAAAGGAGGTGGACTTGGATCTTTTATCGAGTATCACGTCGTCCCTATTCACCATGGAGCGCAGCGCAATTAGTTCTTCGGCCGCTAGGGCTTCGGATAGTGCCTCAAGGGCCAGTGCAGCTGTCTTATTTTCGGCGCGCAGTGCTATGTCTGGATCACTAGCAAGAGTGATGATTCCGTTGGGCCCGGGCATTTTGAGCTTCATGTACCCGTAATGAGGTATGGCTTGGAAGATTGTAAACGCCTCCCGCCCTAACAGAGCGTGGTATCCGCTGCTGAACGGAGCCACTTGGAATGTAATTTCTTCGGACCTGTAATTATCCAGCGTGCCGAATACCACGTCTAGTGTGATTTTTCCAGCGCAGTGTGCTTCCCTACTGGGGATGATTCCTCTAAAGGTTGTGCTTCTTTGCTTAATGCGACTCCAGTCTATTTCCATCTTTTGAAGAGTTTCCTCATAGATGAGGTTTAATCCGCTACCGCCGTCCATGAGTACCTTGGTGAGTCGAAAGCCGTCCACGATTGGACTGAGGACCAGTGCGGCTGGTACTCGGGTTGTTCGGAATTTAGGTTCGTCACTGGCATTGAAGGTAATAGCCGTGTCGCTCCAAGGATTTGTTTCTGCTATGTGGCAGATTTCAGACATGCTGCGGAGTGTTCGCTTCCGTCTATTATTGGACGCGAAGGTCTCAAAGACCGTTAAGACCGTATTGTTGTCCTCGGGGTGGTGCTCTATGGTTTTTGGGAGGAGTAGATCCTCACCACTTTTGGCCACCTGCCGGAGTATCCAGCATGCTCGAAGGCTGTGCGTTGGTATCGCATCCGCTGTACTATGAATTTTGCAGGGTCCATTGAGCCATCCCTCCAGTACGGTTCCTTGCCCCGTAGAGGGCTTTTGCTTTTTGGTAGTTAACGCAGGTGTATTGTGATAATGCACCCTTTTATTTCGGACTGGGTTTGTATTCAGGGCCGGATTATCCCAAAATTTTATTTCGGTTTTCCAGGCGCTTTCCATCGCACAGTACTTTCGCACTATGGACACCAAGTCGGCAAAGCGTGTAATTTCGCGACGACTTATGGCGTTGAGGATTCCCTTGTCCGTGCAATTATTGCAGAAGAATGAAATTGCGTCTTCCTCGCGGCAGTCCTTTATCCTGTTCTTGACCAGGAGGAATCTGGCCCAGTAATGGTGTACTGTTTCTTCGGGCTCTTGCCTAATTCGGGATAGATCGCGTATGTTTGGGTGGGTGGGTGGAATTGAATCCGAATCCTCACCCGATCTGAGGCTCATTGGCCAAGGAGTTTCCGAACTTGAAAGCTTGGATTCTTGGACGTTTTCCGGTAAATCTAGCCCGCTGCCTGATTCTGGGTTCAGGCTTTGAGTAACATCCTCCCCTCCGCGGGTATCCGGCTTGGGGGGATCGGGAATCCGGACGTAGCTAGTCCTTAAGATGGATGAAGGGTTGTCGCATTGTTCTTCCAGCACTGCAATGTGATGGGTGACCTGGGGAGAGTTAATTTCTCTTAGATCGGGTTGAGGCCCAATATGATCGTAGTTTGTAGCGACTCCCAGGGCGGCGATGCGATCCAAGAGCTCGTTCAGGGAAGAGAGCTCCATTGGATCTAACTGCTCGGCGAGTTCCGAGTTGACGTGAAGATTGCTTTCGATGACCTGAGAAGTCATCGTCGGCGCAGCGGCCGAACAGGCGGTCATAAGAAAACCACCTAACCGCAGAGTTTGGCCGATAGCCAGAGCTCCCTTAGTGATAGTGCCGTCTTTAAAGACGGGACGAGACATCCTTCCTGGTGGCGACGGCACAGCGGAACTCTCAATGAAAGCACCAATGTCGGTGTCAAAACCGGCGGATCTTGGGTAGGTGGTCCCGAACTATGCGTCTAGGCCGGATGGTAACAGGAGGCAAGGGACACGAAGTTTTACCCAAGTTCGGGCCCTCTTGATGGAGGTAAAACCCTACGTCCTGCTTGATTAATATTGATAATATGGGTGTTACAAGAGTAGATCTACCACGAGATCAGAGAGGCTAAACCCTAGAAGCTAGCCTATGGTATGATTGTATGTTGTCCTACGGACTAAAACCCTTCGGTTTATATAGACACCGGAGAGGGTTAGGGTTACACAAGGTCGGTTACAAAGGAGAAGATATTCATATACGTATTGCCTAGCTTGCCTTCCAGGCCAAGTAGAGTCCCATCCGGACACGAGATGAAGTCTTCAATCTTGTATCTTCATAGTCTAACAGTCCGGCCAATGGAGATAGTCCGGCTATCCGGAGACCCCCTAATCCAGGACTCCCTCAATAAGTGAAGCATGAGAGTTCATCTATTTATTCAAAATAAAACTACCACCATGCTCTAAAATATATAAGTGAAGCACTAGAGCAAATGACAAACTACTCTGAAAGATATAAGTGAAGATCAATGAGTAGTCGAATAATTATGCAACTATGTGAAGACTCTCTAACATTTAATAATTTCAGATCTTGGTACTCTATTCAAACAGCAAGCCAAGCAAAATAAAATGACATTCTAAGAATAGCAAACATCATGTGAAGAAGCAAAAACTTAGGATCAACCGATACTAACCGATAATTGTTGAAGAAGAAAGGTGGGATGCCAACCGGGGCATCCCCAAGCTTAGATGCTTGAGACTTCTTGAAATATTATCTTGGGGTGCCTTGGGAATCCCCAAGCTTGAGCTTTTGTGTCTCCTTAATTCCTCTCATATCCCGGTCTCCCTAAATCTCAAAAGCTTCATCCACACAAAACTCAACAAGGACTCGTGAGATAAGTTAGTATAAACCATTGCCAAAACCTTATCATATTCTACTGTAGAAAATCACTAAAATTATTATTCAACATTGCATACTAAATGCCTCTGCATGTTTAATAGTCCTATCCTCAAATAGAATCATTAAAGAAGCAAACATATGCAAACAATGCAAACATAACAGCAATCTGCCTAAACAGGATAGTCTGTAAAGAATGCTGCAACATCCATACTTCCCTAGCTCCAAAAATTATGAAATAAAATTCCCACTGAAGTAAATTTATCATAGCTTAATATGCAAAAGGTTTCAACATTTTATCACATTCTCACTTTTCTAGGGAATTATTGCAACAGCGGCAAAATTTCTGTTTTCAAACAGCAACATGTATACTTGTAACATAGGCATAGTAAAGGCTATCAATGCCACTTTTATTGAAATAAAAGATGCAAAACATTATTCTAAATAACATCAAGCAAATACTAACAAAATAAATTGACGCTCCAAGCAAAACACATATCATGTGGCGAATAAAAATATAGCTCCAAGTAAAGTTACCGATGAATGAAGACAAAGGAGGGGATGCCTTCCGGGGCATCCCAAAGCTTAGGCTCTTGGATATCCTTGAATATTACCTTGGGGTGACTTGGGAAACCCCAAGCTTAGGTTCTTGCCACTCCTTATTCCATAGTCCATCGAATCCTTACCCAAAACTTGAAAACTTCACAACACAAAACTTAACAGAAAACTCGTAAGCTCCGTTAGTATAAGAAAATAAATCACCACTTCAAGGTACTGTAATGAACTCATTATTTATTTATATTGGTGTTAAAACTACTGTATTCCAACTTATCTATGGTTTATAAACTATTTTACTTGCCATAGATTCATCAAAATAAGTAAACAACACATGAAAAACAGAATCTATCAAAACAGAACAGTCTGTAGTAATCTGGATCAAACGTATACTTCTGGAACTCATAAAATTCTCAAATAAATTTCTGGACCTGAGTAATTTATATATTAATAATCTTCAAAAAGAATTAACTAAATAGCACTCTCCAAATAAAAATGGAATCAATTCTCGTGAGCGCTAAAGTTTCTGTTTTTACAGCATGATCGCAAAGACTTTCCCCGAGTCTTCCCAATGGTTCTACTTGGCACAAACACTAAATAAAAGCATAAAACCACATCTAAACATAGGCTAGATGAATTATTTATTACTAAACAGGAACAAAAGGCAAGGAACAAAAATAAAGTTGGGTTGCCTCCCAACAAGCGCTATCGTTTAACGCCCCTAGCTGGGCATGATGATTTCAATGATGCTCACATAAAGGATAAGAATTGTAATATAAAGAGAGCATCATGAAGAATATGACTAGCACATTTAAGTCTAACATACTTCCTATGCATAGGGATTTTGTCAGCAAACAACTTATGGGAACAAGAATCAACTTGCATAGGAAGGTAAGACAAGCATAACTTCAAAATTTTAAGCACATAGAGAGGAAACTTGATATTATTGCAATTCCTACAAGCATATATTCCTCCCTCATAATAATTTTCAGTAGCATCATGAATGAATTCAACAATAGAACCAGAACCTAAAGCATTCTTTTCATGATCTACAAGCATGCAAAATTTACTACTCTCCACATAACCAAAATTCTTCTCATGAATAGTAGTGGGAGCAAACTCAACAAAATAACTATCATGTGATTGAAAATTAAGATCAAGATGACAAGTTTCATGGTTATCATTATTCTTTAAAGCATATGTGTCATCACAATAATCATCATAGATAGGGGGCATGCTTTCATAATAAATTTGCTCATCAAAACTTAGGGGACAAAAAATATCATCTTCATCAAACATAGCTTCCCCAAGCTTGTGGCTTTGCATATCATTAGCATCACTAGATCACTGATGGCGCGTGTTGCCGCGCTCGTCTATTTTCATAATCAAATTATAGGAATTAACACATATATTTGTATATGTATATATTTTTTGAAAGTAACGACATCTAATTAAGAAAAGCTCATGTAGTTGTGGAATTCATTTGTTCACATTTTCTGATAGAATTCATTTGTCTGCATTACTGATATACAAGTCATAATTCATTATAGCATAGAAGACACAATTCAGTAATCAATGACCTTCTAACTCAAGAAATTGAAAGAGATACAAAATGGTCAAGGTAACTGATAGATCTTGATTGAGAAACACCCTTGATCCTTCAGCATCACTTTCGTCAAGATCAACAAGTAGTTTCATGAACAATGGTTATGGCCACCTGTCAGGAAGCCTTGAACCCTGCAATATAGCAGCAAAGAAAGGAAATGTGATTTAATACCAAACATCACAAGACAAAATATTTTACATGACAATGTACTAACAGTATAACACCAATGCGAAACTTACTCTAAGCAACCCCATTGTAGCCTTTCCAAACTATCCATAGACGTAGATGATAATTGCCCTCGAGTAAGCCTACACACAAAACAACCTTGGACTTAAATACTTTTGGTATTCAAGTAATGACATTGCTTACCTAAACAAACAAGATTTGCTATATTTCCATTTTCCAAATTTACATTTTGTTATTAGGGATAAACCTCCCATTGACTGTTAAGGTTGACCTTGAAGCTTGCTGTTTGACACGAGAAAAACATCGGCTAAGGACTCCGGGGAGAAGGGAAGAAGGGAGTGTGTTTCTCTCAGACGCCGGGGAAAGAAAACTGTGTATGCGGGCGTGCCAGTGTACTATAGTACACAAAAGAAAAAGAGATACGGGAACATGTATTTCATTAATCTCACTGGATAAATAAAATTACAATATCCCAAAAAAAAGGGTGCGCTCCGTGGCCTACTAGCACGGCCAAGATGGCTGTGGCGATTGTGTGATCTCCTGGTTCCCGGGGCCTCAAAAAGCTCCCGGTTAATTACTCCCGCGGGTTGCTCCGCGGGATACCTCCGATTGAGCTGTGTGGTCGTCTTCGTCGTCTTCGCTTCGCGTTCTCCATGCATGATGATGGTGATGTGTGTGTGGGCGGCGGCAGAGCCCATGTCCTCGTCGGTACACGCACCGCAAGTAGCGTGGCCTTTGCGGTGGCCGCGCTTGCCCTCGCCGTCGTGCCTCGTCGGTCTTGACGGCGTTGGAGGAGTTGTTGTTGGGGTAGCATGGATCGCGCTCGGCTCGGACTTCTCGACGACCAGTAGCTTCTCAGGGTGTGCAAGGGGCTACGCCTTGCGGGAGTAATTGTCGGTGGAGACCATCATCGGTGATGACCATCGTGTTGCTCGCGCCAGCGTGGCCTGAGTGGTCGACACCTCGTCCCGGCCAGACGCTGAGTCCACGGCAGTCGGCGTAGTCAAGGCATCGTCTCACGAGACCGTAGAGGAGCGGTGTTGTTGTTGAAGTCGCGTCGCCCTGCAGCCGCGCCTTGTCCTCGGGCGGTGCCAACCTGCTCGGCTCCGGCCTATGAATGAGCGTGACGCGTGTAGCAGCGGCACTGTGGCAAGGCACCATCTTCCTCGTGGCATCATGGTGTGGGACCCCGGCCTTCGCTTCGTGTCCGGGCGCCGAGTGGACGTCGCCGTGCTCTACATCTTCAAAGTGTGCAGTGAGGCGGAGTGGACAATAAGCAGAAGGTAGGGAGCTGCGTGTCTCCATCTTCGGCGACACCGAGCATGATGAAGTAGATCGGTATGCTAACAAGCACCGTCGGCGTCGTCTTCGGGTGGCAACCTTCTCGCCATCAGCCGGCTAGAAGATACGTGAATGGCTCATGCATGTGCACATGCTATATCTGTTGATTGCGCCTGTATTCCTTGCTTCATTCTTCTGTACTACAGAGCACCTGTAGTTGGCTTCAACGACAAAAAGAGGAGAACTGGTGTAGCGATAGCTCGGATGTCGCGTCGGTCACTGCACGCGGAGATGAGCCATCCGGCCGCCTGTCTTCCCGTCTTGAACATGGGCCTTGCACGCACACGGGTACATACTAGAGGCTATTCTTCAGGTGTAGACCACGCCGCGATGTTCGGTTAGGCTCTAGTGACAACATCACCAAGGCACCATTGAGTCCGGGCATGGCGAAAGAGAGGCACGACGCCGGTGTCGAAGCGGGGTGGTGAAAGAGCTCCTCGCGATTGGCGCCGACTTGACGAAATCATTGGCAGGCGGCGTCCCGGCCGGCTCTGTGGCTTCGTACTCCATGTCACCGGCTCGATGAAGTGGGCGAAGTGTGTGTGACGGTGATCTTCGCGGCGTCGAGGTCTCGAATGTCATCTCTCCGACGTGACGAAATATTCATCATCTCGTGTAATATTGAGCATAGTGTCGTCGTCTTCTATGATACCATCACGGTGAAGTGGACTCGAGCGGTGATTGTGACCTCCGCGCCATCGACCTCCATGGCGTAAGCTTGACGAAATCATTGGCAGGCGGCGTCCCGGACGGCTCTGTGGCTTCGTACTCCATGTCACCGGCTCGATGAAGTGGGCGAAGTGTGTGTGACGGTGATCTTCGCGGCGTCGAGGTCTCGAATGGCATCTCTCCGACGTGACGAAATATTCGTCATCTCGTGTAATATTGAGCATAGTGTCGTCATCTTCTATGATACCATCACGGTGAAGTGGACTCGAGCGGTGATTGTGACCTCCGCGCCATCGACCTCCATGGCGCAAGCTTGACGACATCGACCGTGGCGGTGTCTCGGGACGACCCGTGTCATCGTCCTCCACGGTACCGTCGTGACGGAGCGATCGCGCATGATGATGGCGATCTCCATGACGTTCACCTCCATGGCACCGGTTTGGCGGTGTCGGCGGTGGGCGGCGTCTCGGCGAACTCTCTCTGTGTCGTCGGCTTCCATGGGGGCGGCTTGACGACATCGACGACAAGTTCTTCGTGGCGTGCTCCATATCGTCGTCCTCCGCGGCACCATCGTGATAAAGCGGTCGCGAGTGATGATGGCGATCTCCGTGGCGTCCACCGTCTAGCGGTGATGAGCAGGGGCGGCCTCCGTGGCGTCGACCTCTGTGACACCGACCTAGGTAGCGTCAGCGTCCATAGCGCGGGCTTGGTGAAGATGAGTTCCGGCGACGCGTCGTCCTCATCGTGCAGTGATGAGTAGGGTGGCCACCGTGGCGTCGACCTCTGTGACACCGACCTCGGTAGCGTCGGCGTCCATAGCGCGGGCTTGGTGAAGATGAGTTCCGGCGACGCGTCGTCCTCAGCGCGCAGTGATGAGTGGGGTGGCCACCGTGGCGTCGACCTCTGTGACACCGACCTCGGTAGCGTCAGCGTCCATAGCGCGGGCTTGGTGAAGATGAGCTCCGGTGACGCGTCGTCCTCATCGCGCGGTGATGAGTGGGGTGGCCACCGTGGCGTCGACCTCCGGGGCATCGACCTGGTGACCTCGACGGTGGGCGGCGTCGTGGCGTGCTCCGCGTCGTCGTCTTGGCCGAACCGTCGTGACGAGGCGAACAACAGGTTGTGATGACGACCTCTTCGTCGTTCTTTGTGGCGCTGGCTTGGTGAAGACCATCTCCGGCAACGTCGACTTCACCTTCCGGTCCGGCGGCTCCATCTCCGACGGGGGTCCGATCATGCGAACATTGCTCTTGGCAACGCTCCCGACCTGTGTGCGTGCATGCTATATGCAAAGAAGGAACAAGGAAAGGGATGGGTTAGATCAAAGTTTACGTTCGGGGAAGGTGAGCTTCGCGTCCATGTCACAGCCGCCGAGCTCCTTGTACGCCGGCCTCCTCTCTCCGTGTACGCCGGCTCGGGTACCTGCGTCTTTCCTCCTGCCGGGTAGATGGATGTATTCCTGAAGGAATGGAGTGCTGCGTGGTGGATGGATGGGTGCTGGAGGTGTTATGCGATGGATGTGTGCGTGCGTGAGTTCCTCTCCTCTGGCCGTGCCCCCCAGGCCTCCCGAGACTAGCCTTGTGTCTCTATATTTATAGGCAGAGAGAAGGGGCGCTGGCTGCGTAGGAGCCACGCCACGGCCGTTCGGCCGTTCCGATTTTCTCGTACGAGCTCGACCGATTCGGCTGCTCCCATCTTCTTGTTCAAGGGCTAGGCCGTTCTTATCTTCTCTTGGCGTCCTTATCTCCTCCGCTGGCTTTCTTGGCGCCTACACCTGTTTTAGTAGTAAGAGAAAATGTGTGTACAAACATGCATGTTACCCAAGTATTTTGGGTACTCGGAGAAGTATAATACGCGCTGGCCAGTGCGCCGGTACACGGGTATTCAGAACTGATGCGCGGACGTTCAGGTATATGTACGAGTCAACGAGACGTCAATGGGAACTGCTCCGGACCTCTACAACTGCAAGGTTAGCTAGCTACATGATCAAACACGTAGAGTGGTGTAGCTCATACTATGCATGTAATCATAGGTATATGCTAGCTGGTACATGGGCAAACTCAACATGCATGCATGCACCGGTTAGCACGTAAATACTTAGCAATTCACCCATACAAAGATGACCACCCATCAAATAATGTGTGCAACGTCAAAAAAAAAAATGTGTGCACGTACAAAATTAGAAAAAAAAAAGGTGCACACCTCCCTTGATCAAACTTGCATCCACGTAACCTGCATTAACACTCAAAAGAAGAAAACTCCCAATAGTTAATTTAGATTAGTCACATACTAAAAAAAAAATCATGGATCCATGACCTTTTTTATTACTATTGAAAGCATTTAACTTCACTCATGTGGTGCAAATTCACATCGAACACTTTCATAGAGATCACTTAGATGACAACGATATGAATTTCTTTGGCCAGCACTACGACAACGATGTTTGGACACTGAGTCACACAGAATAGGAGCACGCGGGTAGAGAAAATAAAGGTGTGTAGAAATATTAGAGGCAAAGTGACACGACTGCATCTTAAGAGCATTATTCAAAAAATAATAGAACCAGGCCACAAATTCTGAAATTAAGAACCAAGAAAGCAAGTACTCAACATGGCATGCAACTAATTTACATATAACACACCGCATGTTTAGCAGTACTCGCTAATTAACATCTTAGTACACCAACTTTGATAGGAGAGTACCAACATGTGTAGAGCTACCGAAAAGAAGCTGCAGCGTCCGGCGGGGACCGGCCCATCTCGCACCCGGTGGCAGGACTGCGCTCGTCTCGCGCCCGGTGTAGCAGGACGGCTCGATGGAGGCTTGTTGTGGCCGGCCTATTGGGTCTCGGCGTTGGGACCGGCTAGGGGTGTGAAAGGTGGATCCTTTCCGCCCGTCTCTACGGTGGGGGTAGTGGTAGGGCTCGCGGGACTTGGTGTGAAGGTCTTGGATTCCGGGGCGGTGGCCCTGGCGGTGGTGGCGCGGTGCTCATGGGCAGAGCTCGTGCCTCGATGTTGCCCGGCTGCCACGGCCGTGTGGGCGGCGTGGTAGCCGGGGTGTGGCGTTCGGTGGCGGTGGATGTTGGCCGGGGTGAAAACCTACTCTATATTCGGACGGACTAGCGACGGCAAAGATCGCTCCCTTCTTGAAGGCGTCGTCGCGGCTATCACTGCCCGTCGTGGTGCTCCAGGGGAAACTCTGATCCTCGGATCAGGCGGTGGCGACGCTCCGATGCCGTATCCTTCCTGAAGGCACCGCCTTGGAGCCCACGGTTCGTCATATGCGGCTTCACTTCTTTGGATGATGCCCCCCGGCAGCTCTTGTAGTGCTAGGGTGTGTTGCTGCACTCAGCGCCTATGTATCCTACCTTTTGTGTGTGTGTGTGTGTTTATGGTGGGTGAGTGCGGTTGTACTGGGTACTGTGGATCTTTGCTTTATATATAAAGCGGGGCAAAAGCTTTTTTCGGTAAAGAAGCTGCAGTGTAGTTGCAGTTTGGGTAAAACAATGATTTCAATTGGGCTTTAGATTCTTGTAGCAAATTTTTTATGACATGAACAACCTCCTGTGTGATGCTAGCATCATTAGTGTAACAATGGATTGTATATTTTATCCCTAGATAGGATATCTATAAGATGAGTTGGATAAACAAATCACAGGAAGTCTTTACGACTTACACAATTCTCATTTGGACAAATGAAATTCAGTTACTCAAGTTTGAAAACTTCATATTCAAATTTTCTGAGATGTAGAAAACTGATGGGTCCAGGTGAAAGGTCATGTCCAGCAGCGTTGTTGTTATTACATAGAAGTGCACTACTAAGGTAAGTTGCTAGTGTGGACAGCTAACGATATTGACAACTTCCCCGCAAAAAAACAATATTGACAACTAATGCGCGTTTGCAGAGCGTAATCAGGGAATTACGTATAAAAACCTCCATCGTAAAACATGGGAGATTCAAAATGAACATAAAGAGTTGAGCGTATACCTTAATATAGTCTTTGAAATTTTCCATTGGGGTTCAATTAGCTGCGCAAGCACTCAAAAATAAAATGACCATAGACATAGAATCAAATATATAAGGATAAAAAATAATAAAGTTAAGTTTAGATCCGTAAGTTATGTTACATGGTCATTGGCAGCACAAAAGTAGTCACCTTTCATGGTACCTGAATCACCTGATTAGAGTCTACACCTTACCCATTAGGCCACAAGAGCGTCCATGTGATGACAACAATATCAAGCAATTGCATATCCAAAGCCATGTGAATCTGGTTTAAATACAAGAAAAGAGATGCATTGGAAAGCTTTGCTTACATCGAGAAGGAGGGAATAAATCAGAAATCTATATATTGGTTTTGATTTTTGTTTGGCAAATTGGATTAGGGAGATGTCGGACATTGCGGCACAGATTATGTGTGCCCTCACCTTTGGCAAGCTGCCCGGACTCATTGCTCCGCTGTTTTGCATGTTAGTGTGCTTAGCTATTAGTTGACCACCGAGTCACTTCCTCCATCCTCTACAGGTCTATGTGTCTCTCCACATTCTGCATAGAGAAGATCGAGATATTACAGATGTACTTAGTTGCTAGTAAAATAGAACCATCATCAAGAAAAAAATCATTTGTCTGGTGTGCTGGCACGAGGTAAATAAATATCCAACTCTAGAACTAATAAACTCACAATAAAAGAAATAGATCAAAAATTCAGCAAAGTTTACTTGTGATCAAAAGGATTGGGAATTACTTCATACTCCCTCCGTTCCGAATTACTTGTCTTGGATTTGTCTAGATACAGATGTATCTAGACTCATTTTAGTGCTACATACCTCCGTATCTAGACAAATCTAAGGCAAGTAATTTGGAACGGAGGGAGTACAAGATTGTGACCACAACAACCCTTTTGTTCTACAGCAGATGGCGTGGATCAGTCACACATCAACACCCCTTTTGTTTTATAGCAAATAGGAAAGGGAAGAAGGGCTAGGACGGGAGGAAGGGGGGCAACAGTGGAGGTGGCTGGGCTATGGTGGCAGTGCCTACATGGATATGGTGGTCGCGCCACCATGGATCCCGCCACAGCGAAGGTACGTGGGACGCGGCGGATGAGGGTCGTATGCGGAGGAGAAAGGATAAAATAAGAAGGACGGGGAAGATACCAGTGCCGCCGTGGATACTGTTGGGTGCGACCACCATAGGAATACCTGCTGTCGACCTCCATCTAGGGCGCCGCCGGGGATGGGGATGAGGACCGGCGATGGAATGCAGTATGAGGAGTAGTGTTACGGAAACGGCAACACAATGACCTAGAGTGGCAGCGATGGCGTGGAGAAAGTGCAGCAACCTAGCGGCGAGGATGGCGGTGTGGACTTGATCAGCAGCCGTGAGGAACACCGGTGGCAGAGACAGGGATGTGCGACAACCGGGAAGAGAACCGGGCAGAGAGAGGGAAAAGGGAAGGGGTACGTTGATACTATAGTCACAAATCGAGTGAGACGATCAATCAGATTAGATAGAAGGACACGAACTTGAGGGAGATGTCTATGGGTGAATCCTCATGCACGGTGATACCATCACGGCGGCGAGTGGACCTATAGTGGACGCCGTCGCAGAGATCGTGAGAGAGGGGAGAAGTGGGGGGCTGAAGCGGCGCCGCTTGCTTCACCTTCTATCCGACTCCCGGCGAAGCATTCAAAGGCCCATGTTGGCCAAATTCACCAGAGAAGCCCAATTTTGTTACAGGAGCAGCAGCCCATGCCCACTTGCGAAAACTATAGCAATCATCGGTTGATCCAGTGGCCAAAAACGGTCACAAGTCTATATCCAACGGCACAAACCATTGATGGTCTGGGAGGGCTGGAAGAGTGTTCGGTTATAATATATCTAAATGGATATTCAAGGAATTCATACTAACAACATTGCAATCATGCTCATCATTCCAATATTTAGTGCCAAACATTTTATAGATTTCTTCTTCTAGCACTTGAGCACAATTATCCTTTCCATCATACTCATGAAAGATATTAAAAAGGTGAAGCGTATGAGACAAACTCAATTCCATTTTTTTATAGTTTTCTTTTATAAACTAAGCTAGTGATAAAACAATAAACTAAAAGACTCAATTGCAAGATCTAAAAATATACCTTCAAGCGCTAACCTCCTTGGCAACGACGCCAGAAAAGAGCTTGATGTCTACTACACAACCTTCTTCTTGTAGACGTTGTTGGGCCTCCAAGTGCAGAGGTTTGTAGGACAGTAGCAAATTTCCCTCAAGTGGATGACCTAAGGTTTATCCATCCGTAGGAGGCGTAGGATGAAGATGGTCTCTCTCAAGCAACCCTGTGATACGTCCATTTTGCATCATGCTTTTATATCGATATTTATCGCATTATGGACTGTTATTTCACTTTATGTCACAATACTTATGGCTATTTTCTCTTATTTTACAAGGTTTACATAAAGAGGGAGAATGCCGACAGCTGGAATTCTGGTCTGGAAAAGGATCAAATATTAGATACCTATTCTGCGCAACTCCAAAAGTCCTGAAACTCCACGGAACGTCTTAAAAGAAATAAAGAAAAATCCACGCCAAAGATGAAGGCCAGGGGGGCCACACCCTTCTCATGAGGGTGGGGGCGCCCCCCCTAGGGTTGCGCCCCCCTATCTCGTGGGCCCCCTGGTGGATCTCCGATGCCCATCTTCTCCTATATGAGGTCTTTCGATGAGAAAAAAATAGGGGGGAACTTTTCAGGACGAGACTCCGCCGCCACGAGGCGGAACCTTGGCGGGTCCAATCTAGAGCTCCGGCAGAGCTGTTCTGCCGGGGATACTTCCCTCCGGGAGGGGGAAATCATCACCATCGTCATCACCAACACTCCTCTCATTGGGAGAGGGAAATATCCATCAACATCTTCACCAGCACCATCTCATATCCAAACCCTAGTTCATCTCTTGTATCCAATTCTTGTCTGAAAGTCCGGTATTGGTGCTAGTAGGTTGCTAGTAGTGTTGATTACTCCTTGTAGTTGATGCTAGTTGGTTTAATTGGTGGAAGATCATATGTTCAGATCCTATATGCATACTATTACCCCTCTGATTATGAACATGAATATGCTTTGTGAGTAATTACGTTCGTTCCTGAGGACAAGGGAGAAGTCTTGCTATGAGTAGTCATGTGAATTTGGTATTTGTTTGATATTTTGATAAGATGTATGTTGTCTAGCCTCTAGTGGTGTTATGTGAATGTCGACTACATAACACTTCACCATTATTTGGGCCTAGAGGAAGGCATTGGGAAGTAATAAGTAGATGATGGGTTGCTAGAGTGACAGAAGCTTAAACCCTAGTTTATGCGTCACTTCATAAGGGGCTCATTTGGATCCATATGTTTCATGCTATGGTTAGGTTTACCTTAATACTTTTGTTGTAGTTGCGGATGCTTGCAATAGAGGTTAATCATAAGTGGGATGCTTGTTCAAGTAAGAATAGCACCCAAGCACCGGTCCACCCACATATCAAATTATCAAAGTATCAAACGCGAATCATATGAACGTGATGAAAACTAGCTTGACGATATTCTCATGTGTCCTCGGGAGCGCTTTCCCTATTATAAGAGTTTGTTCCGGCTTGTCCTTTGCTACAAAAGGATTGGGACACCTTGCTGCACTTTATTTACTTTTGTTACTTGTTGCTCGTTACAACCTATATTATCACAAAACTATCTGTTACCACTTATTTCAGTACTTGCAGAGAATACCTTGCTGAAAACCGCTTATCATTTCCTTCTGCTCCTCGTTGGGTTCGACACTCTTACTTATCGAAAGGACTACGATAGATCCCCTATACTTTTGGGTCATCAAGACTCTTTTCTGGCGTCGTTGCTGGGGTGTGTAGCGCCTTTGGTAGGTGGAATTTGGTAAGGAAAAATTTATATAGTGTGCTGAAATTTACTGTCACTTGTTACTATGGAAAGTAATTCTCTGAGGGGCTTGTTCGAAGTATATTCACCCCGTCCAGTAGAGCAAAGAGTTGCTCCTAAATCTACTGAACCTATTGAAAATGAAATTCCTTATGAGTATCCTTCGGGTATGATAGAAAAACTGCTAGCTAACCCTTTTACAGGAGATGGAACAAAGCATCCTGATGAGCACTTAATATATGTGGATGAAGTTTGTGGATTATTTAAGCTTGCAGGTATACCCGATGATGTTGCTAAGAAGAAGGTCTTCCCTTTATCTTTGAAGGGAGATGCATTGATATGGTATAGGCTATGTGATGATATGAGATCGTGGGACTATAAAAGATTGAAGCTGGAATTTCATCAAAAGTATTACCCTATGCATCTTGTTCATCGTGATCGCAATTATATATATAATTTCTGGCCTTGCGAAGGAGAAAGCATCTCTCAAGCTTGGGGGAGGCTTAAATCAATGTTATATTCATGCCCCAATCATGAGCTCTCGAGAGAAATAATTATGCAAAGTTTTTATGCTCGGCTTTCTGAAAACAATCGCACCATGCTCGATACTTCTTGTGCTGGCTCTTTTATGATGAAGACTATTGAATTCAGATGGAATTTATTGGATAGAATTAAACGTAACTCTGAAGATTGGGACCTCGATGAAGGTAAGGAGTCAGGTATGACACCTAAGTTTGATTGTGTTAAATCTTTTATGGACACCGATATTTTCCGTAAGTTTAGCACTAAATATGGACTTGACTCTGAGATAGTAGCCTCTTTCTGTGAATCTTTTGCTACTTATGTTGATCTGCCTAAGGAGAAGTGGTTTAAATATCATCCTCCCATAGAAGTAAAAGTAGCTGCACCTATTAAAGTTGAAGAAAAGACTGTCACTTATAATGATCCTATTGTTCCTACTTCTTATATTGAGAAACCACCTTTCCCTGTTAGAATAAAGGATCATGCTAAAGCTTCAACTGTTGTTCGTAAAAGAAATATTAGAACTTATACACCTCCTGAGCAAGTTAAAGTAGAACCTAATATTGCTATTGTTAAAGATCTCTTGTCTGATAATATTGATGGGCATGTTATTCAGTTCGAAGGTGAAACTGCTAGAATTGCTAAACCTTGTGATAAGGATAAACATAGACCTGTGGTAGGCGTGCCTGTTATTTCTGTTAAAATAGGAGATCATTGTTATCATGGCTTATGTGATATGGGTGCTAGTGCTAGTGTTATACCGCATGCTTTATACGAAGAAATTAAGAATGAAATTGCACCTGTTGAGTTAGAAGATATTGATGTTACTATTAAACTTGCTAATAGAGATACTATTGCACCAATTGGAATTGTTAGAGATGTTGAAGTCTTGTGTGGGAAAACTAAATATCCTACTGATTTTCTTGTTCTTACTTCTCCGCAAGATAGCTTTTGTCCAATTATATTGGGTAGACCCTTCTTAAATACTGTCAATGCTACCATAGACTGCACTAAGAATATTGTTACTGTTGGTTTGGATGATATGGTTCATGAGTTTAATTTCTCTAAATTTAGTAAACAACATCGTGAGGAAGAATTACCTAGTAAGGATGAAATTATTGGTCTTGCTTCTATTGCCGTACCTCCTAGTGATCCTTTAGAACATTATTTGCTAGACCATGAAAATGATATGTTCATGAATGAAAGAAGGGAAATAGATGAAGTATTCTTTAGACAGGAACTTATTCTGCATCACAATTTGCCTATTGAAATTTTAGGGGATCCACCTCCACCCAAGGGTGATCCCGTGTTTGAGCTCAAACCTTTGCCTGATAATCTTAAATATGCTTATCTTGATGAAAAGAAGACATATCATGTTATTATTAGTGCTAACCTTTCAGAACATGAAGAAGAAAGATTATTGAAAACTCTGAAGAAGCACTGTGCTGCTTTTGGATATACTCTTGATGATCTTAAGGGCATTAGTGTTGGGTTTCGTAGTAATTTCAAAAAATTTCCTACGCACACGCAAGATCATGTGATGCATAGCAACGAGGGGAGAGTGTTGTCTACGTACCCAACGCAGACCGACTGCGGAAGCGATGACACGACGTAGAGGAAGTAGTCGTACGTCTTCACGATCCAACCGATCAAGCACCGAAACTACGGCACCTCCGAGTTCGAGCACACGTTCAGCTCGATGACGATCCCCGGACTCCGATCCAGCAAAGTGTCGGGGAAGAGTTCCGTCAGCACGACGGCGTGGTGACGATCTTGATGAACTACAGCAGCAGGGCTTCGCCTAAACTCCGCTACAGTATTATCGAGGTATATGGTGGCAGGGGGCACCGCACACGGCTAAGGAATAGATCACGTGGATCAACTTGTGTGTCCATGGGGTGCCCCTTGCCTCAGTATATAAAGGATGGAGGAGGAGGAGGCCGGCCAAGGCAGAGGTGCGGCCAGGGTGGGGAGTCCTACTAGGACTCCAAGTCCTAGTAGGAGTCCACCAAGAGGGGAGGAAGGGAGAAGGAATAGGAGGAGAAGGAGAGGTGGCCGGCCCCCTTTTCCCTAGTCCAATTCGGACTAGAGGGGAGGGGGGGCGCAGCCTTTTTCTCCTCTTCCCACTAAAGCCCATCAACCCAATACTCTTCCCCGTATTCCCGTAACTCCCCGGTACTCCCGAAAATACCCGAATCACTCGGAACCTTTCCGAACTCCGAATATAGTCGTCCAATATATCGATCTTTACGTCTCGACCATTTCGAGACTCCTCGTCATGTCCCCGATCTCATCCGGGACTCCGAACTCCTTCGGTACATCAAAACTCATAAACTCATAATATAACTGTCATCGAAACCTTAAGCGTGCGGACCCTACGGGTTCGAGAACAATGTAGACATGACCAAGACACGTTTCCGGTCAATAACCAATAGCGGGACCTGGATGCCCATATTGGCTCCTACATATTCTACGAAGATCTTTATCGGTCAGACCGCATAACGACATACGTTGTTCCCTTTGTCATCGGTATGTTACTTGCCCGAGATTTGATCGTTGGTATCCAATACCTAGTTCAATCTCGTTACCGGCAAGTCTCTTTACTCGTTCCGTAATACATCATCTCACAACTAACATATTAGTTGCAGTGCTTGCAAGGCTTATGTGATGTGCATTACCGAGAGGGCCCAGAGATACCTCTCCGACAATCGGAGTGACAAATCCTAATCTCGAAATACGCCAAGCCAACATCTACCTTTGGAGACACCTGTAATGCTCCTTTATAATCACCCAGTTACGTTGTGACGTTTGGTAGCACCCAAAGTGTTCCTCCGGCAAACGGGAGCTGCATAATCTCATAGTCATAGGAACATGTATAAGTCATGAAGAAAGCAATAGCAACATACTAAACGATCAGGTGCTAAGCTAATGGAATGGGTCATGTCAATCAGATCATTCAACTAATGATGTGACCACGTTAATCAAATAACAACTCATTGTTCATGGTCAGGAAACATAACCATCTTTGATTAACGAGCTAGTCAAGTAGAGGCATACTAGTGACACTCTGTTTGTCTATGTATTCACACATGTATTATGTTTCCGGTTAATACAATTCTAGCATGAATAATAAACATTTATCATGATATAAGGAAATAAATAATAACTTTATTATTGCCTCTAGGGCATATTTCCTTCAGTCTCCCACTTGCACTAGAGTCAATAATCTAGTTCACATCGCCATGTGATTTAACAGCAATAGTTCACATCACCATGTGATTAACACCCATAGTTCACATCGCTATGTGACCAACACCCAAAGGGTTTACTAGATTCAGTAATCTAGTTCACATCGCTATGTGATTAACACCCAAGGAGTACTAAGGTGTGATCATGTTTTGCTTGTGAGAGAATCTTAGTCAACGGGTATGTCATATACAGATCCGTAAGTATTTTGTGAATTCTATGTCTACAATGCTCTGCACGGAGCTACTCTAGCTAATTGCTCCCACTTTCAATATGTATCTAGATCAAGACTTAGAGTCATCTAGATTAGTGTCAAACTTGCATCGGCGTAACCTTTTACGACGAACCTTTTTCCATAATCGAGAAACATATCCTTATTCCACTAAGGACAATTTTGACCACTCTCCAGTGATCTACTCGTAGATCACTATTGTACTCCCTTGCCAAACTCAGTGGTATGGCATACAATAGATCTGGTATACAGCATGGCATACTTTATAGAACCTATGACTGAGGCATAGGGAATGACTTTCATTCTCTTTCTATTTTCTGCCGTGGTCGGGCTTTGAGTCTTACTCAACTTAACACCTTGCAACACAGGCAAGAACTCCTTCTTTGACTGTTCCATTTTGAACTATTTCAAAAATTTATCAAGGTATGTATTCATTGAAAAAATCTTATCAAGCGTCTTCATCTATCTATATAGATCTTGATGCTCAATGTGTAAGCAGCTTCACCAAGGTCTTTCTTTGAAAAACTTTTATTCAAGTATCCTTTCATGCTTTGCAGAATAATTCTACATTATTTCCGATCAACAATATGTCATTCACATATACTTATCAGAAATGTTGTAGTGCTCCCACTCACTTTCTTGTAAATACAGGCTTCACTGTAAGTCTGTACAATAACTATATGCTTTGATCAACTTATCAAAGCGTATATTCCAACTCCGAGATTCTTGCACCAGTCCATAAATGGATCGCTGGAGCTTGCACACTTTGTTAGCTCCCTTTGGATCGACAAAACCTTCCGGTTGCATCATATACAACTCTTCTTCTAGAAATCCATTCAGGAATGCAGTTTTGACATCCATCTGCCAAATTTCATAATCATAAAATGCGGCAATTGCTAACATGATTCGGACAGACTTTTAAGCATCGATACGAGTAAGAAAATCTCATCGTATTCAACACCTTGAACTTTGTCAAAAACCTTTTTCGACAAGTCTAGCTTTGTAGATAGTAACACTACTATCAACGTCCGTCTTCCTCTTGAAGATCCATTTATTCTTAATGACTCACCGATCATTGGGCAAGTCAATCAAAGTTTACACTTTGTTCTCATACATGGATCATATCTCAGATTTCATGGCCTCAAGCCATTTCGTGGAATCTGGGCTCATCATTGCTTCCTCATAGTTCGTAGGTTCATCATGGTCTAGTAACATGACTTCCAGAACATGATTACCGTACCACTCTGGTGCGGATCTTACTCTGGAAGACCTACGAGGTTTGGTAGTAACTTGATCTGAAGTTTGATGATCATCATCATTAACTTCCTCACTTATTGGTGTAGTAATCACTGGAACTGATTTCTGTGATGAACTACTTTCCAATAAGGGAGAAGGTATAATTACCTCATCAAGTTCTACTCTCCTCCCACTCACTTCTTTCGAGAGAAACTCCTTCTCTGGAAAGGACCCATTTTAGCAACGAATGTCTTGCCTTCGGATCTGTGATAGAAGGTGTACCCAACAATTTCCTTTGGGTATGAAGACGCACTTCTCCGATTTGGGTTCGAGCTTATCAGGATGAAACCTTTTTCACATAAGCATCGCAGCCCCAAACTTTAAGAAACAACAGGTTAGGTTTACTGCTAAACCATAGTTCATACAGTGTCGTCTCAACGGATTTAGATGGTGCCCTATTTTAAAACGTGAATGCAGCTGTCTCTAATGCATAACCCCAAAACGATAGTGGTAAAGAGATATCATAGATCGCACCATATCAAATAAAGTGCGGTTATGATGTTCGGACATACCATAACGATGTGGTGTTCCAGGTGGCGTGAGCTGTGAAACTATTCCACATTGTTTTAATTGAAGACCAAACTCGTAACTCAAATATTTGTCTCCGCGATCAGATCGCAGAAACTTTATTTTCTTGTTACGATGATTTTTCCACTTCACTCTGAAATTCTTTGAACCTTTCAACTATTTCAGACTTATGTTTCATCAAGTAGATATACCCATATCTGCTCAAATCATCTTGTGAAGGTCAGAAAACAACGATGCTTGCCACGAGCAACAGCACTCATTGGATCGCATACATCGGTATGTATTATTTCCAACAAGTCAGTAACTCGTTCCATTGTTCCGAAGAACGGAGTTTTAGTCATCTTGCACAAAAGGCACGGTTCGCAAGCATCAAATGATTCATAACCAAGTGATTCCGAAAATCCATCTTTATGGAGTTTCTTCATGCGCTTTACACCGATATGACCCAAACGGCAGTGCCACAAATAAGTTGCACTATCATTATTAACTTTGCATCTTTTGGCATCAATATTATGAATATGTGTATCACTACGATCGAGATCCAATGAACCATTTTCATTGGGTGTGTAACCATATAAGGTTTTATTCATGTAAATAGAACAACAGTTTATTCTCTTACTTAAATGAATAACCGTATTGCAATAAACATGATCAAATCATATTCATGCTCAACGCAAACACCAAATAACATTTATTTAGGTTCAACATTAATCCCGAAAGAATAGGGAGTGTGCGATGATGATCATATCAATCTTGAAACTACTTTCAGCACACATCATCACTTCACCCTTAACTAGTTTCTGTTTATTCTGCAACTCCCGTTTCGAGTTACTACTCTTAGCAACTGAACCAGTACCAAATACCGAGGGGTTGCTATAAACACTAGTAAAGCACACATCAAACACCTGTATATCAAATATACCCTTTTTCACTTTGCCATCCTTCTTATCCACCAAATATTTAGGGTAGTTCCGCTTCCAGTGACCATTTCCTTTGCAGTGTAAGCACTCAGTTTCAGGCTTTGGTTCAGCTTTGGGCTTCTTCGTGGGAGTGACAACTTGCTTGTCAATCTACTTGAAGTTCCCCTTTCTTTCCCTTTGCCCTTTTCTTGAAACTAGTGATCTTGTCAACCATCAACACTTGATGCTCTTTCTTGATTTCTACCTTCGTTGATTTCAACATCACGAAGAGCTCGGGAATCATTTTCATCATCCCTTGCATACTATAGTTCATCACGAGGTTCTACTAACTTGGTGATGGTGACTAGAGAATTCTGTCAATCACTATCTTATCTGGAAGATTAACTCCCACTTGATTCAAGCGATTGAAGTACCCAGACAATCTGAGCACATGCTCACTAGTTGAGCGATTCTCCTCCATCTTTTAGCTATAGAACTTGTTGGAGACTTCATATCTCTCAACTCGGGTATTTGCTTGAAATATTAACTTCAATTCCTGGAACATCTCATATGGTCCATGACGTTCAAAACGTCTTTGAAGTCCCGATTCTAAGCCGTTAAGCATGGTGCACTAAACTATCAAGTAGTCATCATATTGAGCTAGCCAGACGTTCATAACTTCTGCATCTGCTCCTGCAATAGGTCTGTCACCTAGCGGTGCATTAAGGACATAATTCTTCTGTGCAGCAATGAGGATTTAACCTCAGATCACGGATCAAATCCGCAACATTGCTACTAACATTTTTCAACACAATTTTCTCTAGGAACATATCAAAATAAACACAGGGAAGCAATAACGCGAGTTATTGATCTACAACATGATTTGCAAAATACTACCAGGACTAAGTTCATGATAAATTTAAGTTCAATTTAATCATATTACTTAAGAACTCCCACTTAGATAGACATCCCTCTAATCCTCTAAGTGATCACGTGATCCAAATCAACTAAACCATAACCGATCATCACGTGAGATGGAGTAGTTTTCAATGGTGAACATCGTTATGTTGATCATATCTACTATATGATTCACGCTCGACCTTTCGGTCTCCGTGTTCCGAGGCCATATCTGCATATGCTAGGCTCGTCAAGTTTAACCTGAGTATTCTGCATGCGCAACTGTTTTGCACCCGTTGTATTTGAACGTAGAGCCTATCACACCCGATCATCACGTGGTGTCTCAGCACGAAGAACTTTCGCAACGGTGCATACTCAGGGAGAACACTTCTTGATAATTTAGTGAGAGATCATCTTATAATGCTACCATCAATCAAAGCAAGATAAGATGCATAAAAAGATAAACATCACATGCAATCAATATAAGTGATATGATATGGCCATCATCATCTTGTGCTTGTGATCTCCATCTCCGAAGCACCGTCATGATCACCATCGTCACCGGCGCGACACCTTGATCTCCATCGTAGCATCGTTGTCGTCTCGTCAATCTTATGCTTCCACGACTATCACTACCGTTTAGTAATAAAGTAAAGCATTACATCGCGATTGCATTGCATACAATAAAGCGACAACCATATGGCTCCTGCCAGTTGCCGATAACTTGGTTACAAAACATGATCATCTCATACAATAAAATTCAGCATCATGCCTTGACCATATCACATCACAACATGCCCTGCAAAAACAAGTTAGACGTCCTCTACTTTGTTGTTGCATGTTTTACGTGGCTGCTACGGGCTTAAGTAAGAACCAATCTCACCTACGCATCAAAACCACAACGATAGTTTGTCAAATAGACTCCGTTTTAACCTTCGCAAGGACCGGGCGTAGCCATACTTGGTTCAACTAAAGTTGGAGAGGCAGTTGCCCGCAAGCCATCTCTGTGCAAAGCACGTCGAGGGAACCGGTCTCGAGTAAGCGTACGCGTAAGGTTGGTCTGGGTCGTCTCGTCCAACAATACCGCCGAACCAAAATATGACATGCTGGTAGGCAGTATGACTTGTATCGTCCACAACTCACTTGTGTTCTACTCGTGCATATAACATCAACACAAATAACCTGGCTCGGATGCCACTGTTGGGTTTCGTAGTAATTTCAAAAATTTTCCTACGCACACGCAAGATCATGTGATGCATAGCAACGAGGGGAGAGTGTTGTCTACGTACCCAACGCAGACCGACTGCGGAAGCGATGACACGACGTAGAGGAAGTAGTCGTACGTCTTCACGATCCAACCGATCAAGCACCGAAACTACGGCACCTCCGAGTTCGAGCACACGTTCAGCTCGATGACGATCCCCGGACTCCGATCCAGCAAAGTGTCGGGGAAGAGTTCCGTCAGCACGACGGCGTGGTGATGATCTTGATGAACTACAGCAGCAGGGCTTCGCCTAAACTCCGCTACAGTATTATCGAGGTATATGGTGGCAGGGGGCACCGCACACGGCTAAGGAATAGATCACGTGGATCAACTTGTGTGTCCATGGGGTGCCCCTTGCCTCAGTATATAAAGGATGGAGGAGGAGGAGGCCGGCCAAGGCAGAGGTGCGGCCAGGGTGGGGAGTCCTACTAGGACTCCAAGTCCTAGTAGGAGTCCACCAAGAGGGGAGGAAGGGAGAAGGAATAGGAGGAGAAGGAGAGGTGGCCGGCCCCCTTTTCCCTAGTCCAATTCGGACTAGAGGGGAGGGGGGCGCAGCCTTTTTCTCCTCTTCCCACTAAAGCCCATCAAGGCCCAATACTCTTCCCCGTATTTCCGTAACTCCCCGGTACTCCCGAAAATACCCGAATCACTCGGAACCTTTCCGAACTCCGAATATAGTCGTCCAATATATCGATCTTTACGTCTCGACCATTTCGAGACTCCTCGTCATGTCCCCGATCTCATCCGGGACTCCGAACTCCTTCGGTACATCAAAACTCATAAACTCATAATATAACTGTCATCGAAACCTTAAGCGTGCGGACCCTACGGGTTCGAGAACAATGTAGACATGACCAAGACACGTTTCCGGTCAATAACCAATAGCGGGACCTGGATGCCCATATTGGCTCCTACATATTCTACGAAGATCTTTATCGGTCAGACCGCATAACGACATACGTTGTTCCCTTTGTCATCGGTATGTTACTTGCCCGAGATTTGATCGTTGGTATCCAATACCTAGTTCAATCTCGTTACCGGCAAGTCTCTTTACTCGTTCCGTAATACATCATCTCACAACTAACATATTAGTTGCAGTGCTTGCAAGGCTTATGTGATGTGCATTACCGAGAGGGCCCAGAGATACCTCTCCGACAATCGGAGTGACAAATCCTAATCTCGAAATACGTCAACCCAACATCTACCTTTGGAGACACCTGTAATGCTCCTTTATAATCACCCAGTTACGTTGTGACGTTTGGTAGCACCCAAAGTGTTCCTCCGGCAAACGGGAGTTGCATAATCTCATAGTCATAGGAACATGTATAAGTCATGAAGAAAGCAATAGCAACATACTAAACGATCAGGTGCTAAGCTAATGGAATGGGTCATGTCAATCAGATCATTCAACTAATGATGTGACCACGTTAATCAAATAACAACTCATTGTTCATGGTCAGGAAACATAACCATCTTTGATTAACGAGCTAGTCAAGTAGAGGCATACTAGTGACACTCTGTTTGTCTATGTATTCACACATGTATTATGTTTCTGGTTAATACAATTCTAGCATGAATAATAAACATTTATCATGATATAAGGAAATAAATAATAACTTTATTATTGCCTCTAGGGCATATTTCCTTCAATTAGTCCCACTCTATTCAACATAAAATAAATTTGGAAGCAGATGTCAAACCAGTTCATGATCCTCAACGCCGTCTGAATCCTAAAATGAAAGAAGTGGTAAGAAAAGGAATACTAAAGCTTCTGGAGGTAGGTATAATCTATCGCGTTGCTGATAGTGAGTGGGTAAGTCCTGTCCATTGTGTCCCTAAGAAGGGAGGTATTACTGTTGTTCCTAATGATAAAGATGAATTAATTCCACAAAGAATTATCACAGGTTATAGGATGGTAATTGATTTCCACAAATTAAATAAAGCTATTAAGAAAGATCATTACCCCTTACCTTTTATTGATCAAATGCTAGAAACATTATGCAAACATACACACTATTGCTTTCTAGATGGTTATTCTGGTTTCTCTCAAATACCTGTGTCGGCTAGAGATCAATCAAATACTACTTTTGCATGCCCTTTTGGTACTTTTGCTTATAGACATATGCCTTTTGGTTTATGTAATGCACCTGCTACCTTTCAAAAATGCATGATGGCTATATTCTCTGACTTTTGTGAAAAGATTTGTGAGGTTTTCATGGACGACTTTTCCGCCTATGGTTCCTCTTTTGATGATTGCTTGAGCAATCTTGATCGAGTTTTGCAGAGATGTGAAGAAACTAATCTTGTCTTGAATTGGGAAAAGTGCCACTTTATGGTTAATGAAGGTATTGTCTTGGGGCACAAAGTTTCTGAAAGAGGTATTGAAGTTGATAAAGCCAAGGTTGATGCTATTGAAAAGATGCCATGTCCCAAGGACATCAAAGGTATAAGAAGTTTCCTTGGTCACGCTGGATTTTATAGGAGGTTCATTAAGGACTTCTCAAAAATTTCTCGGCCTCTGACTAATTTATTGCAAAAAGATATACCATTTGTCTTTGATGATGATTGTGTAGAAGCATTTGAAATACTTAAGAAAGCATTAGTCTCTGCACCTATTGTTCAGCCACCTGATTGGAACCTACCCTTTGAAATTATGTGTGATGCTAGTGATTATGCTGTAGGTGCTGTTCTAGGGCAAAGAGTTGATAAGAAATTAAATGTAATTCATTATGCTAGTAAGACTCTAGACAATGCTCAAAGAAATTATGCTACTACTGAAAAAGAACTCTTAGCAGTTGTATTTGCTTGTGATAAGTCAGATCTTATATTGTTGATTCTAAAGTAACTATTCAAACTGATCATGCTGCTATTAAATATCTTATGGAAAAGAAAGATGCTAAACCTAGACTTATTAGATGGGTTCTCTTTCTACAAGAATTTGATTTGCATATTGTTGATAGAAAGGGAGCTGAGAACCCCATCGCAGACAACATGTCTAGGTTAGAAAATATTCTTGATGACCCACTACCTATTAATAATAGCTTTCTTGATGAACAATTAAATGTTATAAGTACTTCTCGTAGTACTCCATGGTATGCTGATTATGCTAATTATATTGTTGCTAAGTTTATACCACCTAGCTTCACATACCAACAAAAGAAAAAGTTTTTCTATGATTTAAGACATTAATTTTGGGATGACCCACATATTTATAAAGAAGGGGTAGATGGTGTTATTAGATGTTGTGTACCTGAGCATGAACAGGAACAGATCCTACGCAAGTGTCATTCTGAGCCTTATGGAGGACACCGCGTTGGAGATAGAACTGCACATAAGGTATTGCAATCTGGTTTTTATTGGCCTACTCTCTTCAAGGACGCCCGTAAGGTTGTCTTGTCTTGTGATGAATGTCAAAGAATTGGTAATATTAGTAGACGTCAAGAAATGCCTATGAATTATTCTCTTGTAATTGAACCATTTGATGTTTGGGGCTTTGATTATATGGGACCTTTTCCTGCCTCTAATGGATACACACATATTCTAGTTGCTGTTGATTATGTTACTAAGTGGGTAGAAGCTATTCCAACTAGTATTGTTGATCATAACACTTCTATTAAAATGCTTAAGGAAGTTATTTTTCCGAGGTTTGGAGTCCCTAGATATTTAATGACTGATGGTGGTTCACACTTTATTCATGGTGCTTTCCGTAAAATGCTTGCTAAATATGATGTTAATCATAGAATTGCATCTCCTTATCACCCTCAGTCTAGTGGTCAAGTAGAGTTGAGCAATAGAGAGCTCAAATTAATTTTGCAAAAGACTGTTAATAGGTCTAGAAAGAATTGGTCTAAGAAACTTGATGATGCATTATGGGCTTATAGAACTGCATACAAAAATCCTATGGGTATGTCTCCATATAAAATGGTCTATGGAAAAGCATGTCACTTACCTCTCGAACTAGAACATAAGGCATATTGGGCTATTAAAGAGCTCAACTATGATTTTAAACTTGCCGGTGAAAAGAGGTTATTTGATATTAGCTCACTTGATGAATGGAGAACCCAAGCTTATGAAAATGCCAAGTTGTTTAAAGAAAAAGTTAAAAGATGGCATGAAAAAAGGATACAAAAGCGTGAGTTTAATGTAGGTGATTATGTATTGCTATACAACTCTCATTTAAGATTTTTTGCAGGAAAACTTCTCTCTAAATGGGAAGGCCCCTATGTTATCGAAGAGGTCTATCGTTCCGGTGCCATAAAAATCAACAACTTCGAGGGCACAAATCCAAAGGTGGTAAACGGTCAAAGAATTAAACATTATATCTCAGGTAATCCCATAAATGTTGAAACCAATATTATTGAAACTGTAACCCCGGAGGAATACATAAGGGACACTTTTCGGAACGTTTCATACTCCGAAAAGGAATAGGTATGTGGTGCGGTAAGTAAACCGACTCCAAAACAATTTTAAGGCAATATTTCTCCGTTTTGGAATATTTAGAAAAATAGAAAAATAAGTAGCAGTCCGGGAAGGACACGAGGGCCCCACGAGGGTGGTGGGCGCGCCCTACCCCCTGGGCGCGCCCCCTACCTCGTGAGCACCTCGTGTGCCTTCTGGACTCCGTTTTCTTGCACGTTACGTATTTTGCTCGGTAAAAACTCATTATATATTCTCCCAAAGGTTTTGACTCCCGTATCACGCAAACCTCCTCTGTTTTTGTTTCGAGCTGTTTTTCTGACAGATCTAGGTTATCATGACGGCCCCAAGCACCTCCAAGGACAAGTTCTTCGAGAAGGTCATCAACCCTTACCTCGCGGAGGTGCTGCGACACCCTCAAACCATTGAGTTGCGTGATGGGTTGCTGCACATCCGCGATGAAGAGGGACCAAAGGGGACCGGAAGCATAGAGATGAGGCTCGAAGCATTGGAGCAACAAGTTTTCAAGTGCCAGGGGATGGTGGAGCATGGAATCAATGCCAGCCACACGATGCTCGCGGAGTTCACAAACAATTACAAGCTGGATGCCAAGAACACCGAGGAAGCCATCTTCAAGCTATATGAGAAGATCGAGCACCTCCAAGCCCAAGTCTATGACCTTCAAAACCAAAACTATGAGTATGAATATAGATTCAAAAGAATGAGTTTGGCTGCAGATTTGAGGATTCCGGAGACTCGATCATCTTTCTATGATGGTGAACCTATGCCTTGGAAGATGGATGACAAGCCCGCATCATCAACAACACCTTCGCCGTCTCCTCCAACAAAGAAGAATTGAGTATCTGGGTATGGGCACTCCCCTTGGCAACTGCCAAGCTTGGGGGAGGTGCCCCGGTATCGTATCACAATCACAACTCCTATCTTTACCGTTTTTCTTAGCTCGATCCTATTAGTAGTATCTTGATCTAGTAGAATAAAGTTTATGGCATGATCTAGTTTTGAGTTTTGCTTTATGATCTCTCTATGTAATCGAGTCCATGAGCTATATATAATAAAGATTAGTGTTGAGTCAAGGGCTTGATTATTTTGCCATGATCTTGGGTGAATAAAAGAAAAGAGAAAAAGAATAAAAAGAAACAAAAAGTTCATATTGATCTTGGGTCATTGTTGCAATTAATAGGAAGTAATAAGGAAAGAGAGGTTTTCACATATAGATATATTATCATTGACATCTTCTATGATTGGGAGCACTCATTAAAATATGACATGCTAAAGAGTTGATGTTGGACAAGGAAGACAACGTAATGAGTTATGTCTTTCTTATATCTGAGATAAAGTATGTTGTCATGGATCCTCTAACTTGTTGAGCTTGCCTTTCCCCCTCATGCTAGCCAAATTCTCAGCACCAAGTAGAAATACTACTTGTGCTTCCAAATACCCTTAAACCAGTTTTGCCATGAGAGTCCACCATATCTACCTATGGATTGAGTAAGATCCTTCAAGTAAGTTGCCATCGGTGCAAATCAGTAAAAATTGCTCTAAATATGTATGATTGATTGGTGTGGGAGAAATAAGCTTTATACGATCTTGTGATGTGGAAGTAATAAAAGCGACGGACTGCATAATAAAGGTTCATATCACAAGGGGCAATATAAAGTGACGTTCTTTCGCATTGAGATCTTATATATCCAACCATAAAAGCGCATGGCAACCTCTGCTTCCCTCTGCGAAGGGCCTATCCTTTATTATTATCCTCTACCTTATGCAAGAGTCATGGTGATCTTCACCTTTTCTTTTTTATTTTATCCTTTGGCAAGCTCAGCATGTTGGAAAGAACATGATATATATATCTAATTGGATGTAGGGGAGCATGAACCATTATTGTTGACATTACCCTTGAGGTAAAAGGTTGTGGGGCAAAACTATAAGCCCCTATCTTTCTCTGTGTCCGATTAAAACTCCATAACCACAAGTATCGCGTGAGTGTTAGCAATTATGGAGGACTAAATGATAGTTGATTATGTGGACTTGCTTTTTAGCTCTGACATAGACTCTTTCCGATGTTATGATAAATTGCAATTGCTTCGATGACTGATTATAGTTTGTCGGAGCCCAATAAGGTTTACGATTTATAATTTTGCATTGTGAATAGATCATCACTTGAATATAAGTAATCATATGACAAAATCTATATATGTTGTTGTTATGAGAATAATCATGATGCCTTCATGTCCGTATTTTATTTTTATCGACGCCTCTACCTCTAAACATGAGGACATATTTATTGTTATCGGCTTTTCGCTTGAGGACAAGCGAGGTCTAAGCTTGGGGGAGTTGATACGTCCATTTTGCATCATGCTTTTATATCAATATTTATCACATTATGGACTGTTATTTCACTTTATGTCACAATACTTATGGCTATTTTCTCTTATTTTACAAGGTTTACATAAAGAGGGAGAATGCCGACAGCTGGAATTCTGGTCTAGAAAAGGAGCAAATATTAGAGACCTATTCTGCGCAACTCCAAAAGTCCTGAAACTCCACGGAACGTCTTAAAAGAAATAAAGAAAAATCCATGCCAAAGATGAAGGCGAGGGGGCCCACACCCTTCTCACAAGGGTGGGGGACGCACCCCCTAGGGCGCGCTCCCCTACCTCATGGGCCCCCTGGTGGCTCTCCGATGCCCATCTTCTCCTATATGAGGTCTTTCGATGAGAAAAAAATAGGGGGAACTTTTCGGGACGAGACTCCGCCGCCACGAGGCGGAACCTTGGCGGATCCAATCTAGAGCTCCGGCAGAGCTGTTCTGCCAGGGATACTTCCCTCCGGGAGGGGGAAATCATCACCATCGTCATCACCAACGCTCCTCTCATCGGGAGAGGGCTATCTCCATCAACATCTTCACCAGCACCATCTCATCTCCAAACCCTAGTTCATCTCTTGTATCCAATTCTTGTCTCAAAGTCCGGGATTGGTGCTAGTAGGTTGCTAGTAGTGTTGATTACTCCTTGTAGTTGATGCTAGTTGGTTTAATTGGTGGAAGATCATATGTTCAGATCCTATATGCATATTATTACCCCCTGATTATGAACATGAATATGCTTTGTGAGTAATTACGTTCGTTCCTGAGGACAAGGGAGAAGTCTTGCTATGAGTAGTCATGTGAATTTGGTATTCGTTTGATATTTTGATAAGATGTATGTCATCTAGCCTCTAGTGGTGTTATGTGAACATCGACTACATAACACTTCACCATTATTTGGGCCTAGAGGAAGGCATTGGGAAGTAATAAGTAGATGATGGGTTGCTAGAGTGACAGAAGCTTAAACCCTAGTTTATGCGTTGCTTCGTAAGGGGCTCATTTGGATCCATATGTTTCATGCTATGGTTAGGTTTACCTTAATACTTTTGTTGTAGTTGTGGATGCTTGAAATAGAGGTTAATCATAAGTGGGATGCTTGTTCAAGTAAGAACAGCACCCAAGCACCGATCCACCCACATATCAAATAATCAAAGTATCGAACGCGAATCATATGAATGTGATGAAAACTAGCTTGACGATATTCCCATGTGTCCTCGGGAGCACTTTTCCTATTATAAGAGTTTGTTTCGGCTTGTCCTTTGCTACAAAAGGATTGGGACACCTTGCTGCACTTTATTTACTTTTGTTACTTGTTGCTCGTTACAACCTATATTATCACAAAACTATCTATTACCACTTATTTCAGTACTTGCACAGAATACCTTGCTAAAAACCGCTTATCATTTCCTTCTGCTCCTCGTTGGGTTTGACACTCTTACTTATCGAAAGGACTACGATAGATCCCCTATACTTGTGGGTCATCACCCTGCAACCAAATAACAAAGAGTCTCTTGTGTGCCCAACACACCCAATACAATGGTAAATTGTATAGGTGCACTAGTTCGGCGAAGAGATGGTGATACAAGTGGTATATGGATAGTAGATAAATGTATTTGTAATCTGAAATTATAAAAACAGCAAGGTAACAAGTGATAAAAGTGAGCATAAACGGTATTGCAATGATAGGAAATAAGGCCTAGGGTTCACACTTTCACTAGTGTAAGTTCCCTCAACAATACTAACATAATTGGATCATAAAACTATCCCTCAACATGCAACAAAGAGTCACTCCAAAGTCACTAATAGCGGAGAAAGAACGAAGAGATTATGGTAGGGTATGAAACCACCTCAAAGTTATTCTTTCCAATCAATCCGTTGGGTTATTCCTATAAGTGTCACAAACAGCCCTAGAGTTCGTACTAGAATAACACCTTAAGATACAAATCAACCAAAACCCTAATGTCACCTAGATACTCCAATGTCACCTCGAGTATCCGTGGGAATGATTATACGATATGCATCACACAATCTCAGATTCATCTATTCAACCAACACAAAGGACCTCAAAGAGTGCCCCAAAGTTCTATCGGAGAATCACGACGAAAACGTGTGCCAACCCCTATGCATAGGTTCCCAATGTCATGAAACCCGCAAGTTGGTCACCAAAACATACATCAAGTGGCACGTGATACCCCATTGTCACCACAGATATTCACGGCAAGACATACATCAAGTGTTCTCAAGTCTTTAAAGACTCAATCCGATAAGATTACTTCAAGGGGAAAACTCAATTCATTACAAGAGAGTAGAGGGGGGAAGAAACATCATAGGATCCAAATATAATAGCAAAGCTCGCGATACATCAAGATTGTATCACCTCAAGAACGAGAGAGAGAGAGAGAGAGAGAGAGAGAGAGAGAGAGAGAGAGAGATCAAACACATAGCTACTGGTACATACCCTCAGCCCCGAGGGAGAACTACTCCCTCCTCATCATGGAGAGCACCGGGATGATGAAGATGGCCACCGGAGAAGGATTGCCCCCTCCCGCGGGGTGCCAGAATGGGTCTAGATTGGTTTTCAATGGCTACGGAGGCTTCTGGCGGCGGAACTCCCGATCTATCTTGCGTTCTGGCAGGACCCCAAAAATAATATGAAAGTGGATAATAAAGCCCAATATTTCCCAAAACGGTAGATAATATAGCATGGAGCAGTCAAAAATTATAGATACGTTGGAGGCGTATCAGACGTGAAGCCGAAGATGGTCGAGGGGCAGTATGCAGCGTGCGGAGGCGCATTAATAAGCAAGATAGCAGGAGCTTCGTGGCCCAAAGGTTCCTTTCCAGAGGTGTCCGGATTATGGCAACAGGGGTGGTTTTATATCACAACTCCCAGAAGTGCCAAGTGGGTGGTTGCCCCTGCTTTCCGCTCAGGCCCTCCACCACAACTGATGTCATGGATTAACAGAGGGCTGAGCTGGGGTCCTGCCAAGGACGTGCCTGTACTGCAAAGCCGCATCCAAAATCTCTTCGAAGGGGCTGGATAACAAAGGCGAAGATGATTTGGTGTTCGGCCCCCCTTCTTGAGGGTTTGGAAAATTCGGTACTGGAAAAGATGCTCGAGCTAGCACCTTGCCCGGAGCCCTCAAAGGAAGACAAAGGGGGGAATAATGAGGGCGAAAGCGGACCTCCATCGCTACCCATTCCGACCGAGGGAACGAGCGCCTCCGTGAGGGAGGATAACCGAGGGGAGGAATCGGACATTCTCTCACCCCGGGGAAGGAAGAGGACTACCTCTGAAGATCCGGAAACCAGGGTTTCCAAGCAGGAGAAGAAATCTCCGCCGGAGGGTCGTGCCTTGGAGGGTGCTCTTGCCGCACAAAGTCCGCGCGGGGATCAGCCCTCCAATGAGCTGTAAGTAATCAGAAAGTACTTTAATAGTGGAGATATACTACCTTGCCTCTGAGGAAAATAACCGAAGTATTTATTGCAGTCGGATCTTAGCCCTTCTCAGCAGAGCTCATCTTGGGGGGATCTTCTTCCGGAGATGATGGAGAGCGAAACGCCTCCCCGGACTCCTCCGCTCAAGAAGCGGGCGACCTTGAAGTGTCATCACGGAGGGCCTCTCTAGATCCGGTGAGGCCAGAAGATAATTCTATAGTCACCCGAAGTCCCCAGCGTTCAGCTCTCGAAGAGGGCAAACAGAAGAGTCCGACACCGCCTGGTATGCGGTCGGACGTACTGAGAGAGCTGTTGGAGCGAGCGGCCCTCTCAGAAGAACACCGTACATTGATGGGTACGGTGATGGAAAGGATCTCATCCGCCGAAAGCTGGTTGCATGATGCCTTTATGAGTCTACTGACGGGCTTTGAGGTACGTAAAATGGTGTACATTTGTGATGGTACCGCACATCTTTAGGTGTGCCCTGTGTAGATAGTAGCCCCTGAGACTCTGGTTGTCGCCGAGAACGGCGGCAAATAGAGGATCGTAGTCCCAGGCAATAACCGTACCGCTTTAATGTGCAGGTAGTGGGAGCTCTGATGGCTAGCTGGACTCATGAATTTGCCGAACTGAAGCGGCAACTGGATGCGGCGGATGCCGACATCGAGCTTGTTAACAAGAGGCTTGATGAGGCACAGGGTAAGTGTTAATTTCTGGTGAATGCCACATAGTAAGAGCAGCATGATGCCAGTATCTTTAATATGTTGTGACTGCAGATGGAGCTGCCACCGTGGAAACCTTGCGGGCGGAACTTGCCCGAGCCAAAGAACAAGCAAGGATTAGTAATGCGGCTGCTTTGAAGGCGGCCGAAGAGTTGAAAGCCGAGAAGGCCGCGCATTGCGAGAGCAAAGAGCAGATGGCCAAGATGGCCATAGAATTAAAAGACACTTCCGACCGTTGCCAGGTCTTTGAAAAAGAGAACCGATTGAAGGCAGCGGACCTTGAAAAGGCCACGATGGCGAACAAAGACACACGCTCTGCTATGAGAGCGAAGAAGGAGGAGCTGCGTGAAGCCGGGGATATTACGGCTGGGAAGCTGTTCATGCTACGAAGAAAGTTCGGAGATCCACGGTATGCCCCTCTGGATCGGCTGTGGAGTTCGGCAGACGCATATATGGACTTGGCGGCGAGCGCTGCCGATGTAGCCAAATACTTCCAAGGTCAAACTGATCGTGAAGTGGACAAGCTGTTCTGGTCGCAATTCAATGTTCCAGAGCATCCGCTTCCATTGACTGATCAGCTAGCCGAATGGGCCGAACTGAATAGGTTGTCCGGACTCGCCATGAGGTCTGTCGTGGATCAGCTGTGGCCGGAAAAGTCGAAACCGAACAGCTATTTCAGCTTAGTGCAGCAGTTCCTTGGTGCGGTGCCGCACATTAATGCGATGAAGAGGTCGGCGTGTATAGAAGGCTCGCGGATGGCCCTTGCCCGTGTTAAAGCATACTAGGCAGAGATGTATGCTACCACTGTTGCGGCGCAGGGTTCGGCCATAGGCCGAGTGGCTGCCGAGCACTATTTCGAAGAGGTTCTCGAGGGTGCTCGTTTGATAGAGGCCCAGTGCTCGAAGAATATTATGTTTGAGTGACATGTATTCCCTTTGTAAACACAATGTTTTTATGAAATTTATTAAGGATGTGTTTATACTTTTTCCTGAAAGTAATATGATGCCTCCTGTGCGGCCGTTTATGTATACATGTGTATAACCTGAAAGATTGCAGTCGTCGGCTTCAGCCCCCACGCATATAATGCGGAGGCGTTCGCAGAAGAAGCGTGTTCGCACTTAACCCAACGTCTTGGTCCTATTAAGGAGGTGATAGCGCAGCGAACGACGCAACCGGACTATAATGCTTTAACACTTTCACTTAGCCATAGGAGTTTAACGGTGGGGCTACTATATAGCCCCCGTTGGCTCTGCACTCTCCCGAATTCGGGGTGCGTACATGCCTGGCCGGGAAACGGCCCTTCGTTAAGGCGGAGGAATTCTAACATTCCGATAGGTCATCGAGTGGTTGACCAGTCTCACACTATATCATGACAGTCAGTTTTCGGCTTTCTCTACTGAGGTGCTCGTCCGGATGACCCGAGGCACAATCGCAGTAGTTCTCCTAGTGCTACCTTAGCCGATAGAGTGGAACGTAAGGTACCAAAACATAGGAGCCGGGCAAACCCAACATTTGACCAAAGACATGATTCGGAGTTGATGCATATAAGGCCAAACTCGCGACGCCGAACACTCCCTAAGGTATTCGGTCTTTATGGTATAAACCGGGCCTAAATAGTGCCCTTTGTAAGAAGCCCCTGGTGTCCAGGTACGTGCATTATTCTGACGTGGCCACATGCCAAGACGCCAGCATCCTTCTCAATTGTACTGAGAATCCGAGGGATGTGTATCAACAAGAGATAGTAAAAAAGGTTGACGCAGGGTCTTAATCTAAAAAGAATCCTTGGGGCGGGTCCCTGCTGCACGTCTGCGCCTGTGTCTCCGTTGTGCCGTATCCTGGACGGGTGTAGCACGATGGTCATCTGTAAAAGAGAGAAACTTAGGTGAAAAGTTGTCATGCAAAAAGGCAGGTTTGAAGAAATCATGTATAATTCAAGATGAGTAAAAATTGCCACTTTTCAGTGCGCATTGAGCCTCTTGTATTTGTAATAGGGGTGTGGCTTATCAAACCTATGTGACTTACATATGGTTGCGCCGGACTCGTCTAACCGTGTCCGTGGTCTTGACGACCTATCAAATGCTTTAGCTGGTGAGGCCCTTTTTAGTGTGCGGCTGCCAAGGCAGTCGCACTCTCTTCGGCGCGCAGGGATCGCTTAATATTTCCGTTTACTATAATGATGCCACGTGGACCGGGCATCTTAAGCGTGAGGGAAGCGTAGTGCGGTATTGCATTAAAGCGAGCGAAAGCTTCACGTCCAAGTAGTGCTTGATAGCCACTTTGGAACGGAGCAATGTGAAATGTGAAATGTTCGCTACAGAAGTTATCGGGGAAGTCGAATATAACCTCTAGTAGCAGGGAGCCCGTGCAATGAGCCCCTGGGCCTGGCGTTACTCCTTTAAGGGTAGTATTGCTTAGGCAAATTTTCGTTGGGTCTATCCCCATTTTGTGGATTGTATCCTGGTATATCAGATTTAAACTGCTGCCACCATCCATCAGGACTCGTGTAAAGTGGTATCCGTCAATTATTGGGTCTAATACCAGGGCAGCCCATCCTGCACGCCGGATACTTGCTGAGTAATTCCGATGGTCAAAAGTGGTCGGTTGAAATGACCAGTGGCAGGACTCCGCGGTGATAGGCCTTTGGGCATATTTATCTGGGAGTGCCGCTTTGTTTCTCCCCTTTATCACGTGTAACACGTTTACTGTTTTGACTTCTGGTGGAAATTTTCTTTGTTCCCCAGTGTCTTACTTGATAGGCTCATCCTCGTCTTCGCTTGGTGTATCTTCCCCCTTGTGTACGGCGTTGAGCTTGCCGGACTGCTTGAAGACCCAACATTCTCTGTGGATTAGCAGGTTTACCCGGGGTACTATGGATCTGACATACTTGGTCTAGAATTTTGTTTAGGCTGGACAGTTCATCTCTGGCGCCTTTAGAGGGCGGCTTTTGCTGACTTGGCCGAGAGCTTTTGAATCCGGTGTTTACTGCCGTGCTCTTCGTGTTGTCTTCTTTATTCTGGCATTTATTATTGTTGTTGTGCCGTGATTTCCCGTTTCCATCTCTAACTTCGGATGTACTGGGGTCGCTGCTGCTGCATCTGGCTAGCCAGCTATCCTCACCCATGCAAAAGTGGGTCATGAGGCTTGTTAGTGCTGCTATTGTTCTCGGCTTTTCTTGGCCAAGGTGTCTGGCAAGCCATTCGTCACGAACGCTATGCTTAAAAGCTGACAAGGCTTCGGCGTCCGGACAGTCCACTATTTGGTTCTTTTTAGTAAGGAACCTGTTCCAAAGCTTTCGGGCTGACTCTCCGGGTTGTTGAGTTATATGACTCAAATCGTCCGTGTCCGAAGGTCGGGCATAAGTCCCTTGAAAATCTGCCCGAAAAGCGTCTTCGAGCTCTTCCCAGCTTCCAATGGAGCTTTCGGGGAGGCTTTTAAGCCAGTGCCGAGCTGGCCCTTTGAGTTTGAGGGGTAAATACCTAATGGCGTGGAGATCATCTCCTCGAGCCATATGGATATGGAGGATATAGTCCTCAATCCAGTCCCCAGGGTCTGTTGTTCCGTCGTATGCCTTTATGTTTACGGGTTTGAATCCCTCTGGAAATTCATGGTCCAGTACTTCGTCGGTGAAACATAGGGGGTGTGTGGCACCCCTGTATCTGGGTGTACCATAGTGTTCGGATGTTTGTTGTGTTGCATCGTATGCTGGAGCGCGCCTGCGTGGTCCGTAGATGGATCTGGTTGCGCCGTCCTTTTGATGCGAGCCCTCGCGTGGATCGCGTATTGGCTTATGTGTAGCATTTCTTGCCACTCCATGTTGGCTGTGAGGTCATCTATCCGGCCAGGTGGCCGTTTTAATTTTTGGTTGCGGGGGATCTAAGGCCTCCTCATTGAATTCGGGTAGCAACTTCCGCTTCGGGTAGCTCTTGGTGGGGCGATTACCACCGTACTTCGCTGCTGCGTTGAGTACTTTGCTCCATCTGATTCCGAGTGTGTCTTGTGCAGCCTTGAGTCTTTGCTTCTACTTTTTTAGACTCCTCGCGGTGGCAACAAGCCTTTGACGGGCATTCTGTTGCTCCGGGTGTCTGTCCGGTGTGAAGTCGTCCAGACTATTATCTTTGACAGAGTCAGGTTGTTCGGCTTGATCCTTCGTGTTGCCGTGGTCCAGCAATGGTCCCCCCTGCTCTAACGCTGGGTCTGTATGATCGTTGTTTCTGTCGAGGCGGGATTTGGAGCGGCGTTTACGCCGCCTCTTTGACTGCTTCTCGAGGGGACAACCCTTCGTTGCGTCCTTCCGTTCCTCGTCGTCATTTTCTTTTGGTGTGTTCACCATGTATAGGTCATGTGGTGAAGTGTGCATCCAGTGCCCTGTGGGCAGTGGTTCCTCTGCGTCTCCCGCATGGTCGTCCATACCGTCGATGTCTTCGGAGTCGAAGTCGAGCATGTCGGTTAAGTCATCGACAGTGGCTACTAAGTGGGTGGTGGGTGGGCCGCGAATTCTTCGTCGTCCGCATCCCAGTCCTGCCGGACATAGTTCGGCCAGGATCCTCCTGACAAGGAGAGAGACCTTAATGAGTTCAATATGTCGCCAAAGGGTGAGTGCTGAAAAATATCCGTGGAGGTAAACTCCATGATCGGCGCCCAATCGGATTCGATAGGAACGAGCGCAAGCGGTTCGGAGTCCGTGGCCGGAGAAGGATCCGACAGTTTAACAACACGACTCTCATGCAAGATAAGGTCGATGTTCGGCTCGATCGCCGCTAAGCGTAAGGCTTCCGTGGCGGGGTCCATCCACCCGTCCGCAGAAGGCGCACCTGGCTCCGAATTGAGGGTCGGAGCGGCTGCCTGTGCGATCTCTTGAATACTATCCGATGGTAGAGCTAAATCGTACTCAACGTGACCGCGTGACGCACAAGGCAGAGGCTCGAATCCGTCGAGGATCAAGTCTCCACGGATATCGGCCGTGTAGTTTAAGCTTCCAAACCTGACCTGATGGCCAGGGGCGTAACTTTCAATCTGCTCCACATGGCCAAGCGAATTGGCCCGCAGTGCAAAGCCGCCGAACACGAAGATCTGTCCGGGGAGAAAAGTCTCACCCTGGACTGCATCGCCATCGATGATAGTAGGAGCCATCAAGCCTAATGGCGATGACACAAAGGAACTCTCAATGAAAGCACCAATGTCGGTGTCGACGGATCTCGGGTAGGGGGTCTCGAACTGTGCGTCTAAGGCGGATGGTAATAGGAGGCAGGGGACACAATGTTTTACCCAGGTTCGGGCCCTCTTGATGGAGGTAAAACCCTATGTCCTTCTTGATTAATATTGATGATATGGGTAGTACAAGAGTATATCTACCACGAGATCAGAGAGGCTAAACCCTAGAAGCTAGCCTATGGTATGATTGTGTGTTGTAGTTGATGTTGTCCTACGGACTAAAACCCTCCGGTTTATATAGACACCGGAGAGGGTTAGGGTTACACAAGGTCGGTTACAAAGGAGGAGATATCCATATCCGTATTTCCTAGCTTGCCTTCCACACCAAGTAGAGTCCCATCCGGACACGAGATGAAGTCTTCAATCTTGTATCTTCATAGTCCAACAGTCCGGCCAATGGAGATAGTCCGGCTATCCGGAGACCCCCTAATCCAGGACTCCCACAGGTGTCGTTGGATTATCTTGGGGGTGCCATGGGCATCCCCAAGCTTAGGCTCTTGCCACTCCTTGTTCCATAATACATCAAAAGAATTCACCCGAAACTTGAAAACTTCACAACACAAAACTTAAAGTAGAAAACTCGTGAGCTCCGTTAGCGAAAGAAAACAAAAGACCACTTCAAGGTACTGTAATGAACTCATTATTTATTTATATTGGTGTTAAACCTACTGTATTCCAACTTCTCTATGGATTATAAACTATTTTACTAACCATAGATTAATCAAAATAAGCAAACAACACACGAAAAACAGAATCTGTCAAAAACAGAACAGTCTGTAGTAATCTGTAGCTAGCGCAAGATCTGGAACCCCAAAAATTCGAAAATAAATTTCTGGACGTGAGGAATTTATCTATTAATCATATGCAAAAAGAATTAACTAAATATCACTCTTCAAATAAAAATGACAGAAGTTCTCGTGAGTGCTAAAGTTTCTGTTTTTTTACAGCAAGTTCAACAAGACTTTCCCCAAGTCTTCCCAACGGTTCTACTTGGCACAAACACTAATTAAACACAAAAAAACACAACCAAAACAGAGGCTAAATAATTTATTTATTACTAAAGTGGTCGGACCCTTCCCCGACCCTGCGCAAGCGGGAGCTACATGCACCGGGCTGCCCTTTTTTTTAAGCAGGAGCAAAAAGCAAGGAATAAAAATAAAATTGGGTTGCCTCCCAACAAGCGCTATCGTTTAACGCCCCTAGCTAGGCATAAAAGCGAGGATAGATCTAGGTTTTGCCATCTTTGGTAGGCAATCCATAAGTGGCTCTCATGATAGTTTCATATGGCAATTTTATTTTCTTTCTTGGAAAGTGTTCCATGCCCTTTTTTAATGGAAATTGAAATCTAATATTCCCTTCCTTCATATCAATAATCGCACCAACCGTTCTAAGGAAAGGTCTACCAAGAATAATAGGGCAAGAAGGATTGCAATCTATATCAAGAACAATGAAATCTACGGGCACATAATTCCTATTTCCAACAATAAGAACATCATTAATCCTTCTCATAGGTTTCTTAATAGTAGAATCCGCAATATGCAAGTTTAGAGAGCAATCATCAAAATCGCGGAAATCTAGCAAATCACACAAAGTTTTGGGGATAGTGGAGACACTAGCACCCAAATCACACAAAGCATAAAACTCATGATCTTTAATTTTAATTTTAATAGTTGGTTCCCACTCATCATAGATTTTTCTAGGGATAGAGACTTTCAACTCAAGTTTTTCTTCATAAGATTGCACCAAAGCATCAACAATATGTTCGATGAAGGCTTTATTTTGACTATAAGCATGTGGAGAATTTAGCACGGATTGCAACAAGGAAATACAATCAATTAAAGAGCAACTTTCATAATTAAATTCCTTGAAATCCAATATAGTGGGTTTAGCAACATCTAGATTTTTATTTCTTTCAATCCCACTTTCATCAATTTCATCATAAAAATCTAAATACTCCGAATTTTTAGAACGCCTTCTAGGTAAATGAAGATCATATTCAGTTTCATCAAGATTCATATTGCAAAACAAAGATTTAATAGGAGACACATCAATAACTTTTAGATCTTCATCTTGATTTTCATAGGAATTGGAAGAACATGCTTTAATAAAGGAATCTTTGGAAGCACGCATCCTAGCGGTTCTTTCCTTGCACTCATCAATGGAAATTCTCATGGCTTTGAGAGACTCATTGATATCATGCTTAGGAGGAATAGATCTAATCTTTAAAGAATCAATCTCAAGAGAAATTCTATCAACGTTTCTAGCCAAATCATCAACTTTAAGCAATTTCTCTTCAAGCAAAGCATTAAAATTCTTTTGTGAATTCATAAACTCTTTAACACTATTCTCAAATTCAGAGGGCATCTTATTATAATTTCCATAAGAGTTGTTGTAGGAATTCCCATAATTATTAGAAGGATTACTAGGATATGGCCTAGGATTAAAATTCCCTCTATAAGCGTTGTTACCAAAATTATTCCACTCAAAACATTGATTTCTTCTATCGCATGCACTTTTTTATTAGAAGATCTTTCAGTATGCCATTGAGAATAATTAACCATAATAGTATCTAGGAGTTTAGTAGCATATCCTAAAGTGATTTCCATAAAAGTGCCTCCTGCGGCCGAATCTAAAAGATTTCTAGAAGCAAAATTCAATCCGGCATAAAATTTTTGTATGATCATCCACAAATTCAAACCATGAGTAGGGCAATTATGTATCGTTAATTTCATTCTCTCCCGAGCTTGTACAACATGTTCATGATCAAGTTGCTTAAAGTTCATAATATCGTTTCTAAGAGAGATGATCTTAGCGGGAGGAAAATACTTAGAGATAAAAGCATCTTTGCACTTGTTTCAAGAATCAATACTATTTTTAGGCAAAGACGAAAACCAAGATTTAGCACGATCTCTAAGCGAAAAAGGAAATACCTTCAATTTAACGACATTATTATCGACATCTTTTTTCTTTTGCATATCACATAAATCAACGAAGCTATTCAGATGAGTAGCGGCATCTTCACTAGGAAGGCCGGCAAATTGATCTTTCATAACAAGATTCAACAAAGCAGTATTAATTTCACAAGATTCGGCATCGGTAAGAGGAGCAATTGGAGTGCTAATAAAATCATTGTTGTTGGTATTGATGAAGTCATACAATTTAGTATTATCTTGAGCCATCGCGACAAACAAGCAAACTAGCACACGAGCAGACAAGAGCAAACGGGTAAAAGAGGCAAATAGAGAGGGAGGATAGAGAGAGAGAGGGCGAATAAAACGCCAAGGGTGAAGTGGGGGAGAGGAAAACGAGAGGCAAATGGCAAATAATGTAATGCGAGAGATAGGGATTGTGATGGGTACTTGGTATGTTGACTTTTTGCGTAGACTCCCCGGCAACGGCGCCAGAAATCCTTCTTGCTACGTCTTGAGCTTGCGTTGGTTTTCCCCGAAGAGTAAGGGATGATGCAGCAGAGTAGCGTAAGTATTTCCCTCAGTTTTTGAGAACCAAGGTATCAATCTAGTAGGAGACCACGCTCAAGTCCCTCGTACCTGCACAAAACGATAGCTACTCGCAACCAACTTGATTAGGGGTTGTCAATCCCTTCACGGTCACTTACGAGAGTGAGATCTGCTAGATATAATATTTTTGGTATTTTTGGTATAAAGATGCAAAGTAAAAAGTATAAGCGAAGTAAAAAATCAAAGCAAGATTAAAGTGATGGAGATTGATATGATGAGAATAGACCCCGGGGCCATAGGTTTCACTAGTGGCTTCTCTCAAGAGCATAAGTATTCTACGGTAGGTGAACAAATTACTGTTGAGCAATTGACAGAATTGAGCATAGTTATGAGAATATCTAGGCATGATCATGTATATAGGCATCACGTCCGTGACAAGTAGACCGAAATGATTCTGCATCTACTACTATTACTCCACTCATCGACCGCTATCCAGCATGCATCTAGAGTATTAAGTTAAAAACAGAGTAACGCCTTAAGCAAGATGACATGATGTAGAGAGATAAATTCATGCAATATGAAATAAACCCCATCTTATTATCCTCGATGGCAACGATACAATACGTGCATTGCTGCCCCTTCTGTCACTGGGAAAGGACACCGCAAGATCGAACCCAAAGCTAAGCACTTCTCCCATGGCAAGAACTACCAATCTAGTTGGCCAAACCAAACAGATAATTAGAAAAAACTTGCAAAGATAACCAATCATACATAAAAGAATTCAGGGAAGATTCAAATATTATTCATAGATAGACTTGATCATAAACCCACAGTTCACCGGTCTCAACAAACACACCGCAAAAATAAGATTACATCGAATAGATCTCCACGAGAGAGGGGGAGAACTTTGTATTGAGATTCAAAAAGAGAGAAGAAGCCATCTAGCTACTAACTATGGACCCGAAGGTCTGAGGTAAACTACTCACACTTCATCAGAGAGGCTATGATGATGTAGAAGCTCTCCATGATGACGACCCTCTCCGACGGAGCTCCGGAACAGGCCCCAAGATGGGATCTCGTGGATACAGAAAGTTGCGGCGGTGGAATTAGGTTTTTGGCTCCTGTTCTGATCGTTTGGGGGTACGTAGGTATATATAGAAGGAAGAAGTACGTCGGTGGAGCTCCGGGGGGGCCACGAGGCAGGGGGCGCACCCTAGGGGGGGCGCGCCCCCCACCCTCGTGGCCGCCTCTTTGACTCCTTGGAGTAGGGTCCAAGTCTCCTGGATCACGTTCGGTGAGAAAATCACGTTTCCAAAGGTTTTATTCCGCTTGGACTCCGTTTGATATTCCGTTTCTTCGAAACACTGAAATAGGCAAAAAAAAACAGCAATCCTGGGCAGGGCCTCCGGTTAATAGGTTAGTCCCAAAAATAATATAAAAGTGAAAAATAAAGCCCAATGTAGTCCAAAACAGTAGATAATATAGCATGCGGCAATCAAAAATTATAGATACGTTGGAGACGTATCAGGCACCAATTAGAAGAAATTGTATATAGCTAGCTAATTGTATGTATATATATATATATATACATGTGTGTATATATGTGTGAATTAATGGTGGTTGTGAGACATTCAATGATATATATATATATATATATATATATATATATATATATATATATATATATATATATATATGATCGGTTCTACTAGAAATTCTATTTATATATATGCATAACGTGTACAATATGTAGTATCGAAAAATACCAGCAAACGAAAAAGAATTAAATGGCAAACATAAAATTAAATGAAAAATAAATAATAAACCCAAAACCCCCCTACCTTTTAATACCGGTTGGTGTCACCAACCGGTATTAAAGGGCTCCCTGCCCCCGGAGCTGGCTCGTGTCACGTGGTTGCCCTTTAGCACCGTTTCGTGCTGAACCGATACTAAAGGGGGGGGGGGCTTTAGTGCCCACACTTTAGTGCCGATTACCGAACCGGCACTAAAGGGCCTTACGAACCGGTGCTATTGCCCGGTTCCGCACTAGTGATACTAGGACAAGAACACCCCTTTAATATCAACACACAATAACTAACAGCTGAATTGAAATGTAAGGCAAACAACATGAAAGCAAATACTTCACATGAGCAACAAAGTGATGTAGCCACTGGAACATGGGAGCGTGTGACCGTCGACATGGTGCACGCGTCACCATGCACGTGGCACTCCTAAGTTGATGGAGGTGGCGCCAGGAATGGCATAGGCACGTTGACGGTCGGGATAGAAGGCATCGGCGGCAGCGTCATCTTGAGCATGGAAGGAATGGCGGGCATCGGTGGCATCGTCACCTTCGGCACAACAACGGCGGGCATCGGTGCCATGGTCACCTTAGGCACGACGATGGCGGGCATTGGGGGCATTGTCACCTTGGGCACCGCAGGAACAGCCGGCATGGGCGGCAGTGTCACCTGCGGCATGGTGGGCACAGTCGGCATAGGTGGCACAGTCAAGGACGACACCGTCGGCACAGCCGGCATCGGTGGCAGCGTCGGCATGGTCGGCACGGCCGGGAGGCCAGGGACAGCAGCCGCAGCGGGTGGGGCAGCCGCCGGGGTGGTGTCGGCCAAGTGGCGAGCGGCATGGCACGTCGTGCTGGCGAGGAGCGTGCACGCCATGATCATAGACAAGAAGCTCGTGGTGGAGGCCATGCCTAGCTCCTAGCTAGAGTTTCTCTCAGATGGTTTACTGCGAAGGGACTATGAGATGTCTCTGATCGTTGGGATGCAAGGACAGGGGTCGATGCCTGGAACTTATAGCCCAGGTGAGGTGATGGATGGCCTGATTAGATTGGTTGTTGGCCAGACTCGCCATGGTAGGCAACACAACTTTCTCCGGAACCATAGTTGGTAACCATAACGTGTTTACGTTAGTCAGAAGTGACAAAATGTTTATATGATCGAGAAGGAAATTAGTTGTAGCGGTCGATCGATGTGGATGCGATGCATGCATGGATGCCTCAATTTCTGTGTTTAGGTGAGGAGCTGGCGCTGCAGGTACCTCTCCTCGTCACTCTTTCTCCATGATAAACAAGTATTTCAAAAGGGATGTGTGCCGACTGCCGAGCCCCTCGTGCCTTGCCCACCGCAATGTGAAATCGAATAAGAAAGGGCGTGGCAACAGCCTGATTGATTTTGAATAGTCAATCCGTGGTAAACTTCAGATATTCGGTGAACATGGTTAAAAAAATTCAGTGCCATTCGTGTTACTTGGTGCTCGGTAAATCGACAGGTGCCTCGGATTTTTCTAGCACGCGCCTTTTAGGGTGGGTTGTTTGTGTAGTCTTTTAGGCCGACTTGGACGTTCTGATGTAGAGATGACGATTTCATGACATTTCAATGTTGTTTCCGTTCCTATTCCTTCATGTTCATCCGTTCAACTTCTTAAGTCAGTTGTAATGTGAACTTAACTTTTTGCAAAGTGCGTTTACGATGGTGTAACCTCCCGTGACAGCCTCAACTATTTGAGTGGGAGAAAAAAGGAGGAAATTGGTGGCCAACATCTGAGTATTTGGTGGACGGCCCTGCAGAAACATGCTTCGGCAGTTGGGCTAGGCAGGCAAGGAGAAACACACCACCATGATGTCATTCGTGCTGAGCCATCCAACACTATCCCTCAATTATTCACCTCTTTGTCCTATTTGTCTTATATACGTTAAGTTGGCGGTGTTTGGGAACACATCCGGACATGCCTATACAACCCCTAATTTGGGGATATGCTAAGGGATTCCGGATGTCCAGTTAAGTCCACGCGCAAACAAGGGATATCGTTAGAGTACAAAAGTGCTCGGACCGTCAAGTTTGGACATGTGAGGGCAAATTAGGGGATAGCGTTGGAGACATGATTGACACTAGTGTCTTGTGTTCAAATTAAAACTTCCTTTTTTAGGCTCATGTTCAAATGTTTGATCGTAAATAAAAGAAGCGGCCTTTACGCTTGTGTTGTGCCTACATCAAGATCTCAACATCAGTCAGCCGTCCTCCCCAAGAAAAGTCTCTCCTGCCTGTCATTGGCACCGCCGCTGGTTTGACTCAGTGGCCTTAGGGCCATGGCAGCATGGTGGATCTCGGTCCTTTCCGGCTGGAGGGCTCTGTTTTCAGTTGTTCCTTCGTGTTTTATTAGGGTTTGTGTCATACTCAGGAAGATGAGACGACGGTGGCTCCTTGAAGATGAAATAAGGTTCTCCCCGCCTAGCCCTCGTCCCGATGGTCTGCCTAGCATCGTTGGTGGGCGTGTGAAGGTGTGTCTCCGACGGATCTGTCATTGGTGGATTTGCTCAGATTTGGTCGTATTTCGTCTACGTTCATGTGTCTTCAGGTAGGATCCCTCCGATCTACGTTACTCTTTATCAGCGGTGGTTGTTGTTCCATTGCGCTGGTTCTATGGGGGCTTAACACGACGACTTTCTGACTATCTGCTACAAAAAGTTTTGCCCGGCTACAGTGAGGGAGGGGCGATGACGGCAGCGCGACTTCAGCTCGTTACAGTTTTTGTAGTCGTCGCTAGGTGGTCTACTGATCTGGATGTGATTTTTATTATTTTTGATGTTCGTCGTGTTGGCATGATTGAAAATAAATAAATAGAAAGTTTTTTTAAAAAAAATCTCAACACTAGTCAGTGCCACTAACAACAGTACAAACGGCAAAGGTTTTGTAAAAGAACAAGGTCATTGACAACAATGGTAGGGTTCCGGCGACATTAAGTGGCGCCGAGCAGAAGTTTAGGTGAGGAGACCAGACGACTCTTTGGTTACTCATTTCGAATCTGTCAAAAACAGAACGATGTTCGATTAATCACTCAAGTGAAAGGGCCACGCTACGTGTTCTCGGCGGAAATTCAAAAATGATCCGCTGCCTCACTGACCACTGATGGATACACTAATGACCGTCCGATCTACCAATGTAACGTAAGTAGCCACCCTTTGCAACTAGAGTGGTATTTCTGCAACGGTCTGCTTATTCCAATCGCCCAAGCCTGTTTTTATTTTTTGCAACAGCTATCTTATTGTAGAAATTTTTCGCAACAAAGATCTTGTTCCAGAAATTTCAAAGATGGCCCGTGCCTGTATTTTTTTATTTTGTGCAACAGAGATCTTGCTTCAGATTTTTTTTTGCAACAAAGGTCTTGTTGCAGAATTTCAAAGATTTCTGTATATGGTTCCTCTTTGCTCTTTTTTGCGAGGATATGGTCCATCTTTGCAACAAGATCTTTGTTTCAGAAACACGTTGACTATTGCAAGAAGAGCTTTATTCAGAAACAAGCTCCCCCGACACCATCATTCACCGCGAGCTTCGCCGGATGGTGGCCGCCCCCATCTTCGCGCCGCCGCCGGCGAGCCCCGGACCTCCGACCAAACTCACCTCGCCACCATCCTCCACTTCCTTTTGTTTTCTCCATCTCTCTGTATATCTCGCCGCAGGAGCGCCGTTCGTCGGTGCAGTCGCGGGTCCTCGATGTGAAGCTCGCCGTGAACCCTGCCAGACCTCGCCGAGACAATCTCCCGCCATTCCCGAGCGTCCCCACCTCCTGCCCGCGGGTCTTCCTCGTCGGATCCGGTGAGATCCGGCTGGAATCTTTGTCGTCGTCGCGCTCCTAGCCGCACGAGTCTTCGCCCCCGCGGCTCCCGAACGTCCCTGCCTCCTACCCGCGCGCCATCCTCATCAGATCCGGCGAGATTCCTCGCCGCCATCACGCTCCTGGCCGTACGAGTCACCGCCGCCGCAAAAAGCCTGACAATTGCAAAACTCTCTTTTTCGAAACAAAGCCTCAGTTGCAAAAAACACATGGACACGTGGTGCTCTTGTCCATCAGATCATTACATTAGACGATCTGACGGACACGGAGCCGGTGGACGCGCTTGCGAGATCGGCCGGTTGAAGGTTAGCTTTTCATAGAAAATATGAAACTTTTGTGATTGGTAAACAATTACATATAGACAATGGGACGACCCAACAGACTAAGAATACATACACTGAGACGTAAAAAAAAGTAGGATCTACTGATACATCGCGCTTAAAACGCAGAACTTGCATGTAAGAACAGTAACATATGTGTCGTGACCACGGAGTGACCTGGCGCCACTCTCACATGGAAGGAGCCCCATCAATACACATCATGGACAGGGCCAGATCACCGGCGCGCGCGCGTGGGCGCGTCTACGCCGACGGGGGTGGCGCCGCAAACGGCATAGGCACGTTCACATTCGGGACGAATGGCAAGGGCGGCAGCGTCACCTTGGGCACGACAATCGCGGGCATCGGCGCCATCATCACTGTGGGGAGGGTGACCTTGGGCATCGGTGGTAGCACCGCCTTGGGCACGACGATGGCCGGCATGGGCGGCAGGGTCACCTGCGGCACGGTGGGGAGGGTGACCGACGGCATGGGTGGCATCAGGGTGAGCGTGTCCGCGGGCAAGGTCGGCATGGCCGGCAGTCCAGGGACGGCACTAGCAGCCGGAGCGGCAGCCGCCGGGGTCGTGTCGGCCAGGTTGCGAGCAGCGTCGCACGTGCTGCCGGTGAGAAGGAGCGCGCACGCCATGATCATGGCCAACATGCTCGCGTTGGAAGCCATGACTAGGGCTACCTAGGACCTGCTAGGTAGGTACTAGACAGTTACAGAGAGTTTTTTCTCGTGTGTGGGAGGTGATTGCAAGATGCTTCTTCTGCTCTGCTGCGATGTATGGACACGGGTGGACAAAATTACTGTCCTGACCTAAAAGGCTAACAAAATCCCTATCTGACCTCGTTTAAAAAAAATCGATTTTGACCTCTTTGGGTGACGCCAACATCCCTGGCGTCTGGGTTGCGAACCAGATGCCAGGAACCCTGGCGTCTGGCCCTTGGCCCGCACTGCCCGCCTGCCCGTTGACCTGCTGACGTGGCAAAGGGGCCAGACGCCAAGGACCCTGGCGTCTGGCCCTGGTAAGTGGATAACACCACGCGCGGGCCCAGCCCACCCATCCCCAACCTCTCCCTGCGGCGGCCGAAGGCAAGAAATAGAGGGGCTTCTCTCCTTCGCCCCTCTTCTCCCTCACACCAAATCCTCCCTGATCTACTCCATCCTCCATATAAATTTGTGGATCTGAGGCCCCCAAGCATCCTTGAGGTATTCTCCCCCATCCCCTCTAATTTATTTGGGTTGAGTCCTCTTCTTTATGATGCATTATTCAACACTAGGTGATGTTAGATGAGTAGATGGTTTCTCTGTTTTAGGAAATTGTTTGTAGTTGATAGATGATTTGGTAGGCAGTAGATGATGTGTAGTTGAACATGTAGGCAAAATCAATTCCGTTTTGTGCATATGTTGTCCATAGGGATTTTTTTTAACTAAGAGGGGTGATGAATACATGATTTTTGTATGTAAAATAGACTTGTTTGATAATTTGGTTTGATAGATGGTGTGTGTATGTGGTATAACAATACAGTTCAATTTAAATATGATGTCTCTATGTGTAGATAATCCTATTGTTGGCATACTTTAGTTGCAAAAGATATGGTGAAATTCGGTACTCTAGATGATATGTATTTGCATATGTGACACCATATTATTTGAAAAATTTATTTGCTTGAGATGATGTTGGTATGTTTAAGAAGAATTATGTGTGCATATGAAGAAGAAAAAAATGATGTGGTTATGTTTGAGAAGAATGGTGTGTTCATATGGCATAACTTGGAGAAGAAAATTGTATTGTTTGATATTGTTCATGTATTCATAGATGTTTGTGATTTGTTTTGTAGGATGGCGGATGGTGATGGACCTTGGTATGACGGATTAATCGATGAGTGGGATAAGGAGCATCGTGCTCGTGCCATTGAGAACGGACATGTAAGAAGCAAGACTTATCAATTTTCGCTGTTTCTCATTTGTGTTCTTCTATTGATTAAAACATCACTTTATTTGCAGCTTGTAGTTGCTATGCGCATGAGGGGACATTCGGCTGATGACTTTACTTACGACCCGCGGTACGAGCCTTACAATCGGAGATTGGGTCTTCTCCCATTCGTGTTGCAGTTTAAGCGACGCGCTCCGCCGGTGAACCACGCGGTGCTGACCGCACTTGTGGATCGTTGGAGGCCGAAGACTCACTCGTTCCACCTTCCATTTGGGGAGATGACGATGACCCTTGAGGACATGGCTATGATAAGTGGCCTTCCTATCAACGGACAAGCTGTTACCGGTCGTGTCAGTGCCGTTAATTGGTGAGAACGGACTTGCATTTTAATTGGTGTTCAGCCCGACGCCCCTGAGGAAGGCAAGGCCGATACCGCGAGAGTGAGGCATTCTTGGCGAAAAGCAGTTAGATGAAACACCAAACCGTGTCCTCAGGGTGCTAATGACGTGGTTGTGCAGCAGTACGCGCGGGCCTATCTTTGGTATGTGCTAACCAAGGTAGTCTTCTCAGATGCAACCGGGAACTCGGCCCTTTGGATGTTCCTGGAGCTACTCAATAACTAGGATACCCAGTATAGCTGGGGTTCGGCCGCGCTAGCATATTTGTATCGTCAGGTAAGAGATATTTGCAACCATTTAACTTGCATTTGTCATGCGCCTCCATATCTAACATGTTTGTTTGATTGCAGCTTGACTTGGCGTGTCGTAGGAAGGGAGATACACCCTCATTGGCTGGGTTTGTTTGGAGCCTATCCGTGTGGATGTGGGAGCGGATCCCGGTTGGACGGCCCGATATCAAGGACCCCAACATGGCAAACCCACAGGGTAATCTAGACAGGCTGCATGATGATGATCCATATCGGCGCCCTACGCTTGCTTACTATTGGGAACAAGTGACCGTGTACACAGGAAGCTTGCATGTGCGATACAAGTGCTATATGAACGAGCTGGACACCTTGACTGCTGAGCAGGTATAGAGAAGTTCGATGAGACCAAATTTAGTCAAGAATGAAACTTGTATCTAACAATGTATCTCTTTGTTTTGCAGGTACATTGGTTGCCTTATATGGAAGATCGTGACTATGATCTTAATGAGATGTGCACGCGTGATAGCCATCTTTGGCGGGCGAGGTGCCCAATGATATACTTCTTCGCAGTCGAGTGACATTTTGTAGATCGTGTGGCAAGACAATTTGGAAGAAGACAAGGTATTCCAATTGAGGAGAGCAACAAGGAAATGCTATCTCTGCATCGGTGAGCAAGCATGCCTTGAATATGTAGTAGAGCATTGAATAAGTCTATGTTTGCTAATGCTTTGTCCCGTGCATCATTTGTAGGTTCGATCGAAGGAACAATCAAGATATATCGGATTGGGCAAACAAACACCGTGCGTGGATAGAAATTTGGAATCAAAGAGACACTATAGTGCAATCAGAGAATAGACCTCACAATCAGTCAGCATATCAGAAGTATCAAGTGTGGTATGCGGATCGTTACCGGTTAAAGCTAAAGCCTGGTTGGACTCACGAGGAGTGGTCGGAGTTGGTGTCTGAAGACCCGGAGACTGCAGAAGGTTATCATACCTTCAACACGGCTGTGAGAGACACCAGAGGGGCTCACGTTGACTATGCACCGATGCATGACGAAATGGTAGTCTGTTTGACCTATTCTAACAAACTTGCATGCATCATGTTGTCTTCTTTCAAATACATAAGTTTGCTTTGTTCATGAATTGCAGGGCAGATCGTTGCTTTTGTGTGTCAACGATGCCAATGTTGCACTGAGTCATCCACCTGGTGGTGTATTATCTGAGAGGACTCTTAGGAGCACGATGGAGGTGTGACCAATATATTATAAAAGTTTCTTTTCGCGGATTATTTATTTGTATATCATATCATAGCATATTTTGTGTTGTTGCAGAAGGTCAAGAAGCGGTTTCATAAGATGGCAGCAATGCTTTCTTGCCATGGTGCTCAGTCCAATGATGTGTATGCACCTGGTACCCGCGCCAGAGCTAATAGACGGCGTTATATCCAGAACGATGAGGACATGGAGGAGGAGGTCCATGAAGAGGAGCCATCACATCAAGAGGAGCCAACACAAGATGAGGAGCATGAGTATGATGCAACACATTAAGAGGATCATGAGTATGATGTTGATGCTCCACAACCATCACAGGTTACACAACCGACACAAGGCAATGCTCGCTCTAGGAAAGGCAAAGCCATAGCTAAGACACCAGGCAAGAAAGCTAGAAAGAAGACATGGAACACACAATTCCATAGTCCGGAGTATCCTCATCAGCTTATCCCAACAGGAATGCAAAGATATAAGGCCAACATTGAGGCGGAGGAGGAGGCATACAACGAAGAGGAGGAGGAGGCTAGCGAAGAGGAGGAGCCTACACTTGCAGCACTCGTGAAGAGAGGAAGGAGGAAGTGAGCTTCTTGTTTGGAAGTGTATGAACTAGGTGGCGTTTGTATGCAGAAACTTGGTGTTGTGGTAAAAACTTTTAAGGTTGTCTTGAATTTGGTGTCTTATGTATGCACTTGGTGTCTTATGTATGCATGAATTTGTCGTGATGAAAAATCTGTGAACTTGTTGTCGTTTGTATGCAAGAATTTGTCGTGGTGAAAGTTCTGTGAAATGTGCTATCTTCTGTGTTTTATGAACCTGTCATATTATTATATAATATGTGCTATCTTCTTGTGTGAAATAAGTACAAAAATTAGTACAGGGCCCCAGACGCCAGGGTCCTTGGCGTCTGGTATGAAGTCAGGGGACCAGATGCCAGGGTCCATGGCATATGGTATGAAGTCAGGGGACCAGACGCCAAGGTCCCTGGCGTCTGGTGGTCGACTGGAAGCAAAAGCAGAGGCATGGGACAGCAGAAACATGGCAGCCAGACGCCAGGGTCCATGGCGTCTGGCCCTGGTGTAGTAGTTTTTTCTATGAAACACCTGTTGTATCGAATGACAATCATTAGTGTTCACATAGATATTTTGTTCTATCAAACACCTATAGTATCACATAATAGCAAATGACAAACATTAGTGTTCACATAATAGCGAATGACAAACATAGTTATCACATAATCTCAAATGACACAAATAGTCTCGAATGAGAAGTTCATCACATACAAAGTCTCGAATGACATAAGTAGTTCATAACCACGATGGTCCACGATAATTGAAACGACATGAACATCACATATAACTCGGTTTCCTATAGCAATGCAAGTCAACAACCCTTTTCCATCCCCATTATTGCAGCATTTCTTGAATCTTGTCATCATCAATTATGTCAACCAATTTTCTTCCGCCGGGGCCATCTGACTGCTTCCTGCTGACATAGTACACAAAATCCTCTTCCTTCAACCCTTCCTTCAACATGAATTTAGTCTTCAACCAATCGAAAGTGAGGTTCACTTCACTAACTTGCACAAGACATGGAGACAAGCCTAGGACATGAACAATAGGGCTAAGCACCCACTGAGTACCCTTAGCCATCTACAACACACAAATCTCTTAGTACCTAACCTATGATACATTAAACCACGAGGAAAACAAACTAGGGTTTACACAAAACTATGATGCATTAAACCAACCAAAAGATGGGGGTGGAGTTGATTTACCTTCTAGTTTCGAAATACTGAAGATCCAACGGTGAAACCGGACCGATTCGTGAGAGATTTGAGGGGGGGTTAGGGTACTGGATGAGAGTGAGTGGATGAGAGGGCTAGAGGTGAGAGTGAGTGGAGATGAAAGGAATGAGAGGGGTAGAGGTGGAGATGAATGGATGAGAGGGCTAGAGATGGGCCCAAAGAATCTTATCCACTCGAAACTTGCTCTCTGGATAGGGAGCCAGACGCCAGGGACTTTGGCGTCTGGCTCTCTGGATCGGGCATCAGACAGATCAGACAAGTGTCTGGTCTCCTGCGCGACCAAAATGAGCCAGACGCCAGGGACCTTGGCGTCTGGTCTGGGTATGGACCCAGACGCCACGCCAGGGTGCCTGGCGTCTGGCTCTCCGGATCGGGCATCAGACAGATCAGACAAGTGTCTGGTCTCCTGCGCGACCAAAACGAGCCAGACGCCAGGGACCTTGGCGTCTGGTCTGGATATGGACCCAGACGCCAGGGTTCCTGGCGTCTGGCTCTCTGGATGATCAGACAGGTGTCTGGTCTCCTTCGCGACCAAAACGAGCCAGACACCAGGCACCCTGGCGTCTGGTCTGGATATGGACCCAGACGCCAGGAACCTTGGCGTCTGGTCCTTGGCGTCTGGCTTTCTGGATGATCAGACAGCTGTCTGGTCTCCTGCGTGACCAAAATGAGCCATACGCCAGGGACCTTGGCGTCTGGTCTTGTCTGGTCTGGATATGGAGCCAGACGCCAGAGTTCCTGGAGTCTGGCTCTCTGGATAGGCAAAATGCTCTCTGGTCATGTTCTTGTCGCTTTTCGGATGGGCAAAATGCTCTCTGGATAGTTTGCACATAATTTCAAATAGGTTGCACACACTTTTAAACATTGGAAATCAAACAAAAATATGAACAAAGCATTGCACATAATTTTAAATAGGTCTCGAATAACAAGTTCACACATGATGTCTCAAATGACATAAGTAGTTCATGACCACACACGGTCTCGAATGACAAGTTCATACATTAAACAAAGTCTCGATATTCCATCATCAACGCCGGTGCCTTTCCATTTGTCTACTGAGTAGTACGGGGCCACTTTCCCTTCTTGTCACGTGCCTCGTCCTCCTCTCATACATCGCGAGCCCTTGCAAGTTTTCTTGCCCTCTCTTCTTGACGAGCCTCCTTCTCTTTGCGTGCCCTCTCTTGATCACGCTTCTTGCGCTCGTTCTTCTCCTTCTCACGAAGCTCATGCTCCAATCCCCGTGCAAAGGACACCTGAACAGGCGCAGCCTCCGTAAGTAATCTCGATGTTGGTCCTCTTGGACATCTTTTGGTACCTCGTGATATATCCAAGTGAAGTACTTGCAAAGTGGAGGAGGCGACTACATAAAAGTCATGTTTTTGTTAGTAATATGAGTTCAAACTTGATGAGGTTTATTGTATGTACACCCAACATACCGGTGGTATGTCATATGCGTTAGTTGGCCTTCGACGATCATGTGCATAGTTGGGACACACGAAAAACCTTCTACCTTCTGTCCATGACTTCTTGCGGTCCGTGGACACCTTTAGCTTGCAAACATCACCACACCAACATGGTGGTGTGGGCACATCCTTCTCCTTCTCCTTGTCCAACGTGGCCTCCATCCACGTCTTTGGCATGTCCTCTTGGTCCGCGCACGCCGGCCTTGTCCTGGAACCGGATGAAGCCATGCCTACAAAAAGAACAATTGTTAGCACAAGACACAAAGAGATACATGTGTAAATACAGTAAATCAATAAATGCTAGGAATTTTAAGAACAACTAATATACCATTATTATTAGATCAACCATCTGGATTAAGCAAATAACCGAAGGCCGGTCCATTATCAACCATTCCTCTCCGACCACCACCACCTCTAGCACTTGTGCTTCCTCTCCGACCACCACCACCTCTAGCATTTGTGCTTCCTCTCCGACCACCACCACCTCTAGCACTTGTGCTTCCTCTTCGACCACCACCACCTCTAGCACTTGTGCTTGCTCGACCACCACCTCTAGCACTTGTGCTTGCACGACCACCACCTCTAGCACTTGTGCCTGCTCGACCACCACCTCTAGCACTTGTGCCTGCTCGACCACCACCTCTAGCACTTGTGCTTCCTCGACCACCACCACCATCACCTCTTCCACCTCGTTCACCATCGGTGCCACCTCCACGACTTGTTTTTCTTTTTTTGGTTTTCCTATTCTTGCATGTCCGCTCATTGTGTCCCCTTCACCGCACACCCCGCAGTTGATAGTGTCAGGAGCCTTCATGAAATGACCGCTACCAAATTGTTTCATGCCAGTGTATCCGGCCAGGTCATCCATATCACCCCTGAACCTTTTAGTTCTCCTTATACCCTTGGTCTCCACCTTCAGAAGAGGGTCTGGCCTAATATGAGGGCCATGGTACTCAGGCCACTGTGATTGGTCCAAGAAAGGGTGAAATCTTGGTGCCCATGTCAACCTAGTAGCTTCCACATGGAACTCTTGCATCCGCACGGTTTTTCCATCACAAACATGTATGTTTCTCGCCTTCGCCGCCGTTATCAAATGCGAGCATGGCCAATGATACTTACTAGGCCTCTCGCACTGGCACCACCGAGTCTTCAGACGCACCTCAAATGCAGCACCACCATATTGTCTACCGTCTCGTGTTATGCCACTTGGCTCATCAATTTGATAAATCATTTCAGTTCTGTCAAATATGATAACTTGTTGCCGTGAAGACTTGATTGCTTGTAACTGCAACCATTCATCAACCTTTTCCGGATAATCCTTTTTTTCACCTATCCATTTTGCAGTCTCTTCAGAATGCCTCTGAAAGTACTCATTAAGCTTGAAGAATGTGTACTCTACTATTGCAGTCACCGGCAATGCACGAGCACCCTTCAGCACATTGTTGAAACATTCTACCAGATTGCTCGTCATGTTGCCATATCGCCTACCACCATCGTCATGAGCGCGTGCCCACTTGTGCTTCTCGCTTAAATTCCTAGTTAAGAACTCTTTTCCCCCTTCGTTCACCGCTGCAAAGAGTTTGTTGTACCGAGCATCGAAACCTTGGGTGGTGAAGGCCACACATACATGGGTAAGGTCTTTGCTGAGCTCCTTGCTCTTACATGCCCGGTAAAAGTTGGCCACGAAATGCCTCATGCACCATCTGTGGTGAAGCTTTGGAAATCTTGGAATGACAATGTCCATGGCCTTGAGTATGCCATGATGCCTGTCCGATATGATGCATACCTCCCTAGCCCCAATCACGTTGTGCCTAACATGACCCATGAACCACTCCCAGTTGTCTTGATGCTCGGAAGGCACCAAAGCAAATGCACACGGCAACATGTTGTCGTTTGATGAGTGCGCCATTGCTACCATTAGTGTGCCCTTGTATCTACCGGTCAAGAACGTGCCATCTATAGACAAGACCGGACGACAATGCTGAAACGCCTCCACGCATTGTCCATAACTCCAGAAGGCACGGTGGAACACTCCCTCGTGATCCTCGACCACATGAAACATGCCTGGGTTCCTATGTGCAATCGCGACCAACAACCTTGGGAGCTGGTTGTATGCTTCTTCATAATCACCATACAACATCCTAATAGCATTTGCCTTTGCCTTCCATGCCTTCCCATACTTGACTTCATAACCAAATTGTTTTTTCACCGTCCGCATGAGAAACCTCACTTTCACAGTGGGATCAAAGCCTATGTCTTTCATCCATTTGTATCCGAGATACTCAGATGTGAGTTGACGGTGTGTCTTTCTAAGTCGTTTCGATGGCGGTTTGCATCTATGAGTGGAAACACAACTTTTTAACACCCATACTTCGGTTTCTTTAAGCTTTCTTGCACGAACCTTTCATGGGCATCCTTCTTGCTCACACACCACGGTGTAACGCAACCTCATGTCGGAGTGCTCAACATAAATTGGCCTATGGTTTCGAATGGCATAGTCAGCCAACCAAAACTTCATCATAGGCAAGCTCAGAAACTTCACTCCTTTCTTTAAATAAGCATTCTCGTCCTCATTCTCCACCCTTGGTTCTCCTGGATCCGGGCATGGTGTTGGCTCAATCGCCGTCATTCTCATTCCACCATCAACAATAGCTTTATGGGCAAGGCTGAGATCTTTAAACAAGTGAGTTCTTTTTTCTAAGCCCGTCAGCTCAAAGTGGATTTGGTTTTCCTCCTTTGTGAATCCATCCTCGTCCAACTGTTCAACTGGACCCTCGTCATCCGAGTCATACGCATATTGACGACTAAAAGGCAAGTCACGATCCATGTCCTTTTGCGCTATGTACGCATCCAAGTCACCAACATCATTACCATGAAACCCTTCCTCTTGCTCTTCGTCGTCATCATAAGCATCTTCATCCTCTTGAATTACTTCGTCACTAGCAATCACCTCAAATTCATTTGCTTGGCTAGTTGGTGGTTGGCTAGAAGCATTGGGGGCATACAACTCAACCTCATTTGCTTTAATAGATGGTACACGGGGACGTGGTTGGCGATAAGCACTGGGGGCATCAACCACAACCCTATGCTCAACAAGTGGCACCATTGTCCTCTCGCTCATGTCATCCATTGGGGAAGAGACATGCCGGTTCAAATCAAAGGTAAACCGAGGAGATTCAACCTTGGTGGCAAACAATTCAAGTGACTTGTCTTCCGATTGGGAAACTTTTTCCTTGTATACATCCCAATGCAAATCCGAGGTGATAGGCATACTTTTCAAGCGAGATTTGGCTCCAACTCCAACATCATACCTTCCTATTAACTTAACATCAACATTGGTGTCCATCCACTTTAAGACTTGTCTCACTTTTGCAACAACATCCTCATAGCTAGGGCTTGTACCAAAAACCAATGGTTCCTCACCCGTGTCGGCATTGTTACTCAAGAATGCCTCCTTGTCCATGTAATGAACATTAACAAGTCTCTCCATCTAAAAATAGTATGAATGCATTTAAGACTTCAATGAGAATTGGTGTTTATCCAAATACATCTCATTATATCCAAATCATATCAACACTAAATTATTGCCATGGTCAAAAAAGTATCACTAATTAACACACACTAAGCAAAGTTAACCCTAATCACTAACTAACCCTAACCCCCAATCTTTCTACTCAACAAGCATATATTCCTACTACACACCATGCATATCACTATATTATCAAAGTTAACCAAGCCAATCACACTAACATAAGGGAGAAAACAAAAACTAGGGTTCCACCAACATGTATAAAATGAACCAAAATAACAAGATTTAACAAAAAATAATTGGATGATTTGGGGAAGATTACCAAGAGCAACAAAGTGATGGAAAGATCCACCTAAGGGATGCACCTTTTGGAGAGGATTTGAGGGGGAGCTTGAGGGGTGGGAGAGAGTGTGGGAGCTCCAAGTGTTCTTCAAGCTCGGGTTGTGGATTGGGGAAAGTGTGTGGGGGTGGGTCCCACACACTTTCCCGTGGGTTATCCACTTACCAGGGCCAGACGCCAGGGTCCTTGGCGTCTGGCCCCTTTGCCACGTCAGCAGGTCAACGGGCAGGCGGGCAGTGCGGGCTAGGGGCCAGACGCCAGGGTTCCTGGCGTCTGGTTCGCAACCCAGACGCCAGGGATGTTGGCATCACCTAAAGAGGTCAAAATCAAATTTTTTTTGAAACGAGGTCAAATAGGGATTTTGTTAGCCTTTTAGGTCAGAACAGTAATTTTGTCCGACATGGGTCGATGCCTGGCAATTTATATAGAGCTCAAAGCGCGGACGTAATTAGGTTGGTTGTTGGCTAGATTGAGAATGTTTTTACGTGCTTTGTCAATTCAAAAATGGAAGAGCTTCGCATGGCGATAGCTACAAGTTTCTGTATTTAGGTGAGAAGAGGGAGCTGGTCGGCGCTGCAGCTTCGATCTGCTCAACCGTCTTGATTATTCGTCCCATCATTTCTCAACTGGCTGTCTGGCTCAATCACACGTTCTCGGGAAGGTGCACTGACTGTCTTGGTCTATCTTCAAAATACGGTGCCATTTCTTCATGACAGGGGAGCATCTCTGGTCTGTCTTGATCGTATCCTACGTAGCTGCTGCCTGGACTGTATAGGTAACCTCGCCGTTTTGACTCTGTTCTTTTTTTAATTTTTATCTTCCCAAAACGTGAGGCAATTTTTTGTCGGCTTCACTACTTAACAAGATTGTTGTCCAATTAATTACAGAAAACCAAACGAAATCAATTCAAACCGTGCACCAAGCCCACTCAAACAACGACACAACAGGGCCACACTCACTCTCGTCGTATGGCCAAGCCCGCTCAAAACCTGACTCGATATGGCCACTACCACTCTCGACGACTGTGTGACAAACATCACAAAAACGATGATAGTGAGTGGTAGTGGCCACTCAAAACCTGACTCAACATGGCCACTACCACTCTCAATAATGTTCATGATGTTTTAGAAAATATTCATCATGTATATTAGTAATGTTGATAGTGTACAAAATATGTTCATTGTGTATTAACAAATGTTAATAATTTTTTTAGCAATTTTTCACTATGTATTAAAAATGTTAATCGTGCATTTTTAAAAAAGTTCACCTTGTATTTTTTTTACCATTTAGTTTACAAGGATGCTCATCTTGTATTACTAAAAAACCGTTCATCGTATATTTTAGAAGTGTTCATTGTCTAATACAAAAATGTTTGTCTTCTAAATATGTCAGCCGCGCTTCAAGAAATATTCATCATGTTTTTAATAAGGAAAACGCTTCAATCCCGCCAGCTGATTCGCTCGGGGAATCGGCCTTGCACGTTGCCGTTCGATCAAATGTGATCGGACGATGTGGCAAGCTAGTCCCATCGCTTCTGGAAACGTCGCGCACAACCAATTCATTCTTATCCTACCTAGTAAGGGCACCACTCCGTTTTTTATTTGCGAAGAAAGTCAGAGCACCACTTCGCTCAATCTAGTTCCTCAATCGGCCATGGCGTACGTGTTCTCTCCCTCAAAATTTTGATGTGGCGTTGCAAGCTTTCTCTTTGTTGCACAAAAGTTTTTCTGTAACATCAGTCATGCTACAAAACTTTCTTCTGTAACATCATATGAAGGTGAAATTAAAAAGAAAAACTGCAACATTACCACTACTGCAAAGTTTTTCTGCAACAATACCTTTGTTGCAAAAAAATTCCGCAATAAGACATTTGTTGTGAAAATTTCTGCAACAAGTCCTCTGTTGCAAGATTTCTATAACAGCAGCTCTGTTGCAAAGGTGAAAGACACCACTCTGCTGCACGATGTGTTCACATCCGACGGATCGCGAGGCCACGGATCTTTTAGAAAGATCCGCCGCCAACGCACAGATATTTTTGAAAGAACCGCCGCCTCGCAAGCCATACGATCTGACATGGTCTAGTAGTTGAATGTCTTTTCTCCTTTGCAACACAGATTTTGTTGCGGAAACATTTGCAATAGAGATTTTGTTGCGGATTTTTTTGCAACATAGATTGTGTTGCGGGATATTTTCTGCAACATAGGTCATGTTGCGGTCATGTTGCAGAATATTATTTTCCGTCTTCACTTTCTTTTTGCAACAACGATGATCTTGTGGAGAACTTTTGCAACACAGGCAATGTTGCAGAAAAAATTGCATCTGGAAATAATGTCCATAATCGTCGTCGATGTTGCCTGCGTCAAGCACGTCGTCGCCGACCGCAACACCCACTCCAGCTATTGCAGAAGCATGTCGGCGGGTTGTGCCTCACCTGAAAACCAACTTGAAATGAGAGAGCCAACCAAAAAAAGAGCAGGAAGGGAAGGACGATGGAAGCTTACCTCGCCGAGGAACGATGGCTGCCGGTGCGTGAGCACGTGGCGGCGGCCGGCTGGCTCGTCTAAGCAGTGGCGTTGCATGAGCTTCAGGTGGTGGTGGCCATGGCATGTTGAAGGAGTTGGGGAAAAAGAGCCGATTGGGAAGGAGATAAGGAAAGAAGGATGTAACGGTGCAATGGGTCCACATGGACATGTGTCGCGTGCTGGAGGTCGTGGACGCCCGGCATTGGATCAGCCGGGTGAAGGGAATACTTTCCCTTCTTTATATAGGGCAAGCATATTTTTAATACATGATGAATCTTTATTAAAAAATGCCCACCATGTCAAAATAATCTTCTTGTACACAACATTCAGCCAATTTTCTTTTTCCATTTTTTCATAGACAAGAACCGGAGACATGAC